>NC_050446.1:24462354-24805109 GCF_903995425.1 Onychomys torridus | reverse complement strand
AGAGGGATAAGAAATATTAGGAAGAAAGAGAGTGTGAAGAAGAGACAGACAGAAACAGAGGATAGCTTTGGGAGGGCCTGGATCAATATCCACCAGCCCCTTCTGTCTCTTCTAAAGGATGTTTTATAGGAATGCCAAGAGGTGGAGCAAAAGACCTCCTCCTAGCAAAGCCAAATGCAGACCCTTCCAATCACCTGGTAACCATGTGTGTGGTTAAGCCATCCTCTAGTGTACCCCAGCTTGGTAAAGCAAGCTCAGATCTCACTAGGAAACCTCTGTGGGACTCCACAACTCACCCCTCTTGATATAATAAAGGACTCCCAGGCCCCTCAGATAGCCTGTACCTGTCTTAGGTCATCCTTCTTTACTAACTTTCCTTACCCATTATGGAGATACACTTTCCATTAAGCATACTTTGGCTTAGATTGGAAGCTTGCAAAAAAAGAATTGTCTGTCTTTGGCTATCAGCATCTGGGAAGAGGGGGTACATAGCCTAACTCAGCTCTCATTCAGGTCCCTACTAAGAACTTGCAAATAGCATGAATATCCATAGCAACACTTAGGCTGTCACACCCTCCAGTAAAGGAGTAGAGGGTGATAAAGATAGAATGTTCTTTTTTGATTGGGTCTAAGATGTCTGAAACAGTCTTAGCTCTGCCAAGCCCTTTTCTAAATCAAAACTCCCTCCTAACAGATGTTCCTCACAAAGGCAAGATGTTTTACATGGTTATATTCATTAAGAAATAAAGTATAATTCAATGAGAATTAGACTTCATTAATTTAAAAATTAGAGCAATTAGCTTTTTCATTGTCAATACACAAGGAACATAGGAGGCTTATTATTAGCGTCAATAACATTTTCAAGAAACTACTTTGATCCCCAGGAGAAAGCACTCATTTTAAAACACTTCAAAGTATCCACTCAAGTAAACAAAAACCTATGCTAATTATAAAGATACTTTTAGCTGTTTAAGTAGCTCATATATACATGTGTTCATACCACAGCAGTAGAATTTCTGTACAAACTAACTCAATAGTGGGAGGTCTACCCATTTCTGAACAGAAACAGAGAAGGAGTGGAAACTTCTAGGAAGAAGATAGAAAAGCTTCCCTAATTATGACACCTTCGCTTAAGTTTTCCAGGGGCCACTGAGATTATAAAATTCTATTTTGGGCTATCATAAAAAATGTTCAAATATATCTGAAGGTAAAGAAGACAAAAGCTTCAGGATGCTTCCAATGTAATTCATTTAGATTATAAATCATATTCCTTTAAAAATCAATGTTACCTAGTTTCAGCTATTGATGGAATAATAAAGATAATTCTAGTATGAATATTACTATATATATTTACAAAGATCACGAATACCACTATACATATTTACACTTTTACAAACTTATATTCAAAAGGAAACTCTATAGGACTATTTTACAAACTTGAGCAAACATCTAGAAAAAAAATCTAACAGAACTATTTACACTTTCTTCCAATAAGACAGAGAGTTTGTAAATCATGAGTTACCACAGTTAAAATTGTGTGGAGCTCAAAATTGCTTTACTTCTAAAGTTCAGAGTTCATAGTCAGCTTTGATATCTTCCTGGAAGCAATGTGGCTTCAGGTTCTGTTTCATTCCAATAGTGGCAAAGCCTTTGTCCCAAACTCCTCAGCAGTCGGGGATTCCTTTATTCTCCTACTTTCCTTAGACTGCAGGATGGAACCACAATATCAGGAACATTGGTTCTGCTGTTTTTACTCCAGTTCTTCTGGAAAAGCATTATTGGAGCTGACATTTTCATATTCCACATACCTCACCAAACTCAGGAAGCCAGAAAGTTTCATTTGGTGACTGAGGGTAAAATCCCCCCTTCTTAATTTTTTGAAGTTGCATCTTAAGATTGCCATGAGCTCTTTTAATATTGCCAATATTTATCTCTTGTATTTCAAGCATAACTCATGTTTTTCTTTGCCCATAAGGTTTTTTTCCACACCCAAAGCAATTTCCCAGTGTTCAGACTATTTCCCTTGCTTTCTACAGGGTCTTAAAATGGCTTGTAGAAGCCAGGCGGTGGTGGCACACACCTTTAATCCCAGCACTCAGGAGGCAGAGGCAGGTGGATTGAGTTCAAGGCCAGCCTGGTCTCCAAAGTGAGTTCCAGGAAAGAAGCAAAGCCACACAGAGAAACCCTGCCTCAAAACAAACAAACAAACAAATGGCTTGTTGACAAATTGCATTAGCATTTTAATTGGCTCCTGACAGGCAAGCTTTTACCTGTTTCTCATTTTCAGGAGGTAAGTTAAGCTTTCTAACAGTGCTAGGGGAAAATGGCATTTTGAGCAGAAAAAGTGGAGTTTTGGGCAGTGCAGTGCTGGCAGTATTTCCCTTGGGCATTTTGCTGCTTTATCTGAGTTTCCCTCCAGGTGTGCTTATACTGCCACACTGTTAAAAGTATTTGCTAAGTTGCCTTTCTGGGTCTGGGAGAAAACTCAGCTTTGGCCAACTGTGGCTGATGCACTGTCAGTTCTAATCACATGGTTTGTATTCATATTTTTGCTCTTTTGCCACGGGAGGTTTCTGTACAGGAGTACCTCCTTAATCAGACTCTTCACCTGGCACTGTCCCCAGAGTGGGTCACACCAGTCTGTTCATGTGCTTTTGGACTGGTGCTTGGTGCCAGAGGCAAAAACTCTTCTAAACTTTGCCCCTCCACCTCACTGAATCAGTGAAGAGTGCTTGAAATAAGAGCTTTTTCAGAGAGATGTTCCCTCCATCCCTCTCCCCCAATAGATCCTCTATATCCTAGTTTGTCTCCTCCCCCAGATTCAGAGTCCCTGATGCCTTGGCCAGAGGCTCAGACCTCTGCTAACTGCTTTCTGTTCTGGGGGTCAGGGCTTTCATCCCCAGTTCTGCCTCATTTGTAATACTGGCTCGAAGGGGAGGCAGGGCTATCAATGAGTGTTTACCATATTCTGAGAGAATATTTTTTTGTACTAGGGCAGTTATAGGCAATCTTTCCATCTTAATAGACATTCCTTCCAGAGGAATCTAATTTTGCCAGAAAGAAAAGAGACCTGAGAAGGAAAGACCTGAAAAGCTTCTAGTTTTTTTTTTTTTTTTTTTTTTGAGAGAGAGATTATTAAGTTTTTCCCAAGACTTCTGTTCCCTAAACTCAGCTTCATGGCCAAAGAGGAAACTGACTCTTATGGTACTGTGCTGTAAGAGTCTGCTGGTGGAGGAGAGGGTTTTGTTTCACTTGTGTCTGCCTCAGAAAAAGTTCCTTTCCCTATTTCTTGGGCCTCAGATCTAAGCTGTCCACAGGCCAAAAGCTTCCACAGGAACCTTTTCCTGGCCCATTTTCCTCATAGTATTTTTTTCATTTTGTGTTCAGAGTTCTAAGAACACAGCTACTCTGTCTTGTTGCTTTTCTAAGTTTTATACTACACTATCGTCCTATATTCTACCTTACCCTAAGTTTTTCCCTGCACTACATTTTTCCTACACTATATTTCTATACTTAACTTTATATTTTTTCTAATATTAAGAGAGAAAGAAAGAAACCTAGACAAAGCGAGATATTCACTGTAGCCTAATTTCTTGCTTCAGCATTTCTTTCAGCTTCCTTGCTTCATCTATCATTGCCTTTACTTTTAATTCATTACTGGGCATGCTCCCTGTTCCACCATGCCCCCAACTTTCCTTTTGCCAAGTCCCTAGTCAAGTTACTGTTCAGTGGGGGTCCCTGAACCTGGGCCCCATATTAGGTACCATCTGTGAGAGGCTAGCTCTTACATTTTCCCATTTTTCCCAGCATACTCTTGAGGAGAGAGGGATAAGAAATGTTAGGTAGAAAGAGAGTGTGGAGAAGAGACAGAGAGAAACACAGGATAGCTTTGGGAGAGCCTGAATCAATATCCACTGGCCCCTTCTCTCTCTTCAAAAGTGCTTTTTATAGGAATGCCAAGGGCAGAGCAAAAGATCTCTTCCTTGCACAGGCAAGTGCAGATCCTTCCAATTACCTGGTAACCATGCATGTGGTCAAGCCATCCTCCAATGGAGCCCTGATGGGTTAATCAAGCCCAGATCTCACTAGGAAACTTCTGTGGGCCTCCACAATATTGACAGGCTGTGGTTTTTCTGTAGTGGACTCTATCTTTTTTTTTTTTTTTTTAAGATTTATTTATTTATTATGTATACAGAAGAGGGTGCCAGATCTCATTACAGATGGTTGTGAGCCACCATGTGGTTGCTGGGAATTGAACTCAGGACCTCTTGAAGAGCAGTCAGTGCTCTTAACCTCTGAGCCATCTCTCCAGCCCCAGTCTCTATCTTTTTTAAAGAGACATTTCCTAGATGGAAGGGTGAACACTATACTTATCTGTAGGCAAAAGTAAATATTTATATAATGTTGTTAGAAATTATACTGGTACTAAATTAAGGGTTCTATATTTTTCACCAGTATCTATGGTTTTCCTAATGCTAATTACTAAGCTGGGTCTCTGGTACCTACTAGACAGTATACTTCTTGTTAACCAGACCTGTGCTCGCTAGTTTTGTCAACTTGATACAAGCTGGAGTATCTTAAAGGAGGAAACCTCAAATGAGAAAATGCCTCCATATTAATGTGGGAGAGCCCAGCCTATTGTAGAGGGTGCCATCCTAGGGCTTATGGTATTGCTTTCTCTAAGAAAACAAGCTGAGCAACCCATTATGAACAAGCTATTTAACAGCACCTCTCCATGGCTTCTGCATCAGCTTCTGTTTCCAGGATGTGCCCCATTTGAGTTCCTTTCCTGACTTCCTTCAGTGATAGATAATGATGCAGATGTGTAAGCCAAATAAACTCTTTCCTCCTCAATCTGCGTTTGGTCATAATATTTCAGCATAGCAATAGAAATCCTACTAATACAAGACTTTAAGTCCAATTTGAGCGTCATCAGTTACTGCCAAAGCTGTGCATGTCACTACTGCACCCACAGGGTTATCTTATCATGCTGGTCATTGATGTGACTCATTGGTATCAAAGCTGGTAGTTCTATCAGTACCATGGAGGATATATTGCCAGGCTGGTCATTTTTGTGATTTGTAGGCTTTACTGTTGAGTAATAATATTGATTGTTCCCATCTGAAGGCTGTTTATATGACACCTCCAGATACTATCAGAGTTAGTCCTCAGGTAGGAGATTTCCATATTAGTTCCAGTTTGATTTCTTCATGTCCCAAGTTTGAAGTATGTGATGACTTCAACAATAATGTCTCACCTTTAAGTTCTGTCAGGGAACCAAGGGGGGACAGCAATAATCTCTTCAGTTTGGGCACAAAAGGCTTAGAATCCCCTGTCCACCAGCTCTAAAGGAGGTTTCCCAAGACTGGTACTGGTCTTTTTGAAGGATAGTCTGTTTATTTTGTGAGGATCATTGTCACATCAAGTGGCAAAATTCATTTATAGTGTGTGTGTGTGTGTGTGTGTGTGTGTGTGTGTGTGTGTGTGTAGTGGATAGCCATCCCAGCATTGGCCTAGAAGTTCCAACCCTCATTGAGGCTTTGGTAACGGTCATGCCCACAAGGCAGGGCAGAGGAGGAAGCAGAAGACTGAGGATCAAGAGGAGGTCTCACTCTTGGTTCCGGGACCCTGGACGCTGGAGATAGACCGAGCAGAGTTCTCCAGAGAACACCGCCAGACTGAGCTATACCTTTGCCAGACCTTGCAACCTACCCCTTCATTTGTAAGTTACCCCACAAAATAAACCTCCCTTTTAAATACGTGGAGTGGCCTTAATAATTTCACCAATATTTGTGTGTGTGTGTATGTGTAAATATATACTCATACATGCATACAATTAATAAGTATATTTAAGTAAAAGGAAAATAATTGTCCTGTCATTTTCAATCTTACTTATTGTCCTTACCACCCATCTCTCTCCCTATCCTTCTGTATTATTCTCCTCCCCACCTCACTTAATGTCCCAGCTTTCTCCTATTTCTCATTTCATACAACATGTGCCCTATTGTTTCTCTTTCTAAAGATCTTTCCCACACCCCTCCCCTGAAAACCAATGGTCCCTTTTAACTTCCTGATTGAAGAAGTTATTCCAGGCTGTATATTCACAGCTAAAGATTTAGAACTAGCATCCACAAATAAGAAAGAACATATGACATTTGTTTTCCTAGGTTTTGGTAATCTCATTGTAGATATTTTAGTTTCATTCATTTAAATGAAAATTTCATAATTAACTTTTTCTTTACAGCTGAATAGAATCCCACTGACATATGAACCACATTTTCAATATCAATTTTGTACTTGAAGGATTTGAAGAACATTTATGATTCTTTTTTTCTAGCTACTATGAATAAAGCAGCAATGAACATTATTAACCAATATCTGAGAAATTATTTCTCTGGTTTTGGGCATATGTCATGGGTTTGGATAGCTAGGTCACATGGTAGATTTTCTTTTTGGCTTTTTGAAAATTGTCTACACTGGTTTCTATAGTGGTTGCACAAGTTTGCAATTGTAACAACAATGAATAAAGTTTCCTTTTTCCCCATATTCTCACCAGTATTTTTTTTTTCAGTTGTTTTCTTGATCTTGGTCATTCTCACAGAGGTAATATAAAATCTCAAAGGAAATTTGCATTTTCATAATTCCTAAAGTTGTTGAACATTTTTAGATATTTCTTACGCATTTTCATTTCTCCTTTGGAGTACTCTTTGCTCATATTTGTAGTGTAATTTTTAATTACATTATTTGTTTTCTTGGTTCTTTGATTTTTAAAAATATTTTCTTATATTCAAGATATTAGTCCTCTATCAGATGTTCAGCTGACAAAGATTCTCTCCTACTCTATGGACTTTCGCTTCACTCAGATGATTATTTCCTTACTGTACAGAAACCTTCTACTTTTATGAGATTCATTTGTTAATTGTTAGACTGATTCCTGAGTGGATGGTTTCCTGCTCAGAAAGTCAATTCCTGTATCTGTTTCATGTTTGGTGTTGCCTGTAGTTTCTTCTATCTCTTCTAGCATTTCAGGTTTTTATATTGAAGTCTTTTACCCATTTGTAATAGATATTTGTTCATGCTCATAGATGTGGGACCAATTTCAATCTTCTACATTGCGACTATGCAATCTAAGGACCATTTGTTAAAGAGGCTCTTCTCATCAGTGTGCACTTTTGGCATTTTTGGCAAATAACAGATTGCTGTAATTTAACCAGTCATATTTGGGCTTTCTTTTTTGTTTCATTGATCTATAAATCTTTTTTGTTCAATATCATGCATTTTTTTTATTACTGTAACTCTGTAGTTTATCTTGAAATCTGATATGGTAATTCCTCCACAGTATGGTCATTTTAAAATCATTGAATTCTTTTTTATTTATTTCTCAGCATTCTATGGAATGTCTTCACATTTTTGCATTTTTCTAAGTCATAGCAATTTTTCCATATGCAAAAGAGAAAGTCTCATGTAGTCCATGTTGTTGTCAATCTTGCTACATAGTGGAATGTGGTCTTAACCTCCCGATCCTCCTACTTATATCTAAGGGTGGTCATGTGCAGGCATATGCCACTAGGTTGGGCTGGGCAATTTGCTTTTACAAATGATCTCTCCTGTCTCACATACTGTACTTTAATACATTATTTTTTATGACTTTTTACATGTAGGTTTATGAGACTTTCTGTGAAATTCAAATGCACAAATGTATTTCCATCAATCGTAATCACTACAATTGATACTTTGTCCAGCTTATGGTTCTTTACGAGAGGCATCAAATCATTTTTTCTTATTTAAATAATATCTTCCAATATATGAGTAAGGCTTAATTGCTTTATTATAAGATTTTTATCCTTCTAGTCAAAGAGGACTGCTATACTGATACCTTTTAAAACTATATTCCAGCATGAATGAGGTGAACCACATTCAATTAAGAGGTACTCTTCCCTTTAAGAACACTGCAAAGGCATGACACAATAATTCTGCTTGTGTCCTATAAGTATACAAATTGTTAACTCTGACCCATCATAAGGGTCCCAACCAATTACCGTATAGCAAAATGCAGAGTAACAAGAGAAGATCATAAATGGATTCATAAATTAAAGTCATACATAAGAGGGAAGCTCTAAAAATGAAAATCCAGTGACAGATGGAAAATTGTCCATTTGTATGCTTAGAATCGATGAAAAATTTACAGGCATGGAGAAATGTGATTGGACAGAAAGCATATAATCTAATAATGGGAATAGAGTAGGTGGGGAAAATACAATGCCTGCCTTAACAGATTCTTCTTAGTCTTTCCACATAGCATTTTAATAGCATTCTATTCCTGGTATGGTGCAGGGCCTCATCTAAAATGTGAATTTTATGACCTACTATTACATGAGGTGGGTTAAAGAATTTTCTGTGAACAGCTCAGATAAATATTTCCAAGGTTTAATCTCAACTTGGGAAAATGTTATACAGGATTCTACAGCCTCTTGAAGACAGGAAATTCTGCTTTGTATGTACCTTGAGGTGAAAGGTTAGCCAGAAAAGGACAGAAGTCAAAGTACCCAACACATATATCCTTTAGTGTGTTATTTATCATTAAAAAAAAAAAAAACAAGGCTAAGTGCATCTGTAAAATATTACCTTGGTTCAAGCAACCAGTGGATTATCTCAAAGTTATTAACCATATAACTAAAGAAAGAAAAAAAAAAGTATACAGCCAATAGTTTTGTTTCTTGATTTTTTTTCCTTTAATTGAATTAACAGTTGGGGAATTATTATAGCCAACTACCTAATAACTGATGGAGATAGGTCTATAATTGGACCTCCCTTCTCCTTTCTTCCTAGTCTGGACAATACTAAATGGGTTGTGAGAACAACCCTAGAGAACCTAAGAAAAATTGAACATCTCACTTAAAAATGGCCGTTTTGGTCACTGATTTCACTTCTGTTATCACTTTGTTCTCTCCTGCCACTGTTCTTTGGAATTACTTCCTAATATGTATATATATTCAGGAAGAGGATCTTTTGTAAGTATATATATACACACACACATAAATATATATATATATATATATATATATATATATATATATACACACACATAAATATATATATATATATATATATATATATACACACACATAAATATATATATATATATATATATATATATATATATATATATATATATATATATATATATATATATACATACATCTATATAATCAGGTCTGTGGAATGTAATTGCCATAAAATAATTTTAAAGCTTAATTTTGAAAACTAAATAACAAACCTTGAAAATTATGACTACTACATATATGCCACTTTTTTGGTAGATTTAGGGAAACCATCCTTCCCTCCTTTTGGTTCAAATTTATTCCAGAAAGACTGTTATTTTTGAATATGTCAGGAAAGGCCCATATCCTAGAATTTCTAGTGGATAATTGGTTTCTTTGAAAATTGTCCTAAATAAAAAGGATATTAATATCCTGAGGATTTGAGGTTTGATGGAAAATGTTGCTGGTGAGTTACAGCAAAGAACATTTTGTGCATTAATGGACTCCTAGCACAAAACGACTCTCTTTTCACACAGGCAGTTCAACAGCTCCTGGCTTCCCCTGCAGCTTTGTTAACACAAGAATTGTAAATGGGCTTATTGACTTTCTCCTATCCACACCAGCACACCTCTCTGCTAAATAGCTTGTAGCAGAGACCACTGTGTTCCACTGTTAGCAACACTTACTAAAATCAGTAATAGAGCACTGAGAGAAAACTCACAGAGGTTAGAAATAACAGAAAACTGAAATATCAAAGTCCGACTGTGAAAAGCTTCCCATGACATTTTTATCCAATATCAAAATGTGTTTTATACATTTTTTGAGTATTATTATAATTAACTATAGCAGCTTTGTAAGCATTTCCTTTTGTAAGAGAAAAACCTACCATCACTTAGAGGTTACTAGTTTTTGACATTGAGCTTTTAAGTGGATAATTATATTTATTGAGAGGTGATGCTCACTTGACCACTTGATGTTCTGTTTCAGGCCACAGCCAAAACAGGGCAGGTGAGCTGCTTTTATTTATAATGTAACAGATATTGCTATTGTGCCTCCATTTCTCAGACACACTTGGTTAACTAAATCTTGATTTCCAGAAACTGAAATGTTCTTCACTTCCCTGTTCTTGGAAAATTAAAATGCTTCTACCTTAAAGCAGTGAGTGATACATTATCCACTCACTCTAAATTGAACCATTTGGAGCTATTTGCATCTTGTAGAAACCTACAGCTGAGTGCTCCGCTTAGAGGTGTAATGAGTGGTTGTCACAACACACTGGAGGTGGCCCCATAACAAAATGATCCCCTGTCAATCCCCTCACAGGAAATGCTTTGGCAACCTGTAATTCGGTCCCAGTATTAACATCCTGCCTGGGTTTTGTTAAATGGCACTTTCTAGGAAGTAGATCTGGGGAACTTGTGTTTAATAATGTTTTAAGAGGAATATTTGATGGAAGTTTTAGAAAGCATCACATGGGGTTAACAGTGATTTGTCATTTGTTTCTAATTAAAGGACCTAATCTCTTATCACTGAAGCAGTCTTTTTTTATACTAAAGGCACAGATGTGAATGGAAACATATTAATGAGATGTCATACTACATAGTCATTTAGTGTTTTGTTTAACTTAAACATAGCAGAAAACGTGTGTCTAAGTAGACACATGTAATGACATCCTGATAGAAGTATAATTTCCTTCATTAGCATAATCTTCAGTAAAATTCACACTAAGTTCACCTTGCATTGCTAATTTCATTTCCTAAATCTTCATTTTTTAGAAAATTAAAGTTAAACCTAAAATACTATGTGAACAGAAAATGTTTATTGTTAGCTCTTTCAATTAAAGCTGGAATTAAAATTTAAATATTTGAGTGACAAGAGACATTCAAATTGATATGATGTTTTGCATTTTCTGAAGCTATTTAAAGTGTTCCAGATTCTCTCATTCCATGAGCTTTCCAAGTCTTTGGTTTGAGAAAGAGATGAGGTGTGAATTCCAGGCCTAAGAAATGAAGAGACAGTGTGCCCCATTGTAGGATTCCATGAGATGTAACTTAAAAAGGGGGTGGGGCGTCAGGCAGGTAATGGGCAGGGAGAAAAAGCACAGGAGATATCCTATTTAACTGTTACCTGATGTATAGCACATGGCTCTCTCTATTAGCCTAGCAAGAAATCTCAGGATGTGAGTTGAAACCAGGTGATCTCAAAATAGTTGGGGATGTAGAAAGACATTAAAATTAGGCATGTACTTTGTATTGTTACTGTAGTTGCCAGTAGAAGCTTTAATTATTCCCTGTTCTTGATAAGGCAATATAGAGAATATCTCTAAAGTGTCTTCCTAGCATTGTTACTCAATACCATTCATTTATATATATATATAAAATACTGATTAGATTTTTTTTTTGTCAACTTGACACAAGTCCAGAATTATCTGGGAAGAAGAAATTTTAATTTCAATTCAGAAAATTCCTCATTAGATTAGGCAACATGAAACTCTGTGGGGTCATTGTCTTCATTAATGGTTGATATGGGAGGTACAGCTACTATTGGCAGTGTCATCCTTGGGCAGGGGTCCATAGTGGTAAAATAAAGCATTCTAAGTGAGCCATGAAAGCAAACCAGTAAGCAGCACTCCTTCATGTCCTCTACTTCAGTTCTTGTCTCCAGGTACCTAACTTGAGTTCCTGACTTAACTCTCTTCATGATAAATTACAACCATAAAGGGAGATAAACCATGTCCTTTCCAACTTGATTTGGTCACTGTGTTTTATCACAGCAGTAGAAACCAAAATAGACATGCTGCTTTCTAATTTCATTTCTGTTGCTGTGATAAAATAGCCTCATCACAGTCAACTTAGGAGATGAAGACTTTATTTGACTTATAATTAAAGGATATAGTCCATTATTGCAGTCATGACCAGAGAGAAAATAAATTCATCAATCCTTCCTCTTTGCTCAGTACTGCTTAACAAATGTTCCTCACTGTCTTAAGGTGTCTCTTGCTGTGAAGAGACACCATGACCATGGCAACTCTTATAAAGGAAAACATTTAATTAGGGATGGCTTGTAGTTTTGAAGGTTTAGTCCATTATCATCATGTCAGAAAGCATGGTGGCCTGTACCCAGACACAGTGTTGGAGAAGGAGCTGAGAGTTCTATAACTTGATCTGAAAGTAGAGGATGAGATTTGTGTATCACACTGAGCATACCTTGAGCAAATATGAAACCTCAAAGCCTGTACCCACAGTGACACACTTCTTCTAATAAGGCCACACCTACTCCAACAAGGTCAAAAGTTCCACTAGTGTCACTCCATGTGGACCAATCATTTAAATACATAAGTCAAGGTGGGGAGGGCATACCTATTCAGTTCTCCATACTCACTCATCCAGTATAGACCCAATCCATAAAATGGTTCCGCACACATCCAAGGTGGGTCCTCTCATCTCAATTATCAGTCAAGACAATTCCCTATATACATGTCTACAGACCATCTAATCTAACAGATTTACCAATTGAAAGTCTCTTCTTAGAGTATTCTATATTTTAGGGAGCTGACAAGAACTAAAGATCATACCATAAACTGGACATTGTGAGCTACAAAATAATGCTTATCTCTGTCAATAAATAGTGCAATACTTTTCATGTGTTTGCATTCTGTGATAATACAAATGTCCACATAGCCTGCTTTAAGCTCACTGATGCTTAGTCTTCATTATCACTTTGACTGGATTTACATCACTAATGAAACACAACCTTGGGTTTATCTAAGATGAATGTTATAAAAAATTTAAAGAGGAAAAACCCCTTCTCAGTGTGGGTGACATTGTCCCATTGCCTTTTACCTGGAACTGAATAAAAGGAAACAGAGGATAAAAACAAAGTGAGCACCTACATGCATCTCAAGCTGCTTTCTAAAGCCAGATGCAACATGAAAAACTGGCCCACCTTCCTGTTGCCATGACTTCATTGTCATGATAGACTGTACTTTCCAATTATTAGCCAAAATAAATTCTCATTTCTTTAATTTGCTGTTATCATAGCAATGAAAAGGTAACAAATCCACTCTCCTAGGGTCACATCACATTAACTTGTTTTCCTTTTCATGTCATATCACTTTCTTCCCACCCCACCCTCTCTCTCTCTTAGGGGAATGGATTTTTCAATTTTACACTGACAATTTTGTGTAAGAATTAACCACAGTAAGATTGATATCATGAACTATTACAGCCAACAAAAGCGGTTTTTAGTCTTCATTGTACACCAAGAATACAAAGAGTTTATAAGAATATAAAATGAATATGAAAACTTTTCAGCTCTACTAGAAAATACTCTAATCTGGAATTTGAAGTACCAATGGGGATCTTTTGCATTGGTCACTGTCTCTAGAAATCACTGTGAAGTTTCATAAGACCATGTTTGAAGTATTTGGTCTGAATGTAAACTTTTGTTTCAAAATAGATGTTCTGAAAATTATGATTAATTACCAACAAAAGTAGTTTACATAGTAATACCCCAAACCTGACTCCTGCAGGAACCCAGTCTCCCACATAAATGATCCTCATACAATTGGTTACCCCAAATATACTTCCCCAAAACTTCCTCTGCTTACTCATTTCAGTACTCTGCCTCTTGTTCTGTATACCAAATTCTTATTTTCCAACACCTTCGAAATTCCAACCTTATCATACAAGGACCCAGATAAATTGTCTGCCATTTCTAACCTGGGTGGTATTTACCTGCCCCTATGCACTGGAAGACCCCAACACAGGAATAGTCTAGAGTGCCTGATTGCTCAGCTGGTAGAATTATCACCTGTCATTTCATTTGACATCCAATCCCAATCATCTCAAGATGTGTGCTGAGCCACACTATTCACTCCAAGGGTAGGACTCTTCTTTCTTTATCTGCCAACACTCTAAACTCACTATCTGAGTGCCAGTGTGAGACACCTGCTGATCCTAAAGTAAGTGGATTCACCTACTCCATGTTGTAAGAGTAAAATAATGTATGACTATCAAGCCAGCCATACAGAGGCTACCGAAAGGATATGAATTTATGAGAAGGATAAGCATACCAAGAGGATAAAAATACAAATAAATTAGGCTAGGAGAGTGTGTGCAAAGTAAGAGTAAGAAAACAAACACAAAGATCAACAAAATGACAATTAATGCATATTCCTTACTAGTAACTCTGAATATGAATGGCTTTGGTTAACAAATGAAAATTGACAGCCATTCAATTGATTGAGAGCCTATGTTTTGTTGTCTATGATAAACACACGTCATTTTCAGGAAATAAAACTATCTTAGAGTGAAAGAATAGGAATAATGCATTCCAAGTCAAACTGACCAGGGAGCATCAGGTGCTGTTCCTCTAATATCTGACAAAGTAGACTTTTAGCTAAAATAATCAGAAGAGATAAATATCATTCTGATCCAGGTAACAGGACAACATTACAATTCTAAAGATATGTAACCAAAAAGTGAGTATTCTAATTTCATGAAACACATGCTACAAAGCACAAAATAATATATTAACAACAGTAAAAATGGTGACTTAAATATGCCAATTTAACCAGTGAAAAGATAGATTTTATGATGCAGACTCTGGAGTCAACTGATATAAGAGATAAACTGGACCCAAAACATTATCTATTTAATATTCCATTCAACTACTGCAAAAATTATTTTTTTTAGCAGCCCAGAACAATTTTTGTAAAATAGACAATTTAGGACAAAAAGAAAATCTCAACAAATACAGGAGAATTGCATTCTCTGTATTCTGTTGATTACAATGTAGAAAACCTTGAAAACTGATATTTAGAAATTAAAGAAAATATATAAATTCATAGAGATTAGATGGAAATTATTCATTGGAAAGTTAATCATTGATGAATGAAGAAAGAAATGTTAAAACTCCTGTAACTAAATGAAAAAGAAAACATACAATATCAAAACCTCTTGGATATATTAAAAGTATTCCTAAAAAAGATAATTATAGCTCTATATGTATTTAAAATATCAAAGAGAAGTTAAATAAATAGCTTGAAGATGCATTGATAGGGAATAAATAATTTTAAGAAGTGTGAGAATTAGTGAAATTGAAACAAAATCAATATGAACAATCAATGAAATGCAGAGTTGGTTACCCAAAAGGGTAAGTGAGATTAACAAATACATAGACTAATCAACCAAAATAAAAGTAGAAAATTTTCTTTATTTATTTTTAATTTTTTTATTCATTTCACATACCAATCACAGGTCCCCCTCTCAACACTCCTCCTGCTCTATCCACCATCATCTTCCTCCCACCCCAACTTACCCCTCATGCCCTACTCCAACAGGGTAAGTTCTTCCATGAAGGAACAGCTAAGCCTGGTACATTCTGTTGAGGCTGGACCAAGTCCCTCCCCACTTCATCAGAGGTGACCAAGTTGTCCGACCACAGGTAATGGGATACAGAAAGCCAGCTCATGCACCAGGGACAGGTTGTGATCACGCTGCCAGGGTCCCCTCAAACAGATACAACGGTCTTCCATATTAAGGGGGTCTAGACCAACAGCTGTTAGTCTAAAGTTCATGAGTTTCTTTGAGATTGGTTCAGTTGTGTCTGTAGACTTCCCAATCATGATCTTGACCCCTCCTTGATCATATAATCCTTCTTCCTTCTCTTTAACTGGACTCTTGACCTGGTACTTGTCTGTGAATCTCTGTATCTGCTTCCATCTGTTGCTGGATGAAGGCTCTATGATGACAGTTAGGGTATTCACCAATCTGATTACCAGAGTAGGCCAGTTCAGGCTCCCTCTCTATTATTGCTAGTAGTCTAATATGCTAATAGGGAATGGAATCAGCCTAAAAGAAAGAAGTGTACTGCAGTGAACCAAGTTGAAAGGAGATGGAAAACGGAAGAGTGCTTTGATATCAGACACGAAGATCCAGACTTCGGAGTTTTCCCAGCTATTTTTAAGACTTGTTTTGGATCAGTATTTCTTCACTATGTTCCCTTTCCTCCCTTTTGGAATGGTTATGTATATCCTGTGCCACTGTGTTTTAGAAGTATGTAATCTGCTTTTTAATTTTATTTTTTAGCAGATACGGTTAAAAGATTGCCATGAGTCTCCAGAGAGATTCTGGACTTTTAAATGGGGTTGACACTGTTCATTGGGGTTTTACCTGCATGTTTGTGTGAAGATGCCAGGTTCCCTGAAACTGGAGTGACTACAATTATGAACTGCCATGTGGTTCCTGGGAATTGAACCCAGGACTTCTGGAAGAGAAGTCAGTGCTTTTAATCACTGAGCTGTCTCTGAAGCCCCTACAGTGTTATAATTCTATACACAAGATTACATTTTGACCCAATGTGAACATTTTAAAACAGTTAAAAAATCCATTAAAGCAGCAGGATAAAATTTAATGCACATTAATGGCCTTTTTGTAGCTCAATGGCAAATATAGTGAGAGAAATTAAAAAAAAAATTGTCCTACTCACAACAAGGGGAAAAGTAGCCTAGCCAAGGAAGAGAAAGAACTCTAAGAAGAAAACATAATTCCAAAGAAAGAAGTTGAAGAATTTAAGAAGACAAGAGGAGGTGGAAAGACCTACAAAGCTCATGGACTGAAAGATTTAACAATGTGAAAATGACTCTCCTACAAAAGAAAACCCCAAAACAAAAACAAAAACCCAACACATAAGCAAACAGACAAAAAACAAGGAACAGATTTATTTCCATGCCATTCAAAGTCCTCATTTCAGGGCACCTGTTGCTCCTGCAGAGGATTTAGGCCCAGCACCACAAAGCTGCTCATAACCATCTGTAACACCAGTCCTCTGGACCCAAGATCATTTTATGATCCCATATGGCACTGCAAACACATAATGCACACAAAAATACAGACAAAACACTCAGATACATAAAATAAGTAAATAAATCTTTAAAAGGTCCTCAACTTTGGTATCATAAAGTATCTAGTTTGGACACTCTCTCCCCCATAATATGGTGACTTCATTCAGACTCTTTTCAAATATTTATACTTAGGAGGCCTCAATAGTAGTAGGTTTCCATAAAGTTTTTAAAAAATCTTTAGTGTTAGTGGTCCCTCCCAAGATACCCTCCTTTATCCTTCTCTCCTATCTTCCTCATTAAGTTTTCCTTGTTAGTTCTCCTTTACTTCCCTATGACACTATATTTCCACTTTCTTGGTATAGGCTCTCCTTCTGGTCTATTTTCTTTTCTGGATATCCTCCTATAAGTCATTTAAAAAGTAATTAGTCCATAATATTTGAAAGATATAATAAAAAGGAAACTGAAATGTGAAAAAAAGATAAATCTCAAGGTAGTTTTAATTTGCATTTTCAAGATGGCTAAGGATGTTGAAGATTTCTTTAAGCATCCCTGTGTGCCATTTGTTTCAATTTTGAAAACTCTTTGCTTAGTTCTGTACCCCATTTTAATTGGATTATTTGTTTTCTTGATATTCAGATAACTTGGTTACTTGTATATGCTATATACTATTAGATGTGCAATTGTTAAATGTCTTTTTCTATTCTATAGGATGCTGTTCATGACATCCAGTAAAACCTCCAGTGCCAGAAATGGGTTACATCTTGTTGAATCAAAGAGGTTCAATGGGGTATTTTCTCACCTCAACAGGGAAGCTCTCTAAGACAGCAGGCATTCAAGAGGTCAAAGAATAATAAACCTTTAGATTTACCATGAAAAGATGTAAAACCTCTTTTCATTATATATTATATGTTCTGTATCTTATTAGACTAAATTTAAGATTAAATTCCAGAAAACAGAAGGTAGGGGAAAATCCATGTAAGTACAGTCTGAGACAGGCTGCATAAGTAAAATCAATACCTATGCTTTGGGTCTTCACACAGTTAGATGCAAAGGGCAGAGAATGAATACACCAAAATGCTACAGAGCCTATCTCTAGGTAATCGACCATATGTGATTTTCATTTTCTTTGTCTTTTCATCTATTTTTCATTGTTATTATAATTATTGTGTGGCATAATTATGACACAATATAGATTAAGAAGAGAAATGGAAAGTGTTTGAAAATATTTCAGGTTAAAGGAGCCCTTTAATTCTTTAAGGAAAAAGATACTGCTAATATTTTAAAAATACTTAAGAATAGAAATCATTACATGTCCCACATGTGTAAAGCAATCAATGTCATAGTGTAATAAATGTTTGTGTCATGAATAAATCATCAAGGCTGAAACTGAAAACTTCCTTTCAGGAAATGTTGCTGAAACAGTGCAAATGCTAGTATTTTGGAAAGACACATGGAATGAACATAAATTATAAGTGATTAAAAAATAGTATTTAATTAATTTTTATGTGCTTGTATGTGAGGATGCATGCCACACAAACTGAGTGTTGGAGTCAGAGTACAACTTTCCCAAGGCATTTCTCTACTGCCATTTGTGGGACACAGAGATAAAACTCAGTCAGGGGTTGAGTGGTAGAACATCTACCTGCTCTGCCATCACCTGGGCCCTACAGCTGATTTTTACTGGGTTGTACAAACTTAGACAAAATGAGAGATGCTAGAGAAAATATCATCAGCTATTAACTTTAAAAAAATAAAAAAAAGACTAGATCCTTCTTCCCAGATGTGAAACAGTGCTGAGATTCAACATTTGACTCTTGGCTCTTCGTGTCTTTTCCTCAAGTGAGAACTTTCTCAGTACTGTAGTAGCCCTTTTTGTACAGCTAGCTCCCAGGAATCTAATTTCTACTTAAAGATAATTCTCTAACACAAGGAATTTGATAAGATTCTTAGTTACACATACTGTTGAAACTAAGAGGCTAAGGATATAAGGGTATACAGATAAGGAGAATAAAAATATCCTCATGAAAATATGACTACTTTTCCCAAGATATTGTCTATGTAACATATAAATCTGAATAAATGGACAATAGAATGGCAACAGTCATATATATATATATATATATATATATATATATATATATATATATATAAATTTTTATTGATTCTTTGTGGTTTTCCCATCCTGCAATCCTGCATCTGGATCCAATCCGTCTCCCCATTGCCCCCATCCACCCCTAACCCATTCTTGCAACTTCTCCAAAGCAAAACAAAATTTGAACAAACAAAAACAAAACAAACAACTAAACCAACCAAACATACAAAGCAGAACAAGAAACAAGAAAGAAAACATACAGACAAGAATGTCATTATGGAAACTGTGGTGTGGCCCAGTGAGTCACACACAAACACAAACACACACACATTTTACCCTTTAGTTTTTTCATCTTCATTTGTAAGTATTCATTGCCTAGAGTCATGAGTGTGGTTCAAGGACTCTGTGGGCTCTCACTAGGGCTCCCTGCAGACTTCCTGCTTTTGACCTTTGTCATGGAGATCTTGCGGTTTTGGGTCTGTAGGATTGACTCCTTCTTATATTCTAACAGTTCATAGATGAGGTGAATATTGAGTGGGCCAATTCGTAGTTCCAGTCATAGAATGACTGGTCAGCCAGCCAGCTTTCCTCCCCCCAACTGCTGCACATCTGTGGAGGCAGCTATCCACCAACCCCCAGTTCTCCAGAGTTTTCTTGAGGGAGAGTAGTAGGAAATATTAGATAGAAGGATTTAGAGTGTGGAGATAAACAGAAAATAAAGGATAGCCTCGTGGGCCTGGAACCTATTCCAACCTGGTTCAGACTATCTCTGCCCTAAGGTATTTATAGAAAGGCCAAGGGGTGGAGCATAAGACCTCCCCCCAGCACAGCCAAGTGCAGACTATCTCAGACACCTGCACTTGGGCTTGTGGTCCAATTATCCTCTCTATGCACACCTACTAGGTAAAGCCACTAGGAACCTGAAAATGGGTTCCCATACACATCCAAGGCATTCCTGTTCTGCTCTCAGGTCTTCAGGTCTAGCTCACTCATACCCACCATAGAGGGTCAGCCCCACTGTTTTGTCCAGGTGAGGTGCAGATCCATGTCTCTCAATTACTATAGGAGACATAAGTGGGGGGTGGAGTTAGCTCTTCTACTCTTATGCCCTCAGTATTAGAGTTCTGCCCTCGCTCCAGATGCATGATCGCACATGTGCAGTTCATGAGCTAGACAAGGGGTCTTGTGTCTTAAGTCATCAGTTTGCACTGGTAACTACATGAGTGCAGTGTGGTCATGCATTCAGCTCATGCATTGGTATACCTCCTCCATAAGCCTGCCTGTGCATGTTCACTGGGAGCCCTTAAAAAGCTGGACACAGACCCCACCCTCTCTGTCTGTTCTGCTTTGTCTCTTCCCCACCATTTTTCCCTCTCTGCACATCCTCCTTTCCCAGGCCTGGATCTTCTCCCCTCTACCCCTCCCACTTACTCTTAATAAACTAATACTGAGTTATGTTGTGAATGTGACCTTTCTGTGCAGTAACCAGCTCCACCAAGCCATTTATCATTCATTTCATTGGTGCCGTGACTCGCATAAGCCTTTCTGGGACTAGCATGGGAAACCTATACTGTGGTTCACTGAACCTGCGACTGCTCGCTCTGCTTTTTTCATTTGCCCAACCACTGGACCTCTCCACGAACACCACACAAGCCTCCAAGATTTGTGAATCCACCACCATTCCCTGCGACTGTAGCCTGAGCTATATTGCTAGCACTGGACCCCCAGGGGGTTCTCGGCTGTGGACCACTACATATTCAATCTTGATGAAGTATTGGATGTTGTCTGGGCCCCTGGGGATTCTTACAGTATGTACACTCCAGCCCTCACCCTTATCGTGACAGCAGTTTGGGTAATTTGTGTTGTTAATGCCAGTCCAAAGACTGCCTATTCTCAAGGATACTTAAAATAGGAGCCTTGTGATCCTGTTTGTTATTTTAATTTTTTTTTAAATTTTTTCTCTCTTGTTTGCAGCCATGGGGACATGGGGGCTTCCTTCTCGTGGTTCCTTTCCTCCTCTGGAAAATGCCTTAAATATCTGCAGATACTAGTAAATTTGACCGCATAACGGCTGATTCAACCCCAAAATTTCATGGGAATTATCTAACTTCTGTCAGAGAATGGGCAAATGAAAATAGTTACCATCTTCCCAAGGTTCTACTGAAGCTCTGAACCCTTCTCCCTCTCCATTTCTGATTCTTTCTCTGCCATGCACTTCTGCCTATCTGACTTCTGCTCTGCTCTCCAGCACTGGGTAGGCTCTCCAGTATCAGGGGGCCACTTCTGCCCACCCCTGGCCCTCACCTTAACTCCTCCCACTCTTTCTCTAGTTGCCCTGAGAAGCACAGACGGGTCTGAAAGTGGGCTAGGATGCATGCAAATAAGTTGATGATCAGGACCCACATGGGGATCACAGTAATCAGGATGGCTCTTTAGTCAGAAATCAGTTTACAACCTGCCTCCTGGTAAGTCTTCCTAAAGCTGTCCTCCAGCCAACAGACTATTAAAAAAAAAAATTCAAGACACGGAATAGAATCCATCTCTTGTTTCCCAGAGCTCCCTGACCTTAGGGCTAAAATGTAAGCATATAGAGAGCAAGGCTTCTGACCCCACAGGCAGAAGTTTCAGCTGTGGCATTTTAAGGTCTACTATGGGAGAAATAAAAAAGCCCAAGAGCAAAATTGCCAAATGCTGGCACATACTGTTTGATTGGCTCCCAAAAGCTGCTGGGTCCCTGTTTTAAGTGGAAAAAAAAAAAGCCATGCAGGCTAGTGCATGTCCTGCCAGGCCATCAACTGAGGCTTGTTCAAAGCGCCACCTGGAGAGACAACTGGTCAGCTAACTGCACCCAGGCACCCAGGGGCATGGGAGCATCTGACTAAAGACCTCCAGCAGACCTCTAGGCTTGGCCACAGGCTCGCTCACAGGGAACCCAGAATGCCGCTTTGAAATGATCTGTTTCTTTCATTCTGGACACCTACTCAGTCCTGGAGTCCCACCTCTCCTCGTTTCCCTATTGTCTGGGTAGGGAGGACAGCCTTATCCACCTCACCAAATGTAATTGTACTTTCAGGGTTACTTAATGGGAAAAAGATTTTCCAGCCAAGGTAGGAGCTTTCATTTCATCATTTCATTGCTCCTTCTGTGTGCCTCACTCCAGACCTATCAGGAATGCTTCTCCTCGTCATGCACAGTGACACAGACAAGGACCTGCTCTATGTCTTGACCCTAATTCCAAAAGAATGAGTTCTCACCCCACAAGCTTTTCTCTTCCCGGTTCCCTCTTCTAATTAACTGCTCATTTAATTGTTACAGGACCACAAAGAGCTGGAGTCCAGGGATCTCAAGTAAGGAACAGTAACAGTTCAATGATATTTACACACACACCCAGACCCAACAGGCTCTGGACTCTGCAAAAACAGACTTTAATATAACCATCTATTACTATTAAATGCTCTCAACAACTGATCACCCGTGTCTCCTGGATGCTAAACTAGTAAAGGAAACAGGTGCCTTAAAATAGTCTGTCTCTGATAAAACTTATCTCAGGTAAAAATTAAAACATGTTCCAATCTCTCTGTCTCTCTCATTAGTGCTAACCAATATAAGCAGAGTACCAAACACTACAATGGTCATCAGCCCAAGCCTTTAATTTTTTCATGGCTGCTTCTTAATATTTTCAAAAATTTTCCCAAGCTCCAGAAACCAGCTTAAATCCATCTGGACAGGTCAGATCTACTTCAAAATAAGTGTCAAACCCAAACCTTCCTGGTCTTGGAACCCCTGTATAGCACCCTGGAAACTCCTTCATAATAATTCTTCTAAGCTTTACTCTGTCTCACCAGCATCCTGTCAGACACAAAAGCAGCCAGAGTGCCAAGCCAAGAAAGATAAACAGCTCCTAGGGAGCAGATTACAGCCCACCATCCCAGGATGCCTGTCTACCATGGAAGCCCCCTTCCCTACCCTCCTCCCAAGAGCCAACTGATGCCCATCAAGACAGCTGTAAGCATTTTTTTTTTTCTGGGAGAAATGAAGCCCCTATTCCTTTTCATTTATTTTTTTATAATAAGCAAAAAGTCTATAATGTTACAATTCTGCCATACTCCAGCTGCATGACTGCAATGCACAGTTCAGGAGCTATAGAAGGGCTCTTGTGTCTTATGTCATCAGTGTGCATTGGTGGCTATGTGTGTGCGGCATGGTCACACAAGCAGAGCATGCATGTTGTAGCTCAGTAAGCCTGCCTGTGCATGTTCACCAGGAACCCTTAAAAAGCTGGAGGCAGACCCTACTCTCTCTCTTTCTGTTCAGTTCACCCTCCACCATCTTTCTCTATGCCTTCCCAACATGCTCTTTCCCAGGCATGGTTCTCCCCGCTTTCTCTTAATAAATCTCTCTGCTACCAGGCTTGTGACATTTTTGCATGGTTACCAGAGCCATAATCAGCACCATTTATTATTCATTTCACTCAGGGATGGCTCATCTGTACCCCTGACACCAGGGTCAGCACCAGTGTCCTGCTGAGATGGAATGTAAGGTCCGTTCTCCCATCTGCTACAGCTGATGAGGTACAAGGATATCTCTCCACCTCTTTTGATCCCAGGGTGAGCTCTCTCCCCTGCCGTGGGTTGCAAAGGGTTAGGGTGGTAAAGCATCTTTCCTTCATCCATGCCACCTCATGTCAGGCAAAGGAGGCAGGGTCAGCCCTTCTGCACTCAGGCCCTCAGGGGCCAGCTCACCCGTGTCTCCCATATCACAGTCATCTCTAGTGTGCTGCCCAGATGAGGCGCAAGCCCGTGGTGCAAGGTGGAACCATCTTTTCCAAGTATGTGGAGGGGGCAGCTCTCCTACTGTAGTATCCTGTGAGGGGAAGGGCCAGCCATGCCAGTGCCAGTGAGGGGCTTGGCCAGCTCAGCACAGTCCTCAGGTTTCAACCAGAGTGGTTCATATGATCCTTTGTCGGAACTCAGGCCATGGACATCAGCACAGACCCCAGCTGCAGCGGGACCAGGGACCTAGACATGGCCCTAAGCAGCAGCTCAGGCCTGGACTCACCATGGTCCCAGGTGGTGGCACAGGCCCCCAGATCAGTATGGCCACTGCGGTGACTTGGACCTTGGGATACCACCTTGGTCTCAGGTGGCTGACCATATCCCAGGCATCTGCATGGCCCTAGGTGGCAATAAGAGCTACAAACATCAACTCAGACCAGGGCTATGGTAGGACCATGGACTCTGACATAGTACTAGGAAACAACCCGGGCTCAGATGTCACGATGGCCCCAGGTGGAAGTGCAGACCACTAGATTTGACATGGCTTCCATGGCAGTGTGTTCCTTCAACACTAACGTGTACCCAGGTTGCAACCCTGCCCCTGGCATTGACATGGCCCTTGATGGTATTAGGAGCCATGGACATAAATGCCAACCTTGGCTGTGGTAGGGCCATGAACCCAGACATGGCCCTCAGCAGCAGCCCAGGCCTGGATGAATGTCCCCAAGTGACAGTGCTGGCCTGTCAAGTCATCATGGTCTGGGGATAGCACAGCTCTCAGAAACCAACATGGTCATGGGTTTCATCCTAGACCCTGGGCATCCTTGTGGCCTTTGATGGCAGCAAGAACCATTGGGCATCAATATGGCCCCCGACTGTAGTAGGATTCTGGGTCCCGGCATAGTCCCTGGTAGCAGCCTGGGCCCTGATGTTACCACAGCCCAGTGGGGAGCATAGGCCACTCAGATTGGCATGGCCCTTGAAGCAGCATGGTCCTTGGATACCAATATGACTCCAGGTGGTATCCCAGACTACAGGCCTTTGCATGACCCTTAGTGGTGACAGGAGCCATAGACTTCTTCTCAGGCCCCATTGGCTGCTTTAAGGCCCTGGACAAGACTAGCCTTTGACTATAGTTCAGGACCAGACAGGAAACAGTCTTCTTAATGCTAATCTACAAAGTCCAGAACAAAAGGATTTTAGGTCAGGATCCATATATATGGTCAAAATTGCATTAAATTGGTCAAGAACTACTTTTCAGGGAAACTAGTGATTTAGAACACACTTCTACATATCTCTGTACTTGCAAGAAATTATACAAATGGTGTAGCAAAAATTCTTTTTTATTCAGAAAAGAAGATAGAGAACAGAAGGTGAAATGTATGTAGCAGAAATCTTAAAGTTACTTATTAATAAAATCAAACCTGAGGCCAGTTATTGGGGTGAATGCTGGAAGATCAGAGAAACAGAACAAGCCACAGCTTCCTTACCTCACCATTTCCTCAGCTGGTCTTGTTTCCTCAGACTGCAAGCTTCTGAGTCCTCATCCAGAATGGGTCTCTGCTGAACTACTGCTAGAAGCCTAAAAGCTTAACCAGCCAAATGCTGAACCAGCCAAATGCTTCTAGTTTCTGGTCTTTACGCCTTATATGTCTTTCTCTTTCTGCCATCAGGCATGTGTCTTCATGCTGGCTGTATCCTTGAACACACAGAGATCCACCTGGCTCTGCCTCCCAAGTGCTGGGATTAAAGGCATTCACCACCACCGCCCAGCTTCTGCTAAGGCTTGCTCTGACCCATTTTCTAGCTGCCATTTTTGGTTCTGTATCTAGTGGCTCTCTGTTCTCTGACCCCAGATAAATTTTTTAGGGTGCACAATATTTTGGGGAACACAATACCACCACAAATGTGAAGAAAAATAATTGAAGAAGAGTAAATAGAAGTGAGGAACAAGACAGAGCTGTCCACTGTCCCTACTTTTTTTCAATACTGTGCTCAAAGCACTAGTTGGAACAGTAAGCAAAAGAAGGTAATTAAAGCCATACAAACAGGAAAAGAAGAAGTCAAATTATTCCTTGTGGTGGTATTGTGTTGAGGAACTGGCGAGGTGAGGTAGCTGTGGCTTGTTCTGTTTCTCTGAACTTCCAGCATTCACCCCAATAACTAGCCTCGGGTTTGATCTTACTAATAAGACTATCTAACAATTCATGCTACAATTCTTATTTGAACACAACATAATATTGTATATTAGGGATCCCAACTTCTATTAGACAACTAGAAACAAAGTGATAAGCTCAGAAATGTGGCAGGATGCAGAATCAACTTGCACATGTTTATACACCTAAAACAAACATACAGAGAAAGAGATCATGCATACACCCTCATTCACAAGAGCCTCAATAAAAATAAAGTATCTACAAGTAACCCTAACCAAGGTAGTGAAGGACCTCTACAATGATAACTTTAAAACTCAGAAGAGATAAAGAGACTACAAAATGGAAAAACATCTCATGCTTATGGATTAGTAGAGTTAATATTGTGAAAGTGACAATTTTTCCAAAGTTAAATGCAGATTCAGTGCAAATCCCAATAAAAATCCCATCTCATTCACCACAGAAATAGAAAAAAAATAACTATCCTAAAATTACATATAACCCTGAAAGAACAAATATTTTAATGCTTTTCACTGTGTTGTCTGGGGCATTTCAGAGTTGGTTTTCTTTTTAGGATGTGTTAAAGGTGCACTGACTTCATAATAACTTCATCATAACTTGTACTTTTCCAGAACATCTGGTTTGGAAAGGAAAACTCAATGTCTTTGAGAGAATGCAGAATAATTGGCAAAGAGGAAGTGTTCAGTCTCTGCTAAGTCACCGTGACAAGAGAACTTTTAAAAGTCAACACGGGAAGTGTGCTAAAAGAGTAGCTCTATAAAGATACCACATTTATGGAGAAAGAATTTTCTCAACAATCAAGTGAATTATTACTTTGATATAAAGTAGAGAAATATTTTGATAAAATGCAAATCCTTGGTTTCTAAATAGTCTAGATAAGCTGACAAAGAATTAACACTCATAATGTAGTTGAAGACATTAACTAATAAACCAAGGAATAAATCCTATATTAAAATGACATGGATTTTGCTAAAGTTTCATCATTTTCAGACTTTATTGACTTGAACATTACATCCCAGGATGATTTAAATAAAATATATGTGTTATCCAGGCTTTCTCTGGGAGTAGGCTCTTTGTACTCTTGGGCAAACTGGCATTTCAGGCATTTCACTTCTTGAGGACAGGCATTCACTTATGGGCTGAGATGTCAAATTTAAACATATATATATATTTGTATCTATATAAGCAGGCAACTTATTCATAACTTATTTATAAGTGATCCTACAAATATATAATTTAATAATTTTAAGCTCCATTTTCTAATAAGTTAAATGTTCTAAGTCATAATTGTTTACTAAAACAACAACAACAACAACAAACTTCTAAAGGAATTTGGTCCAGAAAACAAAAACAATTGGCCGCTTAGGCTTTAAGACAAAACTACATGTCTTCCATGAAATTCAGAGGGTACAAGTGATATTACTTGATGAGTACTACATTCAGGATCATGTCAACCTTTTCCGTGGGTTATTACTTTTAGTCAAAGTAGCAAATTGCCTGGACTCTTCAGGTGTGTTGCTGCCCACAATGGGGTGGAGGTTAGAGCAATGCAGCTCTCATGTGCCCTGTTGAAATACCAACTCACATTCATACAGCCTAAGATTTCATCATTATGTTACAGTGGGAGCATCTTTTACATTATTATTTTATTTTCTTCAGTGTAATCAATTTCTTACATGACTGAGAACTCAATCTTATCTATAGCGTATAAAAATAGAAAGCTTAATGTCTATAAACATAAACTTAAATTATGCCTTGCAATCAAGGGCTATATTGTGACCTATTTTGGAATTTAGGTTAAATGTATTTAGTTCAATTCAATTAGTGAACAGTACTATTTAAAATTTCCCTGAAAATGAAGCATAGAATGAATTTATATATTTTTAAACCATATATGAAAATTATATGTCAAAGGTCAAAAATACTGATATTGGTGGTAAAGTCAGTCAAGGCTTGCTCCTGAGTGGCACACCAGAGACCTGGTGCCTAGACTATTCTCTGATTCTGCCACTTAGTTTAGGGGAAGTGTTGCCTCCATTTTCCAACCTTTACAATAACGTTGCTTATTGAATGCTTAATTCTGTAAAATTGCTTAGACTAGAATTTGACCCACAGTAAATTTTTCAATTCTGTCTAATTTGGCAAGATACAAACTTTCCATGTTAATGTTTTTTTTTTTCACTAAATATGTATTTAAAAAATTACTGGGACTTTTGGAAGGTGCAAGAATGTCTTTAGGACTATAAGCTTGTCGGTTTCTGACTTACTGGGGGAAGCAAATAGTGACATGCTGACTTTACTTCTCTTTCAGTCTATGCCAACATTATTTTTTAATTTTTATAGTACTGTTTATAGACAATTCAAAGTCCACTTAATAACAAGGGAGAGCTGAGCAACAGTGCTTTGCTATGTAGCTGCAAGCTGTTGGCACTTTCATCAGTCTCTGATATTTGAGCTCAGGGAAACTGTTTGGGTTCTTTGGTGTTCTTTTAGTCCAAAGACATATAACTTGATCTTTGGTTCCTGACAGATCACTTAGCCACACTTACTTTAGCTTTAGACTGTGTATCTCTTTTCTGTTGAAACATATTCTTGCACTTTTATAAACACATTTTCCTTTTTGTCATTAATTTTAGAATTGCCTTGTTAACAGTCACAATACAGTCCCAAG
This sequence comes from Onychomys torridus, assembly GCF_903995425.1. NCBI lineage: Eukaryota > Metazoa > Chordata > Mammalia > Rodentia > Cricetidae > Onychomys > Onychomys torridus. The sequence continues at coordinate 24,776,510 of NC_050446.1, read as the reverse complement.
AAGATTTTAATTTCTATGACATTTTACTTTAAAGTCTTAGAAGAATTTTGATTGCGTGCATTTATTTTTTTTCTAAAGAACCATATTCTAATTCCTGCTTACTAAAATCTACCCATTACATTTCATGGATGTCTTTGAAAAATTATAATTTGGTCTTATATAAACATTTTTATGATTGTTGGTAAGATGGTCCTTAACTGTTTATTTTCATGTTTTGCTATTTTAGGCAATGTTTCTCCTACTATTATCAAACTGTCCTCTGTATTGTGGAGAACACTTATGAGAAAAACACTTTCCCATAATTTCTTCTATCTCTGCTTTTTATTTTTATTTCATGATTTTTCATATGACAAAAATTTCTGAAGCAATATTTAAAATTATATTCACGTAAAAACATGTTTGATTCTAGTGCTTCACAAGAAATGCTGAGTTTACTAGTATTTCAGACAAAAAGTAAAAGAAATCTACTATTTTATAGTGCAATTTTTATGGCTTGTTATTAAATTATATCTTATATTTTATTTATTCCTCTTTTTAAGTAGAGTCTTTTAAAAAGGTTGCTTGTTCTTAACCAGTTTCATATATCTATTTAATTTATACTGATGATTCTCACTCAAGAATCTTATTGTGTCTTATTGTCTCCTTCCTATCCGTTTTACTCTTCCTACAAATCTCTTTCTTATGTTCATGTCTAGTTTTGTTTAACCAGAGAAGTCTGTGTGAATTTGGGTTTGAGGCTACTTACTGGAATCTAATGGGGTCATATGTTCATATCAAACAAAGATAATTGCAGTCCCCCCTTATAACTATCAGTAGTTATTAATTCAGGAGAAAGGATATGGGCATCCTAAGCATCTCCTCCATCCATTATTTATTGTTGACAGGGTTTGTTTTGTTAGAGCCAGGGAAAGTAACTACATTTGCATTTACTTAATAATTGCAATGGTTGTGTCCTATCAAGAGGATGGCATTTTGATGTTCATCTCTTTATGTTCTAGCTCTTTCATTCTTCTTATCTCACTTCATCTTCCCTGAACTTCAGAGGAGGTGGAATAAATATGTTGTTTTGGCTAAACATCCAGCTATCATTACTTTTCAACTTATTGAACAGGCATGTTCTATGTATTTACTGCTACTCATTACAAGACACTTCTCTAATCAAAGCTGAGAATAGCTTTTATGTGTGGTTATTAACAAATATTTACAAAGCAGTTTACCCTATGCCAACATAACTAAACAACACTAATAAGTTCTTACCTTTGCTCTTATTCATTCCCAGGCACGGGTTGTTGATTGTGTTTATACTAATAGTCATATACTCTCTCCCGTGGGTTAAGTTCTAAACCTAATCAGAGGGCAGTTGATTACCCCAGAGCAGTCATGCCACTGTTGCGCAGATAAGAACATCTTGCTTGCTAGGATAGTTTTATACTCCTTAGGGTAACAAATAGGTAAGATGCTTTTTTTTTTTTTCCCCACTAGCAATTTGAATACTCAGCTATCTTTTGGCACTTTGAAAGCAAGCCAGCAAGGAGGATGTGTTCTGTTTAGTTCAAGCTTGCTTTTTTTAGATCTTGCAAAGGAAGTATGGTGTTTCCACAAATATGATCTTATCCTCTAATGATTGTGGACACCCAAAAAGACTGACCACACTCTATATTGTTTTTGGAGTCCTTAGAATTTCCACCAAACCCCTATGGTGGTATTATATACTCTGTGCTGAGAATAATAAGTACACATTTTGTTTTCTCCTTATGTCTATTGATGTACAGAATCAGTGTTCAACTACTTATCTTTAAAATTCTGTTTTCTTAGAATGTACTTGCCACTACTGTGATGGATGATGACAAAGAGATAATGCAAAGAGGAACTGTGGATAAAGAGGTCTGTGAGCTGGCATGATTGATTGGGAAGGGGGGTGTATGTAAGTTAGTTGCACAGAAATAGGAGTCTATGATGGGAAAGCCATTCTCTGAGCTCCTTTCTGACTCTTAGAACACAGGCAGACAGAGAAGCCTAATTTTCTTAGCCACAAACCCAGGAAGATAGACTTTTGGACAGGAATTTAAGGTTTTACTGTACAATTTCCAAGCACAGTATTAATCTCTAAACTTTTCAGAGTGTTCTTGAATTCTTGAAATATCAAGGTTATTTGTGCAAATTTATGCATGTATGTACATATGTATGTGCATATGTATGATATATGCATCTGTGTCTTTTAAAATTTAGACAATATTTTTAGTTTTATTCTGCTCAATATTATTTGTATTCTCATGGTGTAAATAGTAAGATCAGAAGTTACCTTCTACTTTAAAAGCCTTACTACAATTTTCTTGCTCTATGCTCCTCATTTGGATATAGATTCACTAGGAACAATTAGTTTACTCATTTGATGTGTTAAGTAGAGGCTGAAACAACAGACAAAGGTTAGTGATTTCTAATTATGGCCATTGGCATCTCAATTTTTGTATTTTTGATTTCTTCTGTATACTTGAACCTCTATTCTACTGACACTAAAATGCTCAGACTGCTTTTGGAAACATGGAGTTATCTGAAGAACAAATACTCTGCCACATTCAGTATGAACATCAGCTTAATGAAGTCAATATTAATTTATAAAAAAATTAAACATAGAAAATTAAGTTGGAGTTTTGTCAATATTTAGGGACACTTTCAGATTGGGTCAGATCATGACATATGCTATTTTTAACCATTATACTTTGGTAGTTTTTTTTTTTCCCACTTAAAATGAATGTTCAAATTTATAGTGATTATATGATCTAATTAATCATTAAATTCTAATTCCAAAAGTACTTAATAAAAATATTTTCCATTATATATTCAAGGTTCATTATTATTATCATTGTCACATTAAGTGATGAGCTGTTAATAACATTGCTTCCTTTTTCACCAGTAATAAGAAGAGGCTTTAAAATTTGTGATTGTTGTTTTATATAAAACTGAAAATCAATGATACCGTGCATTTTCCCCCCAATTATCCACGGGCTTATAATATCCCTTGAGTGATGTGCATAGAATGTTCAATTAAGAAGAATTCTTCCAAAGATTTCTATTGGATTGAGTATTAGTATTCAAAATGTCTTAGTCGAGAAAAAGCATTCCCTGTATTTATTAAGCCTAGTAAACTATGCTCTTGGGAAACAAAAGATACCTTTGGTTAATTTCAATCTCCTAGTACTGTATTTCAATTCCCTCTCCCTCTCCATCTGTGAATTCAAAGAAAGGTATCTTCCTTTCATTTCTTTAATAATGTTTGACAATATCCACAGTGGAGATATTTGTATCTGTGAATTACTACAATAGAACTTTTCCCATTGTGTCCTGAACCATTTCTGATATTTCCTGAATTGTTTGTGCTCTCTGAGATAATCTGCATATCTTTCCGTTTCCTGCATGTTGTATTAACATTTTCCCTATTATTACCTAGTGTGGTGTTGCAATGTGATTTAAAATAGGCTTTTTATTCATTGTGAAAGTTAAGGAATCACCAGGAAAGAAGAAGCTGGAAGGATTGTTAATGTTTTCTTTCTGTCTGAACAACACAAATTTAGGTGTCACAGGATTATTTTCCCCAAGTAAAAGTAGTCTGAGGTTGTAAAGATCAACATTTCGTTTTTTCCATGCCAATAAGCATTTATTTATGTAGTACTTTTCAAGTTTCTCATCATTTCCCTCATTTGCTTACAGTTTAAAAAAATTACTAGTAACTGGAAATAGGACACGGAGATCCAGGAAATGTAATTTGGCAATAAATGCTGTTTTTAAAGTACACTGCACGGTTTGTGGATAAATATTTCTTTAATGTGTGTAATTACTGGATCAGCAGAATAAATGTGGTCATGTCCTTGTAATTAATACATTGTCAAAAGTTCATTTAAGTATAATAATTTTACTGGGAAAGTGCTGTCTATGTGTTTCCTGCAATAATTTGTTAAATTAAGTGCAATAAATATAAAACTACCCTTAAGAGTATCTTTTGAAGCTCCTTTTCACTACATGTTAAATAAAGCTTTTCAAACTTCCCTGCAAGCACACTCTCTTACTTCAGTCCATATTTGTTCAACAAAAAGTCACAATAGGCTTTCCTATAAATTAAGCTTCTCTGAAAAGCATTTATTTTAAAATACATTCTAGCTTAGGTTGACAAATATTTATTCATGAATTATAAAAACTGCCAGTGGCCTTGTCCTTTTATCTGACAGAGCTAAGTAAGGCCTGCAACTTCTGTGCCGAGCTGATCATTTGCTTGTAGAAGAAAGCCATTGCTATATGGAATTGTAGGGTTGCAAGGTCTGTTCTATGTTGCCTCTTCATTTTACGGTTTTGCCCAATCGCTCCAAGGTGTTGGTGCAACACTGCTCAGACCTTGATCTCAGAAACAGACTGTGCTTTTGGGGCATGTGATGAATTGAAAGCACTCTCTTTATGATCTTCTTTCCAACAGGCTAGGAAATAGGATTTTAGGGGTATTTGACATTTTACCTGTGTCAGACCTGTAGCTGAAACTTTTATAAGTAAAAGGCAGACAGGAAAAAAAAAAGACAGTCAAGATGGTCAAGAATAAAGTGTAGTGTAAGCAACATACTCCTTCAAATGGCCTGAACTAGCAAAGACCTTTGACGTTTCATTCAAGTAAAACTGTTAGATGATTGAAAAATGACAAAAATCAAGTAGCAGCAGGGAGTAAAGCAGGTGAAATAGAGAATGACCAGTTCCTAAGCCAATAAGCATAGATCTATAATAGATCTTCCAAAATCTTTTGTTCTTTCAAAGTGATACTATATCAGATTTGCTAGATGTACCAGAAAAGGGCAGAAAAAAATTAAATATTTAAGATTTATTTGAATTTTCTAGAGAAAAACTATTAAAATTTTACACTAAATATTTGTTTATCTATAAATGTTTTATCCTTTCACCATCTTTGACATTATATAATTACCAATATCTTACCTATTATATATGTATAGTCTCTTCATTTGAAACTTTTCTCAACTTATATTCAGTCCTTTATTCAACTTCTGCTTCCTTTATCTTTGTATGCTGGCTGCTTGGAGAAGCCTTCTTCCTATCTTCTTTGGCAATTATACAAAATCACTTAGCATGTATGTTTTCCTCTTTCATAACAAGAAGGCTGATGGACTGTGCTGAACAATTATTAACATTTTAGAAAATTGACTAAACAAAAATCAGTGTCTTCTGGTATCCATTATACACCCATCTAATTATACAAAAATACCAATGTATTTGTATTGATCCATTTCCTATTGCTAAAGCCAAACATCTGAGGCTGTGTACTAATGAAGTGTGAAAATGCATTAAGAGCATAGCTGTAGAGATAGAAAAATCTAAGATCAGAAGCTACCATCCATTTAGGTTCTGATAAGGTCTAACAGTTGATAGCATCATGGTAGGAATGTGAATGAGAGGGAAAAACAAAACAAAACAAAATTGGTCAGGAAGCCTGAGTAAGTTCCTGAAAGTAGCTTGTTCCTCATAACAGTTTGATTTCATTAAAGTACACGCCAGAAACAGAACAGTCCTTTTGAAGGCAGTACCCCAGTCCTTCCGGTTCCCACTTCTCTGAAGAGAAGTGCTGTTTGGAATGACTTTTGAGGGTATATTTAAACCAAACCTTAGCAGACCTTAATTCTAAATATTGTTTGCCTATCTACTTTTCAGATCCTATTAAGGTGACCTTAAAAAGCATTGGGAGGGGAACCAAGAAAGGTCTCCCAGTATCTTGAGGAAACTTAAATCTTGATATGAAAAAATGCAGTAAGTACAATAAGTGTGTGTGAAGTATTAAATTACAAATAACCACTAGTTAATGTAATATTACCTTCAGAGAACAAAATATTTAGAATTCAGAAGTTGGCATGCAAAGACCTTCTGAGAAGTTAGGTAGGTAGTTACAGCACTTCTATATTAACAAAGAAATGTCTTTCATTAATGTAGTAAATTAGGGAGATGGACTTCTAGGGAGCCAAACTAAGCTTTAGGCTTCTTTCCTTGCATGGGTGCCTATTCTTGCTCAGTTCCCTGTTCATATTTTTCTGAATTCCTTGATTTGTATATATGGTCATAATATTCCCAAATTACATGATTAAACACCAATGAATTGATGTTGCCTCTACTTTTTTTCCACTTTGTTCTCCATTGTTCTTTTTCTCAGGTCAGTTCATGTTGAAATGATCATCAGAAGTTCAGGGGTTTTCCTTCTTTAGAAATAAAAAGTAGAAAGTTTGTGTTATAATTTGGGCATGGTAGATTATAGTTGTGGATTACATAGTAACTTCTGTGTGTTTGCCAAATGACCTTGAGAATATGACATACATTAGATTATACATCAGATGGAAATATATCACCTTTCAGTGAGTGCTGTCACTTTTCTTGTAGCTGTGAGACAGAAAATGACAGAAGTAACTTTAGTGAGGAAAGCTTTTTTTTTTTTTTTTTTTTTTCAGAGTTTAAGAAGATACTGGCTGGACATTGGTGGCTCATGCCTTTAATCCCAGCACTCAGGAGGCAGAGGCAGGTGGATCTCTGTGGGTTCAAGGCCAGCCTGGTCTACAAAGGAATTTCCAGGAAAGGTGCAAAGCTACGTAGAGAAACCCTGTCTCGAAAAACAAAAACAAAAAAAAAAGAAGATACTGTTGATCATTGTAGGGAAAAGTATGGTGGCATTCATAACAATAGTAGTATATATCAAAGGACTCCTTGAAGTTCTGACCAGGAAGCAGAAAGAGGGACTTGGAAGCAGAAGTGATATTCACCTTCAAAGCCCAATCCTCAGTGGCCTACATCTACCAATTACACCCATATAGTGGTTAATCTCAATTATATACTTACTAAGATCTAGAATCAGCAAGAAGACAGACCTCTGGAAAGGTCACCTGGGGATTATATAGATTGGGCTAATGGAGGTGGGAAGACCCCCACACCATGGGTATCCCATTCCTTTGACAGATCCCTGGCAATACAAAATAAGAAAGAAAGATGAGTACAGCGTTTATCCCAGCCTTCTTTCTGACTGAAGACATAAAGTGACCAGGCTAGGCTCCTGCACCTTCACCCATCTTCCATGACAGATTTTGTACTTGCACAGGGAGCCAAAATAAAACCTTTCTTCCTTTCTTAAACTTCTCTTATCAGAGAATATTATGAAAGCAACAAGAAAATAACAAAGACAAAAAAAAAAAGGAGAAAGAAGTAAGACCATAGCTGTGCAAAACCTGATTATGTTGTTCCTTAAGCTTTTGGGATATGCTTGTTGGAAGTTGTTGAAAGATTTAGTTAATGAAGCCCTTAAATATTGGAAGCAGAGCTCGATGGGTGATTATGGAGGTATGTTAGAGAATAAGTGATAAGCATCCTGAGAGACATATCATTAGATGAATGACTGATGAAGCCTCTGTGGGGAAAGAGGACTCTGTGAAAAACAGGGATGGGGTCATGCATATGTTGCCCAAGAGTCTAGATGTATTCTGCTTGTGTCAGTGAAGTTAACTTTAAAGGTAAAGAACAGAGTATTTACTTATCTATCTCTCTATCTATTTATTTATTTGCAAAATAAATTTCAGCACAGGACCCTGTAGGCAAATGCTGAGAAATGGTTTTATTGAAGAGATGAGAACCACTGAAGAGAAACTTCCTGTACTTCAGCAGGACAACAGGAAAAGTGTCCTTGAGGGCAAACCCCATTTATTTGAGGCTCCATTTGTGAAGATTCTCATTCACTTGCAGTAAAAAGCCCAAACCTAAGGAGTCTGTTTTCAAAGGAAAGTGTTTCTGCTAGGTTAGCCCCAGAAAGTACTACACATGTAGTCTACACAGGATAGGCTATATCTCAAGCTCACTACCAAGCTTCCTTGGCAATGTCATTCATGTGACATTGGTTTTGCAGGCATGGGAAATAGAAGACTGAGGGTGTCATGAAATTTGGTTCCATGGTTACAGAGAGCAGTACAAGACACGTAATGTGTTGCAGCAGCAGAGTTCCTGCAAAAAGGTCCTGAGAAGCCATTTTTTAAAGCTGTGATAGTTAAATCTAAATTGTTATGGAGATACTGTTATGGTATAGAGGCCAGGGCCACCAAGTGTTTGCTGAGGAATGCTGCAAGCATGGAGTAGAGCTTATCTAAAAGAGAAGCTATGTGCTGAAGTTCCAAGAAAGAATAGCTACCTAAACACTAGGAGCCTAGCTCATTTCATCATGACCACCAGATGTTGTAAATGGAAATGCCAGACTTTGTGTTTGACCTGTTGGATTTTGTTTTGGCTTTGGCCTAATTATTTCCTGCACATCAATTATTCCAATATAGACTGAGGATGTTTATCTTTTGCCTAAGTTGGAAGTGTCAGTTTTTTATTGTAATTCATAAATAATAGATTATCTCTGGGTTTCAGATGAGGTATGAATTTGGGACTTTTAAATTGTTGGAATTGTTAAATACTATAGAGACTTTGAAGTTGGAATGTACTTTATACACTCTATGAGGCAACAGGGACAAGGCATTGAATGTGATGGCTGAAAGATGACATATGTTTTTTGTCAAGTTGACAAGAGCTGGGTTTATGATGAGTAATTTCAATTATCATCTTCATGAAATCTAGAACCATCTAGGAAATAATCCTCTGTGCATATCTGTAGGAGGGTATCTTTATCAGGCTTGTTGAGGTAGGAAGCCTGACTCACTGTGTGTAGCAATGTTCCCTGGGTTGAGCCCCTGGAACACAGAAACTAGAGAAAGTAGCCTGAGCGCGAGCATCCATTTCTCTTCCTCCTGACTGCAGACACAATGCAACCAGATGATTTAAACCCCTGCCACCTCAGCTTTCCCACTGTGATGGATTACACCCTTGAAGAGGGAGCCCAAATAAACCCCTCCTTCCTAAAGTTGCTTTGTCAGGGTATTTTATTGCCTCAACAAGAAAAGTAACTAATATAACCCTACATCTCTTAGGTTGAACATCTCTGAAAAATAGTTCCCAGCTTTTCAACTTTTAAAACTGTTCAAACACATGACCCTTTGCAGGCCATGTCACATTCAAATTATAACAGCAAGTATGAAAAACAAACAAACAAACAAACAACAAACAAAAACTTTTGTCTTTGTTGTTCAATTAGAAATTCAAATTTTACTGGACATCCCATTTTTATCTGCCAGCTCTTAGTACTGCACAATTCTGTGTTTAATTACAGCCAGCAATACTGATGCTGAAAGCCCTACTTTGCCTTTTCTCCATGCAGCAAGAAAATCAAGAGGTAAAGTTGCAGAGGTTAAAAGGCAAAACAACTATGGCCTATGGGGCTTGCCAGTAGTAGACAAGAAGTATGGGAAAGAAACAAGATTCTGAATTTACTAAAGCAGAAGCTTGTCTACAGAAACTCTTCCAAGTTTTACAGTTCTTATAACGGGAAAAAACCAAAACAATAAAACCAGATGTTAGAAATGTTCTAGTATTTGAAACAATCCCTAAAGTTCACATGTTATTTACTAACAAAGAGTAAATTACGATTTAGGGAGCAGCTTTTCTAAACAACCAATTTCAAATTAAAGGGCAAACATTCTACAGTAAATATTTATTCATCACTTCAGTATACTCAAAATCAGAATCATTAAGAAATTGTGACTACATGAAGAGATTATTAGCAAACATACAAACCCAAAATGTAGGAGAAAATAATTTTTAAATAGATTCCATGTTGTTTGTCATATTAATAGCATGAAAATGATATTTGAATGCTCTAATTTTACATGAGTATTTGCTTTTCCATATGTTGCATAATTCTTCAAAAAGAGGTCTGCCAATGCCGTAAATCCAAGGCTTAGTATGATTGCACCAAAATTCTTCAGAAATTTGTAAGCTCATGTTCATACTGTAGCTGTTCTCTCTTCTAAGACACACAGGAGCTATGATTTTTGAGTCAGTGACCACCATCCTTACATGACGGCAGTTAGCCTCATTTTCTTCTTGCTGTTGCAACTTGCAGTAGTGCCTTACATCTTTTTCTTGCTTTGGTTGGCATCAATAGGAATGTTGTCAGGATTAAGTGAGATACTCGATACATTATACCTCATAGAAGAGTTGGAAAATAAAATCTCAGGAAGGTCTGAATAATATTGCTAGCATCATTATTATTAGTAACCCAAAATATAATTAATATAATCAATAAAAATAAAAAAAGGTACAATGGAGATTGTGAGATGCACAATCTCAAATACCGATAAAATTATTTTGAGAGCCTCTTAAAGTAGGTTTTTAATGATGTTTGAGAAGAAAGACTGTCACCTTACCTGCCTCTCAATGTACAGCATTTTGGGAGAATTGTCTGATATATTTTTCTCTCTAGAACTTGGATTATTTTTAGTTTCAGGGAAAAAAAAATCCCAATCAGTTGCCAACCACTTAGATTCAACAGGAAAAAATATTTTCAGTTGAAAGATAAAGAAATCATATCACATGGATTTCTCTTTCTGAGAAATATTTTAAAATATAACAATATTTCTTAAAGTTTTATTTGTTATGATCCTAATAAACATGTCTTCCTACCAGAAAGCTATGAGCAATCAAATGCTTCCATGCTCTGGAATATATCATAATATTATTTGATATTAGTAATAAAATGTAAACCATTAGAGAGAAACACTCAATATATGTTCATTTGCACCTATATAGTAAAATAAAGAAAAATTATTCATTTCAAACATGCTATAATGAAATCATCATGAAATAGAAACTAGATAGATTGTACTGACATGTCTGTTTTATGACCTGAATGTTTGCACTGAATTCCAAATCCTGAACATCATGATCTTTGTAGTTGGTGTTGTGGCTGATAAATAGTTGTCCTATAAGTGGGAAACAAAGCACATAGACTACTAAAATGAGAACTTTTTTCCCCCTAGAGTATGTGTTTTGCTTTTCTAAGTGTTAGATGCCTTGGACGGCCATTCTCAAACACATGTTTAAAGTAGCATTCTTTACTTTTTAAAAACATTGTCAGCACAGGAACCAATGCTTAGCCAAGGCTCACATCTATCATTCCAGTTGGTACATATGGTAATTTTCTCTAAATTGGCTCCTTTTCTTAGGCTACTGTATCATCCTGAGATATTAAGTTTTTAAATTGGCTCTTCCCACCTCTTTTAACGTTAGATGGCTGATTGCTGTCACATAATTTAATGATCTAGTCCAATCTATACAATGACAGTGTAACATGGGCAAGATAATTGTAGATGGATTGCATGCCATTAATCAGTTCCCTTTTTGTTCTTACATGTTCCATTGCTTATCATTCAAGGAAGAAAATTATCTTTTGACAGGGTTCCATTGCTGTGTTTTTACTGTCCAATAACAGCAAGGCTGAGATTTCAATAAGGAAATGAGCATAATGTAAGGAGGGTAGAAGTTAATTAAGTAGTATGTTTTGTATGAATTGTTTTGAGAAAAATTGGAAATTTCTCCATATTCTTAGAGAATGAGTTGTAGAAAGGTTGTATTAATAAAATGATTAAAAATAAACAGATGCTCTCATTAAAGACACACTGCCAGATTTAAGAGACTGTCCAGCATTGTGAAAAGGATGAAAAGGATGAAACACAAAAGAAAAATTCTAACACTTGCTGTGCTTCTGTCATTCCTCTAACCTCAGAGATCAACTGCTACTTTGACACGTAAGCACTTCCTGAGGAGAGCCATCCCTTCACTCAAAATCATATGCCATTCTGGTAGGAAGTATGCACTTTTCACCATTGTAACCACCTTTGCTCTGGTCAACACTGAGTATTTATTACATTGTCAGTTACTATCTCTTCAACTAAACCAATACTATTTTGTTTAAATAAAGCCAAGTATGCAAATAAGGACTTGTTATTGGAGAAATAAACCAATAGGAGACCTCTGCAGGGAGAGGAAAGACAGTAAAGGAAATAGAAAATTTGACACATTTATAATTGTACAAGAGAAGCAGTTACCAACATGGTTGTAAGCAACGAGTCTACTCATACTCAACATGCAAAATGAAGTCTTGATTGTTTTAAATTTAATTTATTTTAGGAGTGGATAAAGATTGATTTTAAAGTTATATTTAAAATACTGTTTCCACATAATTACATTTTGTGTAAAGTATGAGCTTAAGTACCCAATCACATGTGCTTTATTATGTTTCCTTTAAGCTTCATGGTTTGGATTTTCAAATATAACATTTTAGTAGATTATTCCTCTAGTGTATCTTGATGCAGAGGTCAAGGGAAAGACGGTATTTTGTTTTGATATTACAACAGATGTAAAATTTACTCTCTGCTCCTCTCCTTTGTCAATGTCTATTGTATAATATGGGTTAAAAATATGAATTACGATTATAAGTCAAGAATGTATGTTTGTTAAGGCCAGAGTGATGACTCAGCTATTAAAAACAAGGGTTGTTCTTCCAAGACTTGGGTTCAATTCCTAAACTAACATGGAAGCTCAAAAGCATCTATAACTCCAATTTTATAGAATTGTATGCTTTCCTGGACAGCAGGCACATGGCCATCAATATACACACACACACACACACACACACACACACACACACACACACACACATACATGTAGTAAAAATAAAATAAGTTTAAATAAAGAAAATATGCTTATTGATAACAAAATGAAAGCAAGTTATCATTATTGAGAATAGACAGGGACTTCCTAATCATCATGGAAGTAATATTAAAACTCTAGAGAGAAAAAGAACCATGAAGTTATTTTAGTGTTAATATATGTATAATGATTACTCTTAGAAAAAAGTTGAATATTTCCGTATATTACTGATTTAGCCTTTTTCTGTTTAAGTGAAAGCAATTTTTAGATAGAAATGATCAATAAAAATGATAAAATTATTTCTTCCAGTTGTCTCTCTATTGTCATTTATACAAATCTTTGCCTATTCATAACTCCTATTTGCTTTCTCCTAAAAACCCCATTCTCCATTAAGCTATAAGATGGCAACTCTTGATGAAAAGCATGTGCTTTTGTTTCTTTTGCCCTTTCACTGTATTTGGGTTTTTCACTACAATTCATAATGTCAAGCCTCTTTAATAAGCAAGAATGTTGCCATGGCACTTAAGTGAAAACAGAAAGAGGCTGGCACCAGCTTATGGAGAACTTTATCAAACACCAGGACATATGAATGTGGGAGACTGAATGATAAGAAGTGGGCTTTAAATCAATTTTATTTTCACGGTTTTAACATCAAGAAGAGTTGTTACTTGTAAGCCAATTGTTATGCAACTTAATGAACTAATTAGGAAAATCAGTTGCAATAATAGTATTGGTACAAACTGATCTGAATATAAAAAGTAGAATTAGAATGCTACTACCAAAGTTTTCCAACTAAACAAGCTATGTAATAATGCCATTGTGAGATATGCTCTTTGAAAAATTAATCGTAAGTGGTTCTTCCTTCACAGCATCTGATTTCTGTAATCTATTTATCTGTGAATGTGACATGCAACGCTATTCGCCTTTTCTGCCATGTCTATATGTCTGTTCGATGCTTTCCACAATGATCTGAAATGACATTGCATGAACTGGCTCCAGCATCATGTCTCTTTTTGTTTCATTTACTAAATGAATGGCTACCATCCAGATAATATACCAATGCCTCTGTTCAGAGACCACACTTGCACAGGAAAGAGGACATCACCGCTTGCTAGAATCACAGACAACAGTTGGAGATACTGAATCAAACTCATAAGCAATAAAGAAATGCAATCTTATTATGGTCATGGCCAATTTTTTTGCTGTAACATTTTTAAAAGATAGAATCATAAACTTGAGGTAATATATGTCACCCAGCTCTCTTATCTTTGTTTCTTAAATTGTACATTTTCATATGAACAAATATTTCTTTCAGGGGTGACTGGGTAATTGTATTGATAGTTAAATAATAATGTTGTATCTTAGTAATGAAGTATTTATGTGTAAAGTTTAAGTTATCTGTTATAAAGGGAAACCATTCAATTGTTCATCGACTAATGGCACACAGGAAAAATGGGTGTCAAAGGGGAAATTTCATCTTCTCAATATCCTTTCAGTGATAAAATACAATTTGTATGATTGTGAAGTAGCATTGTTTATTTTTCCAGTCAAAAAGTCACTGTCAAAAGTGTGTTTGGGGAGGAAAAGCAGTGCTAAAACAAATGTATCTCTGAGACATATCTAGGTTGTTTTAGAACAGGGAAAAAAACCTAGGGCAGTCTGTTAAAAATGAACATTTCCAATACAATTTGTCACCCATGCATAAATCTTGCTGACATTTTCAGTCACTTTAATAGCCTTCCCATTTTATAAATCAGTATGAACTTGCACGGTTGCAAAAAGTGTGTATTTTGAACATCTCATTTGCATACTTTACCGAAAGCCAATGAGGCAGGGGAACAGCACTGGTGATCATAATACGTGTTTGGGAAAAGGCAGAGAGATCACTAATGGCTTTGCCTTTAGGGATTTCTGTACTCCATAGGGGACGAAAATGAGAAATATTTTTCAAACAGCAGGGGTAAAGGTTTTAAAACTAGAAACACATGGAGTGATAAAGATGTTAGTGCCACAGGGCGCATAGCAGGAAAAATTTACAATGTAAAAACTGTAATTTCAGCATTAGGAAGTAATAATCGTGTTTCATCATTGTTATTAAAGCATGACCCTTAAAGTCACATAAATTAGATATAAGTTTCAAGAGAAGTTTATTAATCTTTAGTAGGAAAGTATTAGGAAAGTTTATTATTGGGTGAGGTTTGCAGTAGATGTGTACTTTGGATTGCACGGAACTGGGGGAATGTGGGTGTGGGTGCTGCTGTGTTCTCAAGAAAATCTGTCATCGCAAAGAGTAAATAAAACTTAACTCACTGTTACCCAATGGGTATAAATAGTGCCTTCAGAAAGCTCTTATTCTTTTAAATTAGTAATGTGAAGAGATAACATGGCACATAAGGAAAGGGAGGGAGCCGTTCCATCTAGGAAAATATACTTGTTCAGACTAAAAATAAGACCTAAATTGAAGTTTATTTTTTAATATGACATTCATGACACATCAGCGTTAATCAAATTTGTAATATGTTTTGGGTGTCTCAAATATTATAAAACATGTAACTAAAGCATGGAGCTTTCTAAGAAGCTCTGGAGCAAAACTGGTTTAGAAATGACCATAAGTTGTCAATGGGCATCAGTGATAAAGCTCTCTACACAAAAAAGGAGATGATTCCTTTAGTGTCTGATTTGGTAGTTATCAATAGAATGCTTAGTTTATGGGAGAAATAGTATCTTGGCCAACTCTGTGTTTTTTGTTTTTTGTTTTTCAAATTTTATGCTTTAAAGCTTGTGAACTCCCCCAGCACTTTTACATACTGAGACAGAACAAAATTTCAATGAGTTAAATAGGAAAAAAGATCATTTCTAAATTGTTTAATTTTTTTTATATTTAAGATTTTTGAACTAATTTCCCCTTAGCAATCAGATTTCACATATAAAGAATAAGATAACATGAACAATAAAATATATGAAAAATAATTTCTAATATAGTAAACTCTATTATAGTAATTATCAGGTGATGCAATGCAGAATTGTATTACTGCAAAGTCATAAGTAGAAATTCTGTATATAGATAAATTGTTGAATTATGAAAAATATCAGAAAAGTGAAACAAATATACCAGTGTTTTCTATACCACAAACATAGCTATTTTCAAAATACTCATTTACACTAAGCCAGCATTCTTCATAAGAATATACATGCAGATATAAACACAAAACATCTTATTTTTTTTAATTCTGTATAAAACATGAAAGAAGTATGTCTTTTAAAATTGTACGGCACTATTACTCTTTGGCACATTCAACAAATGAGCTATAGATCTGTACAGTGTGGTTAAGTTGAAAGCACAGAAAATTTAAATGAATAAAAACTCAGGATCATTCAAAGTTTGATTAATTAAATGAAAAGAAGTTCCAATATTATATGAAGTTTGTGTAGGAGACCTCCTTTCAATGATGTCTGCAGGTGATATATTCAGTAACTCTTCATTCACAGATGTTGCTGTATTGTTCTGGTAGGAGCAATGATTTTAAACATTTGTGATGTGTAGAAAGTGAAGAAAGTGGCATTTATATTCTTTAAAAAGCAACAGTTCTTCAGAGGAAGAACTTGGCTGGTAGCTCACGTCGTCCAGAGGAATAACACAAATGGTTTTCACTGCTTTATGAGTTTCATCCAAGGAACACAAATGACACAGTGGTAAGAACTTACCAAGAGATAGTCATACGAGTTGTTTTATGGGAAGTTCATGAAAAGACTGTAAGAACTGAAACATACCAGAATGTTCACAAGTCTTTTAAACCAAAGATTATGTGAACAAGATAAACTGAATTTCAGGAAAAAAAAAAAGCCATAGAGTGAGGTAAAAGTATTCCTTATTTGAAAAAGAAAAGGAACCAGTACAGTTTTTATTACACAAATACGGTTACCCGGAAAGAGAAGGAAAAAGCAGAAGCAAAAGAAAGAATAACACTGAAAGAATTCTGACATTTCAATTCCATGTCGTAAAAATAAATCACAATTAAGCTTTTACATAGGAAGATTACTAGAAGTCTAGGTAACAATGGTACAGTCAGTTTATATTTTTTCTCATATTCAGGATGATAGAACTTTAATACACACAGAAACAGTAAAAATGTTGTTACAGTTTAAAAGTAAATGAAAAGGGTTTGATTTTCCTTGAAATTTTTTCTTTCTGTTCTTCTCAGCTCTTTCCTAGCCTTTCTGATTTTGTATGGCATCTTTAAGTTGTCTTGCTGTTCATTTTATTCAGCAGAGTCCAAATCCTAAGATTTGGTTGTTTATGTCTATGAGGAAATTCCCTTTGTGGGAGTTAACTAAATATCAAGAAAAGCAAGACAGTTACAACTATTCATCAAACTGATTTCCATACTTCTAGCCACATGACATGCCATTTATAGAAAAGACCTGTAAGTCTCTGTCCCTGAAGAAAGTGTTTGAATGTATTAACTTATGTAGAAATGGAGATAGTGTGGATGCAGTAATACAGCACATTATTTTGGTAAGTGCAATTTTAGAATTATAAATCTAAGTGTGGTGGTACATGGCTTTAATCCAAGTACTGGGGAGGCAGAGGCACCTACATAGGATGTTCCAGTGATCCAGAGATACATAGGGAGATATTGTCTCAATGAAAAATACCAAACTAAACAAACTGTAGACTTCTTGACTCTGAAAGGAACAAACCTGCTTCTTGTTAGTTTTAACTACATTTTTATCAATAGTTTTAGCCCCTCCACAGATAGGACATGAACAGATGGAACAGCAGCCTTGCTGGGAGATAAAAAACAGTGCTTATAATTTGATTAACAGAATAAGTGGGTAGGGGATTCTCTAAGAATTTTTTTTTTCAGGCTAATGTTATATCAAAGAAAATCTGTTGGAAAGAGAAGCAATGTGAGTATCTGCATCCCACTATTTATCCAATATACTCTGAGTGTCTTTGCCCTCCATGGGAACCACTATAGTAGTAATATAACCTGCTCTGCCAGACAAGTCCATTTCCAATTCAATGAGTCCACACATAGGACTGAGTTCTATCATTGGAACATGCACAGGTGTGACATTTGTCACCTTCTTGCAAGTTCCTTAGTGTGTTCCTTTTACCTCATCCTTCTTTTTGCCTAATGATATGCCTGGTCAGGACTAAAAACATGTGCATAGAAACTACGTTGTACAGACTGAGCAGATTATATTTATGTATTTAGTTATATGCACACATGCAATCCACCAACAGCAATTAAAGAAAAAGAGACCATTAATTTTAAAAGTTTGATACAGGCAATGGTTTGAAGACAGGAAAGGGAGGAGGAAAAGATGTAATTATATTATCTCAGAAAAAAATTTTTTAAGATAAGCAATGATTTTCCTATCTCACAAAGCCACCTGGTGATAGAGTCTCTAAGCTCAGCCTCTGTCTGTGAAAAAAAAAAAAGCAGGAGCCTTTGGGACGTAATTTTTTTGTCACTCTTGCATAGGATTATTTACTACTATAGTCTAGGTTTTGTTTTTTAAATCCTCTCTCTAATAAAGTTTCTTCTTTGTTTACAAACAGTGATACCTCTTGCTTTGCTTGTCAGAAGTCTTCAGTGGATTTCTTTTATCTACACAGTAAAATACAAATGCCTCATCATACCTTTCACATGTGATATATTTCTGCTACTTCTTCTTATGTAACCTGTAAATAACAGAGGCTTGTTGAATTTTTCTAACACTTAGCATTTTCTATGCCTTTGTGGCATTTACTAATCTCTTTAACTTTCTAGTATAGCATCTCTTTGAATGTATATTGATTCTTCATGTCTGATCATCTACTGTTCTCATGACCTAGACATAAACAAACTCTTTTCTATAACAACAGAAAGGCTTTTAAACACATCTATTAGCCTGCATCCTACTTCATAGCATATATGGCATTTGTGATTTTCTGCAGTCATTTATGTATTTCTAAAGAGCAATGAGAAAGATTCCTTGTCTGACTGTTCTCAGCATAGTATTGACTTTCAAGAAGAACAGGGCTTTTTATTGCCAGGGAGATATACTTGAGGAACTACAGCCAAACACCACAGAGAAGGCACCCTCGTTATTAATGGTGCTGGGAAACCAAATGTCCACACAAGAAAGAATGAAACAAAATTCCTGTTTTACACTTAGTGCAAAATTTCCTCAAAACAGATTTACTTTAAATGTAAGCACAGAATGATTGAAACTCAGGGTGGTAAGTGTAAGAGAAATAGGTTAAAATGTAGACACAGGTAATGACGTTCTGACTAGGACTCTAGTAACACAGCAAATAGTAGTACCAACTGACAAGTAATATCACACCAACTAAACCATTCACAGCGAAGTACTTGTAGAAGCTCAAAAATCATACAAAAAATATAGGCAACTATAGCCATGACAGAATGGAATGTGTGTGTGCGCGCACACACGTAGATGGGGGGCTATTAATGAATAAGAAGGGTATCAGGGAAAGAGTTGGGAATAAGGAGGATAATGAGAATCAATATAATTCAAACTAATATTGTAAGAAGATATTACATTATGTAATTACTATGTAATAAAAAGAAATAACAGGAAAATAACTCTCAGAATAGTCTGTAAAATAACCTTGAAAATTGACCGAAATGTTTACAAAAATTGATTAGCTGGTCTTATATTTATCACTGGTTTTTGGCTTATAGTTTCAAGTTATATAATTTTGTAGAAATGAGTCACCGTTTAAGTCAGAAGTGAAAGGTACAACTTTAATGTTGAGTCAATTTCATTGTTTCATGCTCAAGTCATGTGTTTTGTTGACTCTTTAGTTTATCTGTGCCACTAATGATGCTGATCACAGATATTACGATTTTGTTTATATGACCTAAGCTGAAATATGATAGCTTAAGGATATGCATTTTCTTCTCTTTTCAAATTAACTTAAGTAATCATTTTGAGTAGTTTTGTATTGTTGCTACTTGTAAATATTTTGTAGGATGTTTTGATAAGTAATGATGGCTTCGTGAATTCTTTATCTCTAATGCATATATGGTTTGCCACAAGAAGGCTGTGGCAAAGAAGATATGAGAAACTGCTTTGAAAACACAGTTTACTTTTGACAAATCCTTTTTGTAATATACAGGTTATTGTTAAAAACTGAAGTTTTTAATGGCTTGTCTTTGATGTGAAATAATAGTAATTTTCCCCATATTAACATTGTCAAGAAATCGCATAATGTCTCTGATTACTAAGGAAAATAACAGAATCACAAATGGCAATTACTTAACTGTAACTCAATTTTAACAGTGAGGAAAGGTTTCCAGTCTGGTGGAATCGCGGGCCAGTAAAGGCTTCCTGCAGCACATTGTGTTGGAACAACTATGCCTTAGATTTGTAAATGTAGAGACACTGACAGAAAGGTTCAAATTTGTCATGCTATACTGACATAGATTTTTACAGAGTTCTTTTAATTCAGTTAAGATGGCTAAAAAAAAATAATAAAGGCAAGGCACTCATAGTCAAATTTACACTAATAATTTTAGATTAATTTATCAAACAAAAATGAGCAGAAGGCACTGAATTTTATGGATCATCTAAGAGTAAATGATCCACTTGATGTGAAACTCATGAATTGGTTATAGCAGATGAATATGTTAGGACATAGAATATGTCCTGTATGGTATTTCTGAAACCATTATAGTTCTATTTCTAGCTTAATTGATTAATTAATTGATTCATTGAAAATATACTGAAAGTATAATGTATTCACCCTATGCACTAATACTAAAGAATATACACAAATACTTGGCATGCTTTAGAAAAACTGGGAAGAAATACCTTCTCTAGCAATTATAATCTTTAAAGGAGACAGATGCCATATGCAAATTAAGACTATTCAATTAATTGATAAACAGTTTAATTCAAATGTGTAGGCAGAGTCTTAGGAATCCCCAAGGGATACTGGCTAACTGGAAGTTAGGAAGGACCTTGGGGAACTCTGTCATACCTAGGCTTGAAGGAAGAGATGAGGCAGAGAATGGCCTGCCCTGGGTCTAGACATTTCCAAGTGGTTAGAAGACATTTGTACTCTGTGCTCTGGGCACCCTCACTTTCACTTCTTCCTCCAACATCTAACTCGTCAAACCTTAGTTAAAACCACAAGGAGAATGGAGCACATCAGACACTGGTATCTCAAAAGGCAGAGTAAAGAAGGGTTGCAAAGACAGGCAGTAAAAAATAAATGGGCATCTAGCTCAGGGCTTACATCTCATTTGTGGATGATGAACTAGGAAAGGTGTAAGTCTAAGTGGGAAGAATCAGGATTCAAAAGCAGGCCATTTTGATTCCAAGCCTTTTCTACCTTTCAGTGGTGTGTGATCATCAGCTTCCTCTATCAAAGGAATACAACATGTTAGGAAGCTGTTGTTACAGAGACAGAAGAATGGAGCCTTGTTGATAACAGGAAGCCAGGTGATTGCCTGGCCTCAGGCCTTCATTTTTCTTTGAGCATCACTATTTTTAGCCTTTTAATTGGTTAACATTGGCGCTATATTCCAGTGAAAATTGTAGGAGGCTGCCACAGGAGCCTCACATAAGGGAATCAGTTATTCATCAAAAGACAATGGTTGCTGCAGCAAATCAAGTTTCTTAATTCCATCTGTTCTTGTCTGCAGCAGTTGTACATAAACACTTTCTCCGGTTCTACCTACCTTTGACTTATGGGAAAACTGGGATAGGTTATGCATTTGACTTCAATGTCTTTACAGATCTCTATTGTTTTATTTAGTCAGTGCAAATATTGTTTCTGTTTTCCATACTCTTATTCTCACTGTCCTAAATCCGAAGCACCATAAAAATACTAATTTTGTCATATGGCAAGTTAAAAATGATCAGAGAGTACTTTGAAAAAGATGAAGCCAAAATTTTCTTTCAGCTGTGCATATGTGGAAAAATTCTATAAAACTCTGTCTGGTATCAGCATACACACATAATGAAAGATGCTACCGTGCATTCATAAACCCCTTATGATATCCTATAGGCTCATTATCCATCCTTGTCTGTGTGCTACAAAGGACAGCTTAATAGCTCTGATCTCTGATCCATGATTGCACACACTCAATGCTAATTTGATATAATTGGGTGTGCTTTCTTGTTGGAACTGCATCAGCTTGTACCTAGGACTCTGAGGACTACATTTAGTAGTGCATAGCAGGGGTGGTATAAGCCCCCCAGGTTGCTCTCGCCAGAATCAGGCTCCTGAGTCACCTTTTCCCTTAGCTGTGGACATTGTTAACAGCTGCTGGTACACAGAAGAGAAAACCCTGCAGTTCTTTCACTAGGAACAAGATTAATTGAATCTAAATCTGAATGTTCTTCTATTTCTATGTCACATCTGTTTGGGTGGCACAGAGTGGGTGCACTTTGAACACATTAAACATTGTTAGTTTTGTAAAACTGTCTGAACAAGGAGTCTGGTAAATTACTAGTATTTCATTTGTATCATTTAACTGCTAAATACGCACACACAAAATCAGGCAATGTTGGTTATCAACGCTGAAAAGTCTGAATTCTGAACTTTGTGTTCATTCAGGATGCCCTTTTTGTTTTTCACTGGTTTATTTTGAGAATTTCATAGATTTATGCTAATCCTCTTCCTCATATGAAATAATAAGCCTTGAACCTATTTTAGGCGGCAACACAGACTGGACTTGAGTTTTATGTAATGGTTGGTTGATTCATGTGTTTTTGAGATATGGTCATATTAGATATGCTCTATAACACAAGATGTCCTCAAACTTGCCATTTTTCTGCTTCTGCCTTTCAGTTGCTGGAACTACAGACCTGCACCACACTGCCTAGTTGACTAAGATTTTTGAAAGGTCCTTGTTTGAAGGAAACATGAATTTTATTTTGTATGTAGATAAAAGACAAATTTACATATGTATTAAAGAAGGTAGAATCTGGTAGATTATATTTATTTTCAGTCATTCTTTCCCCTTCATAAGAGCAAGATGTACATTGTCTCTATTAAGGTTCTCTAGAAAAATGTTATGTGTGTGGAGTGTGTATGTGTGAGTGTATGTATGAATAATGGCATATTACAATTGTCTCACTTAACCATGGGGGCTACAAAACCCTGCTTTCTATTATCTCTGCAAGTTGGACAGTGAGAGAAGAGACTTGTGGAATTCGTTGCAGCTCTCAGGTGCTATAAATTGGGAAGCTGCTACCATGACACAGAGGCCTGAGCATTGGAGCTCTGATGTCCACATTTAGAGTCTATGTTATAGCTCAGAAGCACAGAATTTGCCATTCCTACACCTTTGTGTACTTGACAGGTTCTCAATGGACAATATATCTACTCATGTTCATGGGAATAATCCTTTTCCCTCAGTTGAACAGTTCAAACACCTTACTTATCTTTCAAAAAGCATAGACACAACAGATAGTTTTACTATTAATTTAGGCCCTCATTACCCCTATCAAGTTGACATAACAATAATCATCACATCTTCCTATTACTATATACTCAAAGGGGACTCTATTCAATAGGTATTTGCCTCTATGTCTTGACAACAAATACTATGTCATGGGACTTGATTTGGCTCAGGGAACAGAGCAGAAGTGCTGTGCCATATGTGTAGAAATCCATGATTTACTAAGTGGCTGAGCCATTGTCTTTTCTCCATACAATGGGTGATATGTTCTAGAACTGAGCTATTTCTTTGAGCTGGACTATGTAATACAAACACAAGTCAAAAAGAATCACAAATCACTTAGTCAATGTCCATACAAATGACAGTCACAATACCCTAAATTAATGAAGGTACTGAGATTTCAAAGTATCATCTAGTGAAGTCTTTCCACTATTAGAATTCTGTCTAAACCCTCTTCTTTCCTACTTATTAAAATGTGTAGGAAATATATGGGGACAATCAAAGTATTTCCACTGATATGCAAAATAAGTTGGGTCAGCATTATTAAAAGTAATTTCATTTATGTCAGCGTAATTTATGAGGAAAAAAAATAAAATCAAGATGTGTCCTATGGTTCAAGTATATGCAAGGTTATTTGTATAAACAGAAAGTGAAGATCTGTCCTATGACCTTCATGTTGTTACCATACAGGTTCCTGTCACTGATATGATGAGCACAGTTATTTCAACATGGGAACATATCCATTCTTCTAGCACATAGGATGGGTTCCTTTTTATTTCATTTGCTGTCTTCAAACCATTCCCAGATAACATCAAAATACCTTGTTTTATGAGTTTTCTTGAGCATTTTAATAGCAAGCACAATTTGTAAGGTGGCTTCTTACTCTTTTCACTTTTTGATGATGTGCATGAATGAGGTTAGCTCATCTTCCAAACTACCCTTGACCCCAAAGAGAACTAGGGTAAAATATTGATCGTCAAAGCTACGAATCCAAATTGTTCTATTGCAACATCACCAAGGAATGTACTTTAGAAAAAATTGCCAGAAGTTTTTAAGTTGTCAGAAAGGGCAGGATCTGCATAGATAAATTACGAGGGTTTCCTTTTTCTTTTCTTTCTATCTTTTTATTTGATTTTTTAAAAGAAGATTGCCAAACTATATTTCCATGGATCTAACTGTGCTGTCTGGGTGAAGTATTTAAAACAAGAACCCCTAATACCTTATTAAAGCATGATCCTGCTTTATATTGTGCTTATTTTAGCTCCCAGCAGTTGTGTCTGTGAATATATCTCAACTCACTCAGGTTTCCATGGCAAGTGTCTGTGTTTTATACCACTTTCTATTTGATTAATTATTTATCGTGTATATTCATGATATTTCACTTAAATTGGATTTTGATGTTAAAATATCATTATGATGAAATTTGCTTTTAAATGTTCATAAAGTAATTTTCAATATATTACCAAAAGGTTAAGATTTGTAGGGAAGTGTAATGAATTAAGCTGGCAATGTCAATGTATAATTTATCAATTTATTTTTAATAACACTAACTTATTTTGTAACCCTTCTTCTTGTATACCAGGAATAATTCAAAGGGCTTTACATATGGCATTTCATTTAAACATTAAAAACTAAGTAAACTAAGTCCTACTATTATTATGTATATTTATGTACAAAACAATAGACACAGGTACAATAAGAAACACACCTATGCACACACAGAAAATTTACTTTATTGATTAAACCCAAATCCTTTTAAAGTATAATAGACTAAAAATGTCAAGATTAATAGTTTAATCATTCCTCCCATATTCTCAATCTTGCAACTCTATGGGACAATATTGGAGAATTTCATTTTATTTTTAAATTTCTGAGGATTTCCTAATGCATACTGCATTCACATCATCCTCTCTCAACTCCTTCTGCATGTTTACCCTTGTCAAATGACCTCTTTAAAAAAATTTGTATTGTTGTGTCAGTCATCTCTGTATGTGTTTAAGGCTGACTGCTTGGTTCTGGACTGGTTATCAAGTTTTGTCCTTAGGAAATTTGATTCTCCCTCTCTCAGCAGCCATTGATTGGCTGGATCTCTTCAGCTAGGGCTGGTAAGCTGTAGGTGTCCCCCCAACTATTTAGGCAAGTCAAGTGGTATTATTATTTAGGCAATTGTATGAAACCTTATGATTTTTATTTATAATAGGAAAATGCCATAAGCTGAATTTGGCATCCAAATATTTATTCAGATTTTATTAATTTAGTAAAAAATTGTATCAGAATTTGTGTTTACTCTGTACATAGCTTTGGTTTTTCCCTTAAGCTACTCCATGTTTTATATGTGGGACTTAACCTCTATGTCAGGAAAAACTAAAAGGCAGAGATAGTGATTTATTTATATCATTGACTCTATATCATCAGTCTACTGTTATGTCCTCTTTCAGTTAAAGGAAAGAGGAATATTGTTTGTATGGATTTATTTTCCTTTGGTTTCTGAATCTGCTTTAGCCTCTGGCATGCTCTGGTATGGTTTTTCTTTCTTTCTTTCTTTCTTTTTTTAAATAAAAAGTTCAATAATATTGTCCCACAATGCACTTGTTTAGTGTCGCAGGGGAGCTTCATCTAAAATTATCAAAATAATTTACTATTCAAATGAAATTTAGTTATTATCTATTCAGACCCAAGCCGAAGTCTCAGATGTCATCACTTTACAAAGATTAATGTTCCCTAAATTGTATTTTCCTGTATCATTTCTCCAGATTTTTTTCTTATCTTATACAGTGTCAGCTCTATTCTTATATCTTCTACACAAGAATTCTCCTGTCTTGACATTGCTGAAAGCTGACAAGGTCACAGAATTCTTTGCATATAGAAGTGCAATTGATTCAGACATGCAAAATTCATTCAGAAGATGTTTATGATATTGACTTGAACTGTTCAATGAAAAATTATTCCATGATAAAAGGTACTTATCTAAACTCATCTGAGTGTTATCCAGTTAGATATGTTACAAGATTTTATGACTTAAATGAAATTGTTTATCAAGTTAACTACATAGATGTGAGTATTATAATTTAGGTATTCATGAGTATTAAATTGTTCCATTATTAAAAAACATTCTCACCACACATTGACCAACTTGTTTTGAAATAAAATATATAGTTTTGTGGAGCATATCCTTTTCCTTCTCTGTAAATGATGACTATTTAAATATAACTTCAGGGGCTGGAGAGATAGCTAAGGAGTTAAGAGCACTGGGGGCTCTTCCAGAGGTCCTGAGTTCAATTGCCAGTGAGCACCAATAATGAGATCCGGTGCCCTCTTCTGGAGAACACTGTATACATCATAAATTAATCTTTTTTTTGCCATTTTCTTTTTTTATTTTATAATTTAATTTAATTTTACATATCAGCCATGGATTCCCCTGTCCTCCCTCCTCTGCCCCCCCCCCGCCCTTCCTCCAACCCACCCCCCATTTCCATCTCCTCCAGGGCAAGGACTCCCCTGGGGATTCAGCTCAGCCTGGTACATTTAGTGGAGGAAGGTCCAGTCCCCTCCTCCCTTCACCCTGACTGAGCAAAGTGTCCCTGCATAGGCCCCAGGCTCCAAAGAGCCAGCCCACACACTAAGGACAGGTTCTGGTCCCACTGCCTGGAGGCCTCCCAAACAGTTCCAGCTACTCGACTGTCTTACTTATCCAGAGGGCCAAATCCAGTTGGGGGCTCCTCAGCTATTGGTTCATGTGTTTCCACTAGTTTGGCTATTTGTCCCTGTTCCTTTTCCAATTATGGTCTCAACAACTCTTGCTCATACAATCCCTCCTCTTTCTCACCGATTGGACTCCCAGAGCTAAAAAATATATACATAATTATCTTTAGAAAATTTTATGTAGATTATTTTTATAGCATAATATGAGAATTTCACTGTGAACCTGAGGCCAACATGGTCTGTATAGTAAATTCTAGGCCAGTCAGACCTAAATAGTATAAGATTATTTAGAACCAAAAGTCACTACGACTATGTAGGCAACTAATATTAATATTTTCAGCATATTTAACTAGTAAAGTATGCAATATTATTAGTGTGTTCAACAGCAAAATTTTAGTATGCTACAATAAGCTAGGGACTTCTAAGTTCTGATATTTTAATGAACATTTATTACAACATGCTACATAAATTATTGTCTAAAGTATGTTGGAATAGTATATGAAATCTCAGTCTACCTATTATGAGTTATCCTGGGACCAGATGAATAAAACATTAATTCTTAAATTCTGTATGTGACAATTTATTTTTTGATGAAGTTTTATCTTATTTTTTGCTAATGTATTTGTTATATTACATACATACATAAATACATAGTATATATACATATAGTTCTTACATTGTTTGGAATTAGAAGTTTATGCATTTATCTAAAAAATTAATTTAAATGTAGGAAGTAATATTGTATTGGTTTTGTGTTGAGTAACAAAGTATCAGAAATTTAAGGACTTAAATCAACATAGGTCTATTGACCTATAGTTCAATAAGCTGAGAAACAGTTACTGTGGCTATAATTTCTACCACAGTTTAATTGGGTTCCCTTTTATTTTCTTAGATTGCAATGGTGTCTCATTTCGTCTGTGACCTCATCTGAGGTCTGAACTCATTTCCATTGGCCTTTATTGGGTTTCAATTCCTTGCAGCCCAGGACTGAATTCCTCTGTCCCAAGAAACTTCTCTTTTTTTCTGCTATGAGAATTCTTGAAAGTATGGCTCTTTGCCCTTCAAGACTAATGGAGCCTCTCTAGCTGGGAATCTCTGTGGCTTCCTTATACTTTAGACCATTTCTCATAGCTCCTTTGGGCCTTTGTGTCAATACATACAAACCAAGTCACTTTTAAATGAAGATTTATTTTTCAGTAGACAGAACCAGGAAGTCGAAGATCAAGAGTTCATAATATTCAGTATTGTTAAAGGCACATATCCTGAGTTATAGAAGGCCATCTTTGTAGTCTAATTTAATAAGACAAAAGGTAGAGAGAGGTCTCCAGAGTCTGTTTCATAAAAACAACAAAATCCAATCATAAACCCCCATGACTCCATAACCTGAAAGACTCCTGTCTCCCCAACTCCTGATGCCATTTTATTGGGAGCAAAAATTGGGGTTAGAAATTCAGCAGGTAATTTTGAAGACAGCAAAGATATCTAGACCATGGCATCATTACACCTTATTTTAAAGGGCTTTAAAGGGCTCATTTGGTTAAGTCTGCTGGTTAACATAATTACCCCACTTTTCATTAATTTACAGTGCTTATTAACCTTCCTTGCATGAAAATTTCCTCACTGTTGCCACATAATAAGGCAGATTATGAAAGTGACATTTTATCACATTTACAGAGAACTTTCATTGAATACTATGGTCAGGGTGGCCAACAAATAGCTCTGGAAGAAAGTCCACTAAACAAACAGGATGATTCTCAAGCACAAAAGTTTAGTATTGCTTTGCATACATTCCTGGGACCTATTGATATTCCTTTCATTGCTATTTCTACCTTTTGGAATGAGGGTATCTAACTTAATAATGTCCCAACATTGCATTTTTGAAAGTACAACCTGATTAACTGAAGAGATACACAAATAGAGGAAATTTTGCTGTAGGATGGACCTGAATGGTCCCTGTAATTGACATAGATGATATTTTCCTGTCATTTTGAACAGCACAAGTGAAAGTTGATGCTGTGATTAATCAGGGCTTTGAATATTTAGATAAGGAATGAGTACATTCGCATGTGGGAAAGAAGGGCATACATTTTCATGGGCTAAGGCTAGGACTGTATCAATTAAAAATTGTGAACCTCAACTTTATTAATTGAATTGGAAGGAGTGAATTGTATGCTTGACTTCCTATGATCCTTATGGAAATATTTTCCAGTGTGACTATATTATTTTGGGTGCCACTTGTTCTATATCTTTACTAAGAATTCATATTTTCAATCTTTCATTCTAGTCATTGTGGACATTATGCAATTGTTTTAATTTGCCTTTCTCTAATATAACAATGCTGAGATGTATTCTAAATACTTATCCTTATATATGAACATAAGCATAATTCACACCCATCACCAAAGAAGACAGTTTTTAACAGATGGAGATCAATGCTTTACTGGATAGTTTTATGGCAAATTGGCACACACTAAAGTCATCTAAGAAGAGGAAAGCTCAATTAAGAAAATAACTTCATAACATGTGGCTAAAAGCAAGACTGTAGGATATTTTCTTAATTAGTAATTGATTGAGGAAGGTCCAGCTAGTTGTAGGTGGTGTGATTCCTTGTCTGGTACTCAATTGTTGTACAAGAAAGCAAGCTGAGGAGAAAGCCAGTAACAGCACCTTTTTGTCAACTCTGCATCAACTCTTGCCTCCAGGCTCCTGCCATGTTTGAGTTCTTGTTATAATTTTCTTTAGTGATGGACTAAGATGTGGAAGTGTAAGCCAAATAAACCCTCTCCAGCTCAACTTACATTTGGTCATGGTGCTTCATCATAGTAACAGTGACCCTAACTAAGACAGAAATTTATACTAGGATTAAAGGGTATTTCTGTGACAGAACTGACCATGTGGTTTGGGGAAACATTGTGGAAGGACTTTGGAACTTTGGACTAAAAAATCCACTGAATCTCTGGTTCTCATTAGCTGGAGCTAAATTGGCTAACAAGACACCAGAACTGCTGGAGTTGAATTTTTAATTTGCTGAGACAATGGACACTGCTCAACCTGAGATAAGTTAATAGTGATTAAGAAGAAACCAGAATCATTGAGATTATATTTTCTGGAAAGTGTTTTGTCAGAGAAAGCACACAAATGCTCTGCTCCAGGGGTTGCCAAAATTATACCTCATGTAGGCAACGGAACTATGATAGTACAAGAGTCATTCAGGTGGTACTGGTTTTAAAGGAAGGAAGGGGTCATGGGGGACAGCTGAAGCTTGTCATTGTCAGAGGCCAGAAAATGTCATTGGTGAATTTACAGCCTCAGTCACAGTTGAAAGCCTAGGGTTGAAGAGGTCATGAAGATAAGCTGAGGCTTGGAACCATGAAGAGAGCCCAGAAAAGGTTATTGGTAAAAGTGTAGTTCAGTAGAAGTAAGAGATCTCAGCATTTTGGGGATGCTAGTACCATCAGATGAACATAAGAATTGTAGGTGCTGTGGAGTGGAGGCAGTTGGACTGGTAAGAAAAGCTATGCTTTTTAGTCATGGATCTCTAAAGTAACAGAACTTACAGAATGGAATAAATGGGGGGGTTGTAGAAGAAATTCTAGACAGTCTTAGTAAATAAGAAACACAGAGCCAAATACAGAGGAAATAGCCAGAGAGATCAGAGCAATAGCCACTACTAGCTTTAGCTTACCACCAACAGTAGCTTCCCCAAAGAGAGAGCTTCTTCCTGTCTGAGTTGTCTTTTCATTGTCTTTCAGTTCTGCCTTCTCGTTAGCTCTAAACCCAACCAGATGACTTCCTCATCACTGCCAATCTATACAGACCTCCAGGTCTCTATTGTTGCTACTGGGATTAAAGGTTCATGTCACCACGCTTGGCTGTGTCCTTGACCACACAGAGACTCTGCCTGCCATGTGATCAGATTAAGGGCTACCACCACCTAACTCTGCTTATGGCTTACTTTGACATCTGATCTCCAGGTAACTTTATTTATTAACATACAAATAAAATCACATTTCAGTACAAATAAAATACCACCATAGGGGTTTATTAGAATGACTTAGAGGCTGTGGTCCTGCTAATCCAACAATGGCTGGTATAAATAGAAAGTCCAATGAATCCAGTAGTTGCTCAGTCCATGAGGCTGGATGTAGCTAGAGTTTTCCTGCCTGGCCCATAGTCAGGACAAATCTCTCTTACCCGCCAGTCCCACAGTCTCTCAGACCCAACCAAGAAAGGACACAGAAACTTACATTGTTTAGAAACTGTATGGCAGTGGCAGGCTTCTTGTTATCTGTTTCTTCTATCTTAAATTAACCCATTTCTGTTAGTCTATACTTTGCCACATGGCTTGTGACTTACCAGTGTTTTCATGTTGCTTTTCATGGCGGCGGCTGGCGGTGTCTTCCCCCCAGCCTTCTACTTCCCAGCATTCTCTTCTCTCTTGTCCCTCCTATACTTCCTGCCTGGCCACTGGCAAATCAGAACATTATTTACACAGAGCGATATCCACAGCACTTCCCCTTTTCTTTTTTTTTTTAGGAAGGTTTTAACTTTTATATAGTACAATGATATATAACAAAACAATTATCAAGCAAGAATTATAGTTACAATATTAAAGAAGATATCCTATCTATCTTATATTTGTGAGTCTAAAGTTTTATATCTAACTTATCTTGTATCATAAGTGAGGAAATTATAACTATCTAGTCTTCAACCACATCAAAGACCTCAGAAAGATATAATATTACCTGAGAACCAGGAAAAGGATGTAAGCATTTTTTAGGAGTCTTGCAAGAGTAGACAGAGACAGCTGGCAGCCTGGACAGTCACCTAATGCTCCTTTGTAAAGTTGGGGCATTTGTCTTCAGCCCACAGGGCTAGACTCTCTTGGTCATTTCTCTCAGTGTCCTGTAGAATGTCTGGCAGTTTACTCTGTGAAGCAGGAACCTGAAGGACCATTTTGTCAAGCAAAGTTTAGTGGTTTCCTTTCTATGGGTCCTGCATGTCCAGTCAATCAAGCAGTCCAGGCAAGAACAGTTTCTTGTCCCAAATGGCTATTTTTGTCAAGGTGAAGATAAACTCCATATGAAGTGTCTTCAATGCCCATCCTCCTCTCTAAAGTAAAACGGTGCTGCCAGGAGCAGACATGTCTCACTGTCCAGAAAGTCTAAATTTAAAAAGTATTTTAAATGCCATATTCTGTAGGTCTTTGAAGTATTTGAAGATTACGTATCCATCTGAAATATCTCTTGCATACCTAGAAGACTTAACTAACATGGCTATGAGTATGATTATCATAGATGACTAATTATTAATCTATTTTTAATTATCCATTTCAATTTAAAATGAGCTATAGAAACATAATACCTTAAACACGATTAGAAATATACACCAATATAATAAAATTAACTAAGTTTGTATCAATAGACTAAAGTCTATACCAATGTAAAACATTTTAAACAAGTTGTTGCTCTTTAGAAGTAAGTTCCTTAAACTACCCTTTTATCCTATTATATCTATATCATATCCCCTTTTCTTCTTTAGAAAGAAAGAGATTGCATTTATAATCAATCTACTTTAAATAAAAATATTGGTTTTTCTCTGTCCCACACCAGAGGTCTCTTCTGATTTGGGACACAAGAATCTCTTAACCTTTTCTTTTAGCAATATGTCTGGGTTTAGAGAAGGAGTGAGCCAATTCTATCTCCAAAGCCAGCTTGATAATTTTGGGAATGTGGGCGTAGTTTTTCTTACTACTTCCTGCTGGAAGGGGGCGCTGTATCTTATGGGGACATAAAGAAAATTTTAGGATTATGGAGTAATCCATTAGGGTGAACCTCTGAGCCAGTTGCTTTGAAACCATTCTGGATGTTGGATCATCTGGGCCATGGTGTCATCAGAGACCTTTCAGGTGGTCTTGGCTGATCAAACCTGATGTATCTTAATCTGGAACAAATCCATAGCCTCTGGCATTCTGTGGAAACAAAAGCAGAGACTCTTTTTTAAAGCAACATATCCTTATATCCAAATTTTGAAGTCAAGGTGTTAGTTATTTGGCGCTAGGAACACGTCCCGAACACGACAAGACCACAGGAGAGTTTTATTAAAGAGGATAGAGGTGACAGGCCTGGGTGAAACACACGTGGGTGGGGAGAGAAGGGGGGAAGAGGGGGGGAGGAGGAGGAGAGAGAGAGACTGAGAGCCTGAGAGAGTCATGCAAGGTGGCGCCGGCTTTTTAAAGGTTGGGCCACGCATGCATGCATACAGGGACTCCTGTGTGTACTCCACGCATGCGCATAGATTACATGTAATTATCTATCATTCCCAACTCTCATGTTTTAAAAAAGAAAAAAAATGTGGATAGATGGGTATGGGACGCCGTTTCTCTCAAAGACTGCTTCAGGCTGAATGATGGACGTTGATTGGTTTTGTAGGGGAGATGGGGAAGCCGTCTCCTGAAGTTCTGGGATGAAATCCTGTAGCTGTGTCCATTCTCCATGGTGTGGCTGATCCTAGGATGAGATCCTGCAGCTGTCCGTCCTCCATGGTGTGGCTGGGAACCTTCTATCTGACAAAACACTGGTGACATAAAAAGCTTAGACAAAAGACTCATTATTATTTTGTTTTTGGAGTTGACATTTATCTGAGGTAGATCTGTCTGGTCTGTCTGGTTGGAGACATGTTAAAGGTGGCTGTGATGTTTCAGTACTCTGCTTAATTTTTTACCTGAGACAAGCCTCATTCGAGGTGGTTTATTTAAGGCACCTGTTTGTTTTGCTAGTTCAGCATTTGGGAAACACAGGTGATCAGTTACTGAGTATTGAACAGTGACAAACTGTTATATCCTTACCGCCTGGATATTTTGACGGTCCCTTTTGCCTCTGGCTCTTTGTGGCCCTAGTTGGGAAATTCCTCTGGAATTGGTGACAAGGCAGTGGATCCCGGTGTCCTCTGGAGCTTGAGAGTGGAAGAGAACTTATTTTTTTTTTAATTAGGTACAAGGCAAAGATCATGGCCCTGTCTGTATGCACATGAGAAACACAGGCAGTAACTTTGAAATGAGACAATGAGCTCTTATCTTAGCTGGAAATCTTTTTCATTAAGTAACTCTGAAAGTACAATTAAATCTGGTGAGGTAAGTAAGGCTGTCCTCTGTTCCCGACAATAGAGAGGAGGAGTGACATCCTAAACTCCCAGGACTGAGTCAATGGCTCTGGTGTCCAGAAGGAAAGAAACTGATCGCTTCCCTGCTGAGTTCTGGGTTCCCTGCTGTGTCTATAGCCAAGCCTAGGTTTGCTGGAGGTCTTAGCTTGCTATACCCATGCGTCTTGGCGCCTGGGGGCAGTCAGCTGACTGGTTGTCTTTCTAGGCAGCACAAGGACAAGGCTGTTGATGGGCAGGGCATTTGCTAGCCCGTGGCCTTTTTCATTTAAAACAGGGACCCAACAGCTTTCGGGAGTCAGCGAGTGCCAGCATTTGGCAATTTTGTTTTCGGGCTTCTCTTTCCTGGCACACCTTAACCGCCACAGATGACTCTTTTGCCCATGGGGTCAGGGGCCTTGTTCTCCAGATACTTAACTTTTAGCCGGGAACAAGAGATGGATTTTACTCTATGTCCTGAATTTTTCCTGACGATTGGTGGCTTAAGGACAGCTTTTGGAAGGATCTGCCAGTAGGCAGACTGTAAACCAATCCTTTGGAAGACTTGCCTGAGGCTATAAGCTGATTTCTTTTGGCTTAGGAGCCATCCCGATTATTGTAAACTTAATTGTTTAGATCTCAGCTACTTTTAGACCCGTCTGTGGTTCTCAAGGCAGTTTGACAATGAGTGGGTGGAGTTAAGGTGAGTTAGGGCAATTCTTAGGAACCGCCCAAGCCTGCGCATTTGAGCCCGCCCACCAACGGTGTGAAAGTCAGACAGAAAAGGTTACACGTGGCAGACGCCTTAGTGGGAAAGGGAAGAAAGGATTTAGAGCTTTAGCAGAAAGTTTGGAGATGAAGCAACTCATTTTCCCATTTGCTGGCTGAAGTACCTGCCACACTGTTATGTGGTCAGGTTTACCAGTACCGCAAAGCTGTTAAGTGGCCAGATTTACCGGTACCCGCCCCATCCGCCAAAGTAAGTGGGTGGTATCCGCCCTTTGTCCCATGGCTGTAACTGAGTGGAAAATAAAAAATTAAAATAACAAACCGGGATCAGACTTCAACTCAGGCGTCCTGAGAATGAAGTAAGATCTAAGCTCAGCTAAAGTCCCCCCCCCCTTCGTCAAGGGATGGGAGGAGCTGCGACTGTGCTGCCGTGGATCCACCAGGTAGACCCAGACGCCATTCTTGCTCTGAGCAAAAATGTGCCTGCCAATGCAAGCACAGCCTGGACAACCCCCGGAATTGTCCGTCGCAAACATTTAGCTCAGATTTCAGCCATTAGAACAGCAGACTCACTGTGAAAAATTCGTGGCGGTATCAATAATGGAAAGCCACGCTTCTTGTGGCTGGCCACCACCCGAGGTGGCCAGCTGGAGGTGCGTGCTGGTTGGTGGAAGAATCACAAGCCATGGTTACCTTTTTAGAGCTTTTAGAGAGAGAGAAAGCTTGCTAAGATAAAGAGCAACTCTTTCCATTTGCCTGTTCGCTGGTCAGAATTAAACAACTCCCATAAAAGATTGGGATTTTTTGTTATTTTTTAAAGCATACTTGGGCCATCTCTCAGTACAGAGACGGATAAGCTTAGGAATCTTTAAGTAGGGCTGATCGAGTTGGAAGACTTATTTCCCATGTCTGCAGCGGAGAGACAAAAACGAAAAATAAACATGATCCAGAGCCAAGACCTCCCGGAGGTCTGGACAGTTCTCGGGCACAAGCTCGTCAGCCGATAAGCGGGGGCCCGTCATGTGAAGGAAGGTCTCCCCAGGAGCCCCTCACGGTCAGCCACCCCGTCGGGTGCGAAGACCGTGCTGGCTTCACACGACCCCCGGAACGCACCTGACGGTGGTGGTCCCTTCACGAAATATCTCAAGCTGCAGACGTGGGAAGTGGCTGGAAATCCGGCCTGCGATGGGGGCCAGCCGTGGCCAGTAAAGGCCGTGGCTGGGGGTTCCCCCGGTCTTAAGAATAACCAGTGAGGCGCCAGACGCTCAACGGTCGGTCGATCTCACGGATTCAGGACACCGTTTACGCTGGCCAAAAAAGGGGAAAACTCACCAATCAGTAGCAGTGTTGCATGAGGATTTGTGCGACCAGGCAAATGGAGTGATCTGTCGCAAACGGAGCAGAGTTCCTGGTGTGTGTAGCGCAGTTTCTGTTCCGGTCCCGGGTTTCCAGGCACAGAGTGCCTGGAAGCGCCCGTTTTTGCATGGCACCAAAAATGTTAGTTATTAAGCGGCGCTAGGAACACGTCCCGAACACGACAAGACCACGGGAGAGTTTTATTAAAGAGGATAGAGGTGACAGGCCTGGGTGAAACACACGTGGGTGGGGAGAG
This sequence comes from Onychomys torridus, assembly GCF_903995425.1. Taxonomy (NCBI): domain Eukaryota; kingdom Metazoa; phylum Chordata; class Mammalia; order Rodentia; family Cricetidae; genus Onychomys; species Onychomys torridus. The sequence continues at coordinate 24,740,297 of NC_050446.1, read as the reverse complement.
AAGGGGGGGAGAGGGGGGGAGGAGGAGGAGAGAGAGAGAGACTGAGAGCCTGAGAGAGTCATGCAAGGTGGCGCCGGCTTTTTAAAGGTTGGGCCACGCATGCATGCGTACAGGGACTCCTGTGTGTACTCCACGCATGCGCATAGATTACATGTAATTATCTATCATGAGGTACCTTTAAAATTTACATATTTGTTTAACTCAACAGCTTTTATGATCAAATCTTTTTCTGCAGTTAAAAATCCCAAAGACAAAATAAACCAGATTTTCTGTGTAATATCCATCTTTGTAAGACTGAAACGCTGCTGTGGCTGCTGGCTCCACCCACCTCAGCTTCCCAACATGGTGGTGGTACAGTTTACTGCCAGCTCTGGGTCTGGAGCCATGTGTACCATTCTACTAAGGGTTTAGGAGATTAAAAATTTTGAGAATGTTATGGAGAAAATATTGCAGTGATCACAGACGGGAAAAGTGCTGAAGGTACACAGAGCCTCATAATTAAACTGAAACTTACAGCTCAATTAAATGTAAGCTTCATTATGTATGAGACATCAGCAAGTGCAGAGAGACTAATAAAACTAAGGGCTATTGATGTTAATAGGCAAAGGTAAGAGATAATATAAACTGGACCAAGCCTTTCAAATGAAATGTGAATGTTAGAACAGGGGTTCAGTCCTATCACCAAAAACCCAAGGATATATTTCTGACATAGAAAAATCTATCCATTGCTTCAAATATATCAACTCCCAACTGTAAAACACACCATGAATTAATGTTTATATTTTGAGGAGATTTAGAGATGTGAAAAAGTGTGTGTGTGTGTGTGTATCTGTCTGTCTGTCTGTCTGTCTATCTGTCTGTGTGTCTGTGTGTCTGTGTCTGTGTGCCAGTGTATATTTTTTGTCAGGTGGCATTGATGAATTCCAAGATGTTCATCTTCTGCACCATCCTTACAAAGGAGACCTTAATGACCTTAATGTGAATTAATGACAAAATTTGTTTTTGGCAGCATGTGAGGTCAAATATTTACTTCAACATATAGAGGCAGGTATGGTGACTCACAGGAGTAATCCCAGTGCCAGACAGGTTGAACAAGGAGTATCTTGAGGTTGAGATTTGAGGTGAATTTAGACTACACAAATTTTTAACTTGAGTTGGTTTTACTTCAAACATAAATCAAGTATTTTTTTTTTTAGAGTTTCAGAGTACTTATCTTTATTTTTAGAACAAAGACTCATTTTTTACAGATGTAATTTTTTCATATTTCTTTATTAAGAAATTTTCTACTCACTCTACATACCACCCACAGATTCCACCTCTTCCCTCCTTCCACCCCCCAGCCCCCTCTCCCAAGCCACCCCACATTCCCACATCCCCCAAATCAAGGTAACCCACTGGGAGTCAGCAGAGTCTGGCGCACTGAACCTAGGCAGGTGCAAGCCCCTTCTCACTGCACCAAAAATATAAATCAAGTATTTTTGATTTCATATATATATATATATATATATGTATATTATATGTATTTATATATCTCTGTAGAAACTTAGATATATAAGAGAAGTACTTGTTTCCAATTTTCTTATTTCTTTTCTTTCTTCTTATACATTTTCATACAGTTTTCTTTATTTTACTTTTATTTGGATCTGATATAAATATAAACAACTAAGATTATACTGTATCTTGATGAAAACATAACTCAGTGTCATTACAAATTTGTAAACTATAGTTTCCAAATATTATTCATATGGCTAATTGGGTAAATTTTTTTAGATGTATCTCACTATTTATTTGGAGTTTTAAATGTTAATTAGCTCAGCCAATTTTAAATTGTCATGTTGATAACTATGTTATAGCTGAAATTTATTCTAAAACAGAAAGTTTTGGCCTTCTAAACTTGTGAATATAAAGGCATGGCATTTGACATTTGTTTGCACCTGATGACTGAAGGTATGTCTTGATTTGTTTTGGCTTAAATCTTGTAATTTGTTTTGACAAAGTAAGTTGAGAAGACAAAGTTGTTTTCAGAGTGAAGCTTTTCCCTGCATCAAAGAACTTGGTATGCTATGTGTTTTCAAGAATGATGCAAGTTTTATATAATATTCTAAAATGCATTAGCTTAGCCGCTTACAAGACATTCATAGGACTTGGGCATTTTCTGTTTGCTGTTGCAGAGTTCCTAGTGAGTCTGTTCTTTTATCATCTCAAAGTATTTAACTGAGTTACTATAGAAAGTACAAATAATCAAAATTTGAAAATATGATTTGTTATTTATTTCAAAGGCAAGGTCCTTAATTATATATCAAATAGAGAGAAATGTGATATCATGGTATTTGCCATGTTAGGATATTTGTTAAATGTACAGACCACACATCTCACACATTCAGAATGAAAACTAGAGTCATTTTATAGTAAAGCCTCAGGCATAGTTTAAGACAGATGCCAACATTTCAAATATTTTAAGAAATATTGAGTTGCTATTTTTTATTCTTACAGGTGAAATTTATTGTGCATGTAAAATTAATTTTTATATACATTTTATGCATGGTTGACAATGACATTTAAGTGCCTAATACCTATTTATATACAAATAAATTATGTATATTATAAATTTTATAAGTAAATGTTCCATAAAATGTATGACATATTTTTAAGTATTTTCTAAGCTGAGAATAAGGGCATCAACATATTAGATGTTAAAGAAAATAAATATGAAAATCAAATATAGTCACCTATCTAAAAACCTTCAGATTTGACTTTTTCACATAGTTTTTTTCATGGTGCTAACTAAAAATTGGTAATACATAAACTGGAGAAATAAGCTTTTATTAAATTTCAAAATCCAGCTACCTAAAATATAGCATTCTTTAAATAAATCTTTCAATTTCAAAACAAAAGTAACCATTTATTCACTGTTATTAAGATGACTTCTCTGACCAAGATTCCATACATAAATTCTAACAGTAGGAAAAACTATTTAGATATTTCTATGATGGTTTGCTCTTCTTACTATATAAAATTTAAAAGAAAAAATGGCTTTTCATAATGCAGCACTTACCACCCATTTGTGCAGTTGTGACTATTAAAATTGTGTAATTTTTATATATTGTTTAAGATTTTTAGCACTTCTTTCATACCTTTTTTGGAACACTTCTCTAGTAGACAATAATATTTTCATGAATAGTAAAATGTTGTTATTTATTTAAGAGAATTCAGGCAGGAAAGGCCACTCACAGAAAATATGGAAGAGTTTATTATGATGAGTTATTTTGCTATTCTATGTTGTGTCTTTTATACCTAGTAAAATATATTGTATATTTATTTGATGATTTTTTTGAGTAATTGACTTGACATTTTAAAGATATACAATTTTTAAAATCAAACAAATCAAAAAGATTAGTTATTTTTTGTAAATAATTGATCAACTTGTTTGATTTAACAAATAATAAACATTTCCTACTAGGATAAATCTGTCATTAAATTCTTACCTGTTTGCTAAAAATACTTGTGGTACAATAAATAAATAAATAAATAAATAAGAGCCCTTCTGTGTCACTTGTCTACTAATTTCACAGCTGTAAACTTGGAAACATGTTGAGAGAAACTATTAAAATATTTTAAAGCCACATGGGATTATTAAAAACTCAAATGAGTCTTCTAAATCTTTGGGACAACTGCTCATCAGTAGATTTTTTTTTTTTTTTAAACGAATTAAAATAAAACCTCTCTGGTTTTCTGGAACCTATGATTCAGAGCTGTTAGTTCAGCAGTGCTCCTGGAGAGTGGTCAGGGGGATATATTGGAACATCGGAAAGCGAGGAAATTAGCCAAATTCATCATTTGCTTTTAATTTTGCATTTTCATGCAATTAATTCCCCTCACTTGTCTGGCAAGACTGAACTCATCTTAGAAGTCTTAATTTCTTTCAGCTCAGAATAAATAATGACGCCTGAAATTCTCTCCCAGGACGAATAACATGGCCTGGTGCTGTGGCTGTGTTGAGGGGGAGAAACAAAAGCGGCTGAAAGCTCAGACCCTCAGAGCCAAGGTAGTGAATGCTGAAGGAACCAGGGGGTTTACTTCACATTCCCTCCAAAGGACGCACTTAACTGTTGCTGCAGAATTCACGAGTAGTTTTTGGAAATCTTTTGTCATAATACCTTGAGTGTAGCAGTCTGTCTAGGGCTCCTGTGACCCTGTTAATGTACGATGCCTCAGGGTCAGAAAACACGAGAATTTGAAAGGAAAATCATGAACTATGCAAGTAGCTCTAGGAAAATCAAAGTGCTCTCTGAAGGGAAACTTTGTCCTTTTTTCTTAGAGTAAGCATAGACAGTCTTCTGAATGTATTGCTGCTTTCATTGTACAAAAACAAACAAACAAAAACAAACAAAAAATACAACAAACATTACATATCATCCTAAAAATATAATTAGTGATTAACTTTTATGTAGTTTCTCATCATATTTTCCATTTGGTTTTTATTTTTGTTTTCCTACCCATAATTTCCCAGCTGCAATGTCTGTCTCCCCCCCCCCCAACCCCTCCGTTTTCCTGAAGTCATAGTGTATAGATTTGACAACAACATAGCATAAGGCAAATATTAGCAGATAACTGGGAGTAACGAAGATGAATGGAGCAGCAGCATGCTTATATTTTTGAAATATTTATTTTTATGTATGTGTATGAGTGCCTCTGAATATGACAGGTGTGTGTGTGCATGGCCCACAGAGGCCAGAAGACCGCATCCGATCCTCTGGAGCTTGGAATTGCAAGCTTCCCAACCTGGATGCTGTGAACTGAACTTGGGTCCTGTGGGAGGGAAATAAGATCTTTTTGCACTGAACCTTCTCTCTAGTCACTTTGTGCCTTTCTTGATGTCGTCGGGAAGGGGTTTTATTTTCGTTCTTTTTGCCACATGAAATTGGTGGAAATGTGTCTCCAGCTCCTAGTCTGTTTTATTTTTATGCAAACTTCTCAGCCTAGAAATATGAAATCTTCACACCAGACCTACTTCTCAATAACAGTTATAGAATGTGTAAATAGACGGGGTCCATCACATTTTCTATGACACAGATAGGTGAATGATAGGTACCTATATATACACTGAGATTGATCAGTGAATGTATAAATATGTGGACAGAAAAGTTGTTTTTTTTTTATTGTTTTAGTTTTAGTTTCTTTCCTTAACATTAGAGGTTTCTTATCATGATAAAATTTGGTATAAAACAAGGTGTCATAAAAGGGAATGCAGGAGAAGCTTTTTCTCCACTTTACATTTCTGTGTGCTACATTGTCCCTTATTTGCTCTGGTAGGGAGAATACCCTGGGGAGGATCCTTGGGAAACAACAATACTAAATCTCAGTGATGCTCAATCAAATCAGTACCTTCTGAGCATGTGGAAATGAAAGACTGGTCTTCAGATTTTCCAAAAGTTTGAATTCCTTGCAGCTGAGAAAGATTGTGAGAAATCCTTCAATTTCTTTTAATTTGTAGCATAAAATATACTTTATAAATATTGATCAATTTGTGTTACACTACAAATTCATATACACAATATCTTAGCTTCACAAATATCAGAGTGAGCAACAATAATTTAGAGGACTATACTATTTCTTTTCTTTGTCAAAAAAAAAAAAAACCATGAAAGTTCAGGCAACTCATAAATATGACACAAGTTTTCTGTCCCACCCCTTCTGCCTCAAGTGCACAAAGAAAAAAAAAAAACAAAATGGTAATCTATCTCGTTTATTTCTTTGAAAATGGTGTTCTTAAAGTACATCTTGCAGATAGATTATCTATCCCTCACAGCAAAGATTCACAATGGGAGTCTAATAATTGCTTTTTTTCTAATTTCACTAAATGAGTTATAATTATTTTATGTCTGTTTTATGGTTACTGAATAGTATTAACCTAAACTCTAATTATAATATAGCTTTCAAAGAAATGTATGGACACCAAATTGATGAAGAGCCAGCTCGTGTAGAGCATCCCATAAAGCAGACACACAGCTAATAGTTTTAAGAAGAGCATGTTAAAATTCTAGATCTCAATTCATTTGTGAAACAGGATATAAATTCATTAATGTTATGTCTTCCAAAAACAGACAGATAGAAGCTTGTCATCATGATTAATTCAGACAAAATAAACTTATAATCAAGGTTGTTGTAGATAGATACCTCTGCTTCATATTGTACTGAAATACGAGTGTATCATGCCATTCCAGTCATCTGGCCTTATAACATCCTGTTGAAACAAATCCTGCTTCAAAAAAGTGATTAATATCACTGCCACAAAAATATGTGTAGGATGCTGTAATAGCCACTTTCAATTTGAATTCTTTATGTGAAGAGTTATAGTTGATCTTTGAATATGTTATAAAGACAAGGTAATGTATACTTTCAATTAAACCAACTTCCTTTCCAATCTCTTATCTTCCCTTCCCTTTGCTTCCCGTTCTGCTATGAGGTCTTACTATTCTTTTCAGGGTGGCTTTAAGCAGAGTGGCACTTTGGCTTCTGTTTGTTTCCAAGTAACCATAACTACAGGTGGATGATTCAACTTACCAGTCTAGTCACAGCAGCACATATTTGAAAATATTTCCACTTACTTTAAATTAGACATATGCAAATTGATTGGATTCCTAACACAACTGCATCATTACTATAAATTATTTTCTTTCAATAAAATAAGTGGCATCAAAATTAATCATCGTTGGCTAGTAAAATACTTCCAGCTGATTTAAAAATGTTGACTCATGCATGCATACTTAATTCAGCATTCCTGTCACTTTATTTCCTTAAATTTAGAGTGGTCAATATTTATATACTTATAGCTATGTGTGTGTGTGTGTGTGTGTGTGTGTGTGTGTGTGTGTGTGTGTGTGTGCATGTGTGTTTTCAAGTGGCAAATCAATGCACATGCCTGTGCACATTCAACAGGACAACCTTGGGTGTCATTTCTCAGGTTCTGTCTACCTTTTGAGGTTTTCTCACTGGCCTAGAACTTATCAAGTAGGCGACATCAATTAGGTAGTGAGTCCAGAGATCCTCTTGTCTGATTTTCTTATACCATGATTAAAAGTTTGTAGCATTATGACCAACTTTCTTATGAATTCTGTGGATTAAACTCCAGCCCTTATGATTGCAAGGCAAACATTTTACTGACTGAGCTCTCTTTCATAATCCTCACCTGATTAATTAATAGTTAAAGAGTTGTTTAGATTAAAGAAGATAAAATAGTTTAGGAGTAGAGGGGACTTCAGAAAAAGAACACAATTTTTCTTTTTTTCCAAGACAAATTGAGATATGCAAATGTCATGCCTTTGGATTGATGGTTCTTTCTCTTCACTGTTTGAGAAAAGAAAAATGAGAAGTCTGATAATGGGCAACAGAGTTGGACAGCCAATACTATGGTCAGCTTCATCATTTACCAGGATTAAAAATGTGTTCCTATTTTCAAGATTATAATCATTGTTTTAGGCATGTTCTGTCAAAGACTTCCATTACTATGAGGACCTCCGTGCCTGAACAATAAAATGCAAGGTATGGATATAATAATGACCAACTTCATCACTGAAGGATAGAAAGACATATTTGGCATTATCTGATTTGTTTTGTGTTTTATATTGTCCCCAATATTAAAGGCTGATCTAACCGATTTAATCTCTGGCAAGTGGGCTTCTTTTGTTGACAAGAGAAAAAAAAGTGTAGTCCAATAGCATTGTAAATATTTGATATTGCCTTGATGGCATAGTTTGGTTTAACCTTTGACCCCTCTTGATTTATAAGACCTTCCAAAGTGAGATTATTTCAGTAGCTAATAATTTGCTTATTCAATAAATTTCTATGTTTTTATGTTCTGTTATGAACATATTCATTTGACGCAGAAATAATTTGAAAGAGTTCTATAATAGGAACTCGTATTACTTGCACTTTGCCATAACAGTGTAAGCTGGGCTGTTTGCTTTCCACTAGATTAGCAATAAAACAACATCTGGGGCACTTGAGTTTATCATTTTTGCTCCTTTAATACCATTTGGGCATCCCTATAAATTCAAAATGGGCTTCCATCTGCTGAAAGCTTTTCATTGGATTTATTTGGTATTCTCTACCTTGAGATCCAGTCCATAAGGCCCCTTTGAATTTTCACAGTTGTTGTTTTAACAAAGCGGATATACAGTATGAGACTCCAGACATATTCTCTGATGCACTGCAGAAGCAGTGCACCCTCTCAGTCAGGTCATGACCTTGGTGAGGAAGAATGAAGAACTTTTCAGTTGAAAGAACCTCTGATGCAGAGAGAGCAAGGCACTGTTTGATAATTCATTCTTTGCTTTTATCCTATATATTAACTGAGTGAAACATCGTATGAATCTTTGCATTGCAAGTACACTTTAATTAGGATTTAACAGAAGAAATCACACGAATCTGAAAGGCTCATAGGAAAGCCATTAGCTCATTCTAATATATTTTCCCTTTTCATCCCTTTTATTGTGATACACTTCCTTGGGTACTGACAGAACAAGAAACAAACACATTGCATAATTGGTATTAAAACAAACACATTGTTTTCAATCATATTAGTTGCATAGACCATCTCTATTAGGAAGCAGACATTTTCTTATTTGGTATCACATTCCACTCTACCCCAGGACTGCTGTTGATGAAGTCATCCAGGTACCCTCTGAGAAAACTGACTAAACTCTCTCTAAGAACAAAATCCCTTCCTGCTAGTGGTGAGGGGTGATGCATCTGTAAAGGACCAAGTTAGAGGATGTGTTTTTAATGCAACTTCAGTTAAGACCCAGTAGTACTGAATCCAATCTCCTAATGTAGGTAGGTGCAGATGTAAAGTTTCTGACGGTTAAGGAATCTGAACTTATTTTACTCTTACTTAGGTGCTCAAGTTTTCAGTTTATGCAAACAGAGAAAAATATAAAACATAAGTATGGTTTAATAAACTACACAGGGGCTGCAGAGATGGCTCAGAGGTTAAGAGCACTAACTGCTCTTCCAGAGGTCCTGAGTTCAATTCCCAGGAACCACGTGGTGGCTCACATCGATCTGTAGTGAGATCTGGCACCCTCTTCTGTATATATAATAAATAAATAAAAATTTAAAAGAAAACTACACAGACAGTCTAGAGACTGATCAGTCTTCATAGATGATGAATAGCTACCAGGATAGAAAATAGATAGATCTTTTTATTTTCATATTGTCTTAGTTAGGGTTAGTATTGTGTTGAAATAACATGATCAAAGGCAACTAAAGGAGCACAGAATTTATTTGTTTTATGTTTCCATGTCACTGTTCATCGTTGAAGGAAGTCAAGACAGGAACTCAAAAGCAAGGGAGGATCCATAAGCCAAGAGCTGAATCTGATGAAGGGTCCATGGAGGAATTCTTCTTCTTCTTCTCTTCCTCTTCTTCCTCTTCCTCCTCCTCCTCCTCCTCCTCCTCCTCCTCCTTTTTCCTTTTGTGAGACAGCATTTCTCTGAATAATAGAGCCCTGGCTGTCCTGGAAATCACTTTCTAGATCTGTCTGCCTCTTCCTCCCAAGTGCTGGGATTAAAGGCATGTGCCAACATGCCCAGCAGAAGAGTGCTTCTGACAGGGTGGTCCCTTGTGTCTCTGTCAGCCTGCTGTCTTATAGAACCCATGACCACAATCCCAGGGCTGGCATCACCCACAATGTCTTGGCCTTACTCCACCAATCACTAATGAAGCAAATGCCATATATGTTTGCCTATAGCCCTATTTTATTGAGACATTTCCTCAATTGAAGCTTTTTCTTCTCAAATGACTCTAGCTTGTGTCAAATTGTCATAAAACTAACTAGTACACACATGTTGTTAAGACATTCAAATAAATTAAAAGATAACATTGTTAGCCACTTGACCATTCACCCTAAGTGTTAATCAGATAACCATAAAATTATATATAGAGATCAGACACAGCCTACATTTCCATAAAGTTAGCATAACTTATTGTGACATGCTCATATACTGCATATATCAGTTCTTATTGTTACAGAGATTATTTTTGGTTATTGCTTATTTTTATTCTTTTAAAAGGTAATTTCTGCTGCAGCTACCTAGAGCATCAGATGTTACATTAGGGTGTTGATGCTCAGGGTGGAGGAAAGGTGAAGCCAGCGAGACTCTCATCCAACCCTGTCCCTTCCATGGATCTGTACATGACAGTGCAGATGGAAACCACAATTTGCCATCTGTTACAATCACACAAACATTATTCTATGGTGATATTTTATTTGTACTGAAATGTGATTTGACTTGTATGTTAATAAAGTTGCCTTGGGGTCAGAGCAAGCCATAGCAGAAGTGGGCGGTGGTGGTTGCACACCTTTAATCCCAGCACTTGGGAGGCAGAGCTAAGGTGGATCTCTGTGTGTTCAAGGACACAGCCAGCATGGCGACACACGCCTTTAATCTCAATAGCAACCATAGAAGACCTGGAGGTCTGTACAGACAGGCAGTGATGAGGAGGTCATGTGGCTGGGTTTACAACCAATGAGAAGGCAAAACAGAAAGTCTATAAAAAAGATAGGACACAGGAAGTAGGTCTCTTGCAGAGAGGAAAGACAGCAGCAGCAGTGAAGGGTAAGGTTTTCAGCTCTCAGCTATTGCTCTGACCTCTTGGCTATTAACTCAGTATTTGGCTCTGTGTTTCTTATTTAACAAGATGGTTACATCTACATTATTCCATGGCTCAGAATTGTTATGGCAATAATGCAGACATATATGGTAGAATTCAGATCACTTGGGGTTTAATAAGGACGAAAAATAATTGAAAAACATTTATTCAGGGAAATTTACTATCTCTAAAAGAATAACAAGATTTGGTGGAATTCAAGCGACAGTGGTTCTTCTCTCTTATCCCAGAGAATAATGGAAACTGTACTCTGAGCAGGTGCATCTGAGGACATGAGGTTTCTTATCTTTTATTTTCTTTGAGCTGTGGATCAAACCCAGGGCCTTGGGCTTGCTAGACAAGTGCTCTACCACTGAGCTAAATCCCCAAACCAAGGTTTCTTATCTTGTAAGAGACCAATTAAAGCTTATTAGAGTGTACCCCTGAAAAAAAAACCCAAAAGACCACCTTTTCTAATCTTCTCAGAGCCTGGCTTCAATGACCAGTTATTTCATTTTTAACATTTATTTTGAGAATTTAATGCATACATACTCTGGATGCTATATTTAAGTCATTTACACCTCCTACCATTTCCTCCTCCAGTTCTTCCTACCCATGTTCCCCACGCCTTCTTAAAGTCTTGCCATCATCTTATATATTATATACCCAGGATCTATACTAGAAAAAGTCAATAGCACAAAATAGGTTTTATTCTAATCCTTCAAGACTGACTCTCATTAAATATTTGAAGCAATCCACAGAATCAAGTAACAATACTGTCAAATGACCATTAATTGATAAAGAATAATATTCAATATATTAAATATGATTGAATAAAGTATTGGTTAGCAACAAAAAGGAACATGGAACTGAAAGGTGCAATGGACATATATTGAATGGAAAAGTCAAAACTACATATCAAAATTACATAACATTTATTAATGTTATGAATGAATGCATTGTTCTTTATGGCAAATCTATGGGTACAAAGTAGATTCATAGTCCTGAGAGCATGGCTGTTTGGAAAATAGGATGGCTACTGAGTAAAAGATTCCTTTGGGAGTGATAAAGATGCTTAGGATTACATTGTGATATCTGTACAGTTGTGTGAAGAAAGTAAATCCACTGAACACCAGACTTTATAGGAGGGACTATATAGTAGGTAGAATATATATAACCAAAGTCATTAAGATGCTGGGATAGAAGACAAATTGCTAGATATTTAGAATGGCTAGGTACATTGGCATATAAATTATTACATATATAAAATCTCAAAACCATGGTCTTAATACTACATTAATTATTAATAATAGTTCATACTCATTAGGTAATTTAATTATTGGGGTAAAAAATGCTAGATGAAGAATCTTTGAAAAGAATATTGAGGCTATACACAAATGTAGAAAATCTATCTGCAGTTGCACCAAAATGCTTGTTAGCTGTTGGATCACAGTAATCATCATTAGCACCAATGTTTCCAGATGGTTTTGATTTCTCTTTCCTGCATGGGGATATCTAGTTTTTCAGTCCCATTAATCATAACAGGATGACATTCCACAACAGGACAGGACCACTAAATCTTGTTCCTCCTCAATTTCTAAACTGTAAAAAGAAATTCAATTTTATCTATAACTTCCTTTGCAGCGGATGTTTATATTTAATATGCTTTCGATCTTTTGAATAGTAGAATATTGACACTTTATTTCTAGTATTTAATGAATGCTGACCCATATGAGTTACTTTCTAAGCATTACAAGGACAGCATTCCTGTTTATATACACAACAAACAGGAAAAGATGATTCTCTATTTACATGAGCAACATCAGGTTGTGCTTTACCTTTTTAGCATCTTCTAGGTAAACAATCCCTGCATTTTTAGTGTAGTTCAGTAGCTAACTGTACCTAAATATTTTCATATCATGAGAACAATGTATAAATATCTATGGTTATCCTATGTGTGTGTGTTTAAAAGTGGGTATGACGTGTTATGATACACCATTTTCTCTCGATAATTGAAGACTAAAGACTAGGAATGAAGGTTCACTCACTTTTATGCACCAACCCACTTTGGTTCAAAATTTTTCCAATATTATTTTACTTCCCATGTTTCACTAGTCTTGATTTAGCTTTCAGTATCTCCAGTGTGTATCTGAGGATTCCTGTGTGTCTCTGCTAGATGTACCATGTGTTCTGCAGCCCACCTCTCTTATCCTCTCTGAGTACATATTATTTTTCTAATGTAACTGCTTGCAGTGTTTCACTAATAGCCTTGAACCCTGTCCGGATGCTGGCTGCTAGCCATCAAAAACATAGCTGGAGGTGGGGTGCAGGAGTGGGCTGCCATGTTAAATCGCCTCCTTCCCTCCCTCTGGGAAAGGACCTTAACCTCAAGCACTTTCAGTCAATCACAGTCCAAGAGAGAACCTTGACAATGTTCTGCAACACTGATTGGTTCCATAAATATGCTGGCTGGATGCAGAAGTTGAGTTTCTTTTAGCTTGTTTCATAATAAAGGGCAATGCATGTGCTGTATTCATAGTAATTCAAATCTGACACAAATAATACAGCAAATAATTACAATGACCTTTAACTCACCTCAAATTTAAACAAAGGTTAAGCTGCCCTTTACTAAAGTAAATATTTGCTATAGTCAAATAAATGCAGACACCTTTGGAGAGCAGAATACATTGCCAAAGTAAACGAATCTGAAAATGGTTACAACAGAATAATTTTAAAATACAAAGAATGCAGGACTCCTCAGCATAAACACCATCCACACATGTAGCATCTGCCATTATTAATTTACCTTACAGTGTTTCCAGTGGGCTTTCCCGTATGCTTATTGGGAACAGTTGCTTGAAATTTCTGTCCAGGAGGGCAGATTTCAAATAGAAATATTACAAATGAGATAATTTAGCTCTTTTCTTCATATTCTGATGAAGTAAACAATTTATACTTCATTCTATAACCGCAGAGCAAAGCCTCAAACATTTAAGTGGTTACCATGAATAACCTGATGCTTAAAAAACAAACAAACAAAAACAAAACAAAACAAAAAAAAACAAAAACAGAAGACAATACTAACTGCCCCAGGGAAGTAGTAGTTACATTTATGAAGCTCTTATCCCAACGTTTAGCAGTTGGTCAGATAAGGACCAGGTGTGCTCTCACATATTTTAATTTGTTTAGTCTATGTGTCCTACAAATAGCACTCAAAAAAAAAAAATCATGGATTTTAGAAGGGGGAGGGTATGTTATGTGTAGTTACTCTTTAATTTTAAAGTTTACTTAAAAAATAATTACTCTGAGTTCCAAAAGCTAATGATATGTTGACTTTTAAAAAGAAGCCATCAGCTTGTTATTACAATCAGTATTGCCTCCAAATTCTCTCTTTATTAAAATAAGGCTACCTGATTTAATTAGAAGGCTTGAGCATGCCTATAATATTTTTGGTCACAATTAAAATGACCTGTCTCGAATAGGGATTAAATTTACATTTAACAGGATGATAATTGTATGCTAAAAGAAAAACTAAGATCATTTCTTTTTGGTTTCTTTTATGGCTGCTTTGCAAACTCTATTATTAAGGAAAGACCCAAGATGTTCTTAGAGTGTTCTGATAGACCTTAATTAATGGGTTTATTTTTAAAATTTAGTTTTGTTTGTTTCAATAAAACCTAATTCCAGGTCAATGAAAGCTTGAAAGTCTATGTCTCTCTCGATTCAGAAAGCTTTGTCCTTGATTCCTTAAAGCTGGTGGAACATCAAAACTTTCCTGAAGCTTATAGATCTGAGAGCTAAGACCCACTCAATAACTGGGGAGCAGCTGTCCACCATCTGTGATCTGAGACCATAGTTCTTCTCAGGGGCTTTTTCTCCACTGAAATGATTGACAATGACTTGGTGGGAAGGAATAATGTGGGAGTAGGTATTAAACCATCGCCTGGTCAAACTACAAACTACAAAAACAGTACAGTATCTATTGCTGTGCCCTTATATTTGCTCTATTGAACATCCTTGATGGATCTCTTGATGCTTTTGACAACCCTGTTTCTCTCCAGAAACCTGTTTTAGGAAGAATGGACTGCTTTAATGTGTTACTGGAGACCATGTATACATAATACAAAATCAAACCAAAGCATACTGAATTTTGTAGGTTTTGAGGTTGTTATTTAATGTTTGATTATCTTTGGTTTGTTGACTCACTTCATTTTTTTTTTTTTTTATTTTTCTGAAGCAAGAGTCTTACTATATAGGTTTTGATGGGTAGGAACTCAATAGTTCAAGGTAGCCTCAAATTTGTGAATTTGTCGATATTCTGCCTGTGTCTCCAAGCTCTAGAACTCCAGATGTGTAGCATCATACCTGTAAAATATTGAATTTTATAACTTAATTAGATGTATTCATGTGATAATGTGCTTCATAATAAAATTTGGGTTGGAAGGAAGGAAGATATCAGTGTAAAACTATGACATTATTTTCTCTAAATTAAAGCATTCCATGTTCTTAACAGCTTCATGCTCTTTCTAAAAAGGATACATTTTATTTACTGTTACACCTAGGACCTTGTACACCTTGCATAAGAACATAGGCCAGAACCAAAGTTCAAAATTCAAACTATGTTCACACCTAAAATTTCCAAAAGGAGCTAATAAAAATGCTGTGTTCATTGAAGGTGGCTTTTTGCATTGTCTGTTAAACATTATGAACTTTATTGCATTTTATATTTATTTCCTTATCCAGTCCACTTCTACTAATTTGAAATCCCTTTCAGTTTCTTTGGCCTATCTTTCAATTTCCAAGCATTTGAGAGAGAAACCACCACAGGTAGGTAACTTGCTGGTCACTGACAAACTTGCTTTCTCTACTCTTCCTTGTCTTATAGCATAAAGTTAATTCATTGGATATTGTACTTAAAATGCTGGTTCTTTCTGAGCAAACTGTTCTCCTCCATTAGAAAAGTTTATACAATAAAGGAATTAATGTTAAGTATTAAAAATAACAGATAGGAGCAAGGCTGAGCTCTTTTGAGAAGTATCTGTCAAATTCGTGAATAGAAAGGTAAATATTTCCTGAAGATGAGTAAATTTCATCTTAATAGGCAAACTAGGGAGAATTCAAATAAGTCATGAGATATTTCAAAGTTATGACCTTCGAAAATTAATCAAGAGCTTTTGTTTAGCTATATAAAAGGATGCTGTTATAAATGGTGAAAAAATACCCAAAGACTAGTAATATCCAAACAGGGGGAAAAAGTCAATGAGTCTGATGAAAACAACCAGGCAGACAGCAACAGAACAGTACGTTGAAAGTTTCAGTTGGTATATGTTCCTAAGCAGTTTTCTCTGGGCCAGACTGTGAATGCCTTCCATATAGGCTGTATAAATGGAAGCTATCAATACTGAAAATCAGAAGAGAAAATGCCAGGTCTCTTGTAAATACATGTATATAAAAGCAATGAAAAGTAGTTGAGAGAACAGAATTCTGAAACAGGGAGTGAGTCATGTAGATTATTTGAATTAATAAAACAAAAGGACAGCAATCAATTGTTTACACAGTAATGGGGATTCTCTTTCTCTTCTCTCTATCTCCGTGTCTCTCTCTCCTCTTCCCTCCCTTGGGCCTCTCTACCCATACCCAACACATACAAGTATTTTCCTCATATTTTTAAATATATCTTTACCACTTCTCTGGGTTACCTTTGGCTTTTGAATGTATTTTCAATACTATTTAGCACTTACCTCCATCTTACAAGATTTTCAGTGATTATTTCTTTTATTCCAAGAGAAGGTCATTGAAGACATGCTACTTTTTATTATTATTATTATTATTATTATTATTATTATTATGTGTTTTAATTTTATACATCAGCCATGGGTTCCCCTGTCCTCCCCCCTCCTGCCCCACCCCCACCTTCCCCTAGCCCCTCCCCTCCATTCCCATGTCCTCCAGGACCAAGACACCCCTGGGGATTCATTTAAACCTGGTGGATTCAGTACATGCAGGTCCTGTCCCCTCCTTCCAGGCTGAGCATGTGTCCCTGTGTAAGCCCAAGGTTCCAAACAGCCAGCTCATTCACTAAGGACAGGTCCTGGTCCCACAGCCTGGGTGCCTCCCAAACAGATCAAGCTATTCAGTTGTCTCACTTATCCAAAGGGTCTGATCCAGCTGGGGGCTCCACAGCCATTGGTTCATAATTCATGTGCTTTCTTTCGATTGGCTATTTGTCCCTGTGCTTTTTGCAATCTTGGATTCAACAATTCACGCTCTTGCAGTCCCACCTCTTTCTTGACAGTTGGACACCTGGAGCTCCACCTGGGGCCTGGCTGAGGATCTCTGCATCCACTTCCATCTTTTTATAAATTATAATTTGCACATCACTAAGTGCTCTGCAATACATGACATGTCATAAGTATTTAAGAAATATAAAGTGAGATTTATTTCCAATAGATCTCTTATTTTGGCAGTAAATTTGGGCCATAATCTTTATTCATGATAGACAGAGATAGAAGTATCAGCATAAAATGAGCAGTTTCCTTCTTTTAAGTATCTGGCCACAGGGAAGAGATAGTACTGGTTGACAATTGTATCTTGAAATAGTGTGTGAATATTGTGGCTTGATATTGTGTCCTGGATCTCAGTTACTTATCTGATTGCTGAAAACCATATAGACCCTGTGGAGACATTTTATGCAATTTCCTTCTTTTCATGAGTACCTAGAATGCTTTGACATACATGTGTAGATAAACCTTGCAAGTGATTTTTTTTGGTGGTCACTGAACTCAGAGAATGTTTCCATTTCTTCTTAAGTAATTTTACTGTGTTTTGTGTTGCTTTCTTCTTATTACTTCTCTCTAGGGCTTTTCTTAAACATTTGCTCTTCTCTTTCAAATAAGTATTGTATAATATTGTCATATTTTAATAAACCATCTCAAATACATGCTGGAACAAGGCAGGGTATACAATAATTAATAAGTAAAACACATCTGGATATGTTTGCCACTCATAATACCTGCTTGCCAATACAACACAATACAAACTACAATGCACCATTTAAAATGAATGAAAGGAAAGGTCTTGAGTCAATGGCTAATAGGCAAGATCTTGTCCACTAACAAATTTTGTTTGGCATACATGGAATGTTTAAAAAAGTGTGAATTCTTTGCCAAACTATGAGAATCAGAAACTTTGACATAAAACCCAAGTTCTTAAAAGAACCTCATTCTATAAAAGTAAAGCCATTCTATAAGAGTGCTGGCCACTCACTCTCTACTCACTCCAAATGTCCTACCATTTCATTTTATGTGTATTACTTTCATTACTTTACACTTGTGTTCAAGAGTGTAGCCTTAGTGAGTTATCACTATTCATAATCATTGTCTTACTTTTAATAAAAGAAGGCATTTTTCTATTATTGTTGCTTTTATTTTTTTTTCTTTTTCAGAAAAAAATGATAGATTTCCTTAAAATATTTCTGTGCATAGACTGTAATGTCATGTCTGAGGTAATACTTGGTATGACTCAATCCTTCAAATCAAATGAAAAAAAAATGGAAAAGTAATTTATTTCCATAGCATTTCAAAAACTTTGTCTTAATAACTCCAACTTCACCTTTTATTCTAATAATCTTGGTTATCTTTTAATTAGCTAAGAGCAAAGGTATTGTTAAATGAATACACAGTAGTAAATGGTAACTGATCAAGCACACTGGTAGTTGGAAATATTCACACACACACACACACACACACACTCACACAGCTGAAACTAGAACAAGTTGACATCTAAGTGTTAAACTCTCACTGTTGGTTCCTGACATGCACTGTTGTGTGTTTTTCTAAACTGCATATCCATTAAAGCAATTTTGTTGCTTTATTATTACTAAGAAGCTGCCTATTAAATTTTTAACAATAAATCCTTGCCCATTTCCAAGTAAATGACATCTATTTCTTCCCTATGGTATTGTAGGCATGGATGATTCTGTCTTTCCTCCATGCAGTGTATGGCTAAAAGTGAACATCCTTCAACTTGGATATACTCTCATCTAATAGTGCTAGGAAATGAAAATGTAATGAATAAAATAAAAACTTCAAGGACCAGGTTCTCTAACTTAGCAAAGGGGAATGGCATCTTTATTAAAGATTGAAGGTGAACATGCTCCTGTCTTCATTAAGGTAACGAAAAGTAGTCTGGAAAATTATGTGTAAGTGTCTGATGCTTCTCAGTAATTTTAAAGAATAATTATTTAATTAGACAGATTCTATTTTATCAGTGCTGAACACTTATTCCCAGTCTCTGTGTACTTAAATGTCTTAGAATAAATTAAATACTGGGTACTCCACAAAATTGTGTGGGGCATGTCAGAATTATTTGGGATAGACTAACACTCTTACAACCCATTTTTCTGGTCTTCTAATGTCAGAAACTAGGACTGAAATTGTATCTAAATAGTTTTCTTCTCCAGAAGTTAAATGTGAATCTGGCAAAAAGCATACATCTTGTATTATTAGCAGGCTTATTATTATTAGCTAGGATCCAAGAACATTGATGCTTTTTAAAGGCTTGAGACGTGAGGGAACTGCAAAGTGAGCACTGTCTTAGTTGACAGGCTTTTCTGTGTCATCACCAAGTTGTTTTTCCTTTGAATGTTCTCTGGTTCTTCCTGAAAGGAAAGTTCATTCAGTAGCATCAAAGTGGATGCTGTCCATGGCGGTCTGGATGGGAATCAGTAGCAGGGGGCTTGCCTCAGTGTATGAGGTTCAACAGGGATGTCACTCTTCAGAGACACAGTGAGCAACAGGGAAGCAGAGGAAGTATATGAATGACCTCACAGCATGGGACCAGCAGTCAGGACTGTAATAATGGTTTACATTGGCAGAACTCCACTTCTGGGGTGGTCTGTAGTGACATTGTCAAGAATCTCTTTCATTAGTACTGTGAATACTGCAGGGACAAGTTGGTTGAAAGGTGAAAAGTTAGAAACACTGCTGTTTTTCATAGCTCTGGAGAAGGGGGGTGCATTTAGGAGCTTGTAAGAAGCTGATTTTGAAAGAAAATGCAAAAGACCTCCAGTTTTTCTTGAGCTTTCACAAACAGAGCGTGTGTCTCCTCATTAACAAGCTGCACTAGCTCCTTCCTCTTGGAAATGTGGCTTCCTTTGGATAGTGTGGGGTGTATTTAGCAATCAAATTGCAATTTACTGAGTTTCAGAGTTTCAGGTGAAGGCTATTTGCAGCAGCAATTTTCTAAGCTGGAAGGCAAATAATATTTGAAAATTGGAAGTACATTTATTTTATCGAATTTATTGATTAGTAATTTGTGGGGTTCTTGTTTTTGTTTAAATGATGGAAAATTTGCATGATGTTTCAACTCGGTGGAAACCTGAGCGTTTCACCATTCCCATCTGACATGTTTCTCTGTACTCAATCCTTTAGTTAGGAATAGTACCAGCTCCTGATCTGAATGGAATCACTGCTTTGTCCTAAGTGTACACTTAACTGCATATGAGAGAAACAGGAAAACTTGATAATTTGCACAATCTAAAGCAGTATAAAATTGATAGACATGTCATGTTTTTTAGAAGGACTTTACAATTTAGTGAAATCTCAGATGTTGCAAGTCCTGAAAAAGATTGGAACTTTCCTGTAACTTGTATCCATAGGTACATCCTTTCACATATGAATGAATGGCATTTTAATAGTGTCAAACTTAAAGACATGACATAATAACATTAATAAATAATGACAACATAGAAAGATTTTCTTTGCTTGCCTTGTATTAATTGAGGAATTAAAAGTGTGCAGCCCATTATTTGAAGTTCTTTTTAATTTTACTTGATCTTAGATTTCAGTTCAAAACACCATTTGGCATGTTTTGGAAAACATATCAATAAAACAATGTACTTTGATTTCTGTGTACTCTATACACCTATATTTGAATCTAGGTATTGAAGGTTTTCATGTTGCTTCCTTCTAATTCCAATTTGCTCTAATTCCAATTCCAGACAAAGTGTCTGGAAATCTTAGTTTTATAAAGTTATGAATGACTGGTATGCCTAGCCTCTGTTTTCTGTTAGTTTTTTTTTTTTTTCTTTTCTGTTGCTTTTTACTAGAGGAATAAAGTTCCTTAATAATATCTAGATATTCATGACATGAAAGTGGGGATAAGTGTGTGTGGGAGGATGATAGTTAATTGTTATACAATGTTGATTTCTTGTTTGTTGATTCTTGTGTCTAGCCTCAGATACTCTTCTTCTGTAAGTACCAGTGGGGAAGATCAGCTTTATCCTATGGTGTTTTAGACAGGTATTCTATCACATTGAGATTCTCTAAATCAGTCATGGGTATATGCTCTATCTCTCAAAAAAAAAAAAAAAACCCAAAAAACAAAAAACATAACAGGCTTCTAAGGTTGGTTTCTATTTTCAGGGGGTGAGTGCTCCATTTACTGTCATTAATATAAATTTAAGCTGTATAGGGAGGGATCTTTGACCTGAGTGTAAGGCAAGTCAGAGGTGACATTATTATTGGGTTCCTACACTTTCACACTGACATGAACCTTGCAATTTTCAATTATCTAAGCTGTAAAGAGTAGGAATTTGTTTAATTTTTTTGTAATTATAAGACCTTAAAACTCATGATGATCTCTGAAGTTACATTTTTATTATTTTTTCTCTAAGAAATTATTATCAATATGAGTAAACATTGGGTAAAGTGAACTAAACTAGATACCTGAGGAAAAAATAAATGTTGATTGATACTTCTGGACATGTTTAAACATCTTATAATAGAGGATTCTTATGAAGTAATTCATGAAAACTTCATATATTATTAAAAAATATTGGTGAGTTGATATTTTTCCTTTGGTTTTGAATATAGCAATAATACTATAAAACTCATAGTTTACAATTCTTATTAATAGTACAGAATGTGAAACATATGTTCAGATTTATAGTTGCAGATGAAACACCTGCAGTTTCTAATAGATTCATATCGTGCAGTCATTGGTCATGAACAGAGTGATGATTTGAGATCATTGGTCATGAACAGAGTGGTGAATGCATTTTTACTCACAATAGTTTAATCTTTTCTTTCATTTATGTGCAAATACATAGGTGCTAGAATAATATATTTTCTGCTGTACTAGTATATTTTTCCTACAAAATATATAAATTTTAAGAAGAGAAGTTTATGTATAATTCAGCATATGGAAGAGTATAAACAAAATAAATACACTGAGTATTTACTTACTGCTTAATAATAAATATTTAATAAATACTTCAGAGTAAAAATACTTTGTGTCATTAGTGCTTATAATGGATATTTGTGGGTTTTTCATAGCAATAGTGTATCATCCTTTGAGGTTCTATACCACAATGCTTCTTCAGAAATAATATATAAATGTATGTGTGTACATACACATGTTTGTGAGGGTATATGTCCATGTCTAATCTATATCTCTATATATGTGTGTGTGTATACATATATATTTATATATATATGAGTACAAAAATATATATGTACAGGTATATAGATAGCTGTATATACTACCATGCATAATATTATGTGTATAAATATGAAAATACATAAATAAATTGAATTTAGAGATTCTGCATTTCAAAAGAAAGTGGTTGGTGGTAGCTAACATGGTCACGTTAGATATTAATACAAATAGTATATAGTTAAGACTATATATTAAAACAATTTAATTTCATTATATATACTTTATGGATTTTAATTAAAATATAAATACATCACTTTGCCCCTTCCTTTTCTTCCCCCTAGCCCTCTCAACTCCCTTCCCTCGAACTCTTTCCATGTCCCCCCACTCTCAAATTGATATCGCCTTCTTCAATTATTATTGTGCTTAATACATATATATATATATATGTATTATATATATATGTGAACATATATATACATGAACAAATTTGTAAATATCACTTATTAAATCTGTTTTTTGTTTGTTTGTTTGTTTGTTTGTGTTGCTATGGTTTCAGGGTTGGCCATTTTGTACTGGAAAACTAATCTAAGGGCTCATCCATTCAGAGGCTGGTCTCCTCTCTCAATTGTTATCAGTTATGTAAACAAAAGACTCAAGGAAGAAGAGGATGGCAGAGAAAGAAAGGGATGGAAAGTAGAGAAAATGGAAGGGAAGGGAAGATTTTATTGAGTTATTTTTCCAGTTTGTATGTTAATCATCTTCCATGAGTCTCCAGGACATAACCAGGGTAAACAAAAATAAGGATTGAGTTGAGTATTGCAAAGTCTAATTTACAGTAACCACATGAGGAGCTCCTGAGCACATGCCAGATTACAAAAATACTATCCATGTTGTTTACAGTGGAGTTAGTCAGTTTATTAGTTAGAGTGCTTCATTATGTATAAAAGATGCCAATGATAGTCTCCTAGTCAAAATAAACAGGCATAAAGTGTTCTGCATACACAATTTGTGGGGAATAGTTACTTTGCTATTTATTTAATAATTGACCATAAATGGAGTCAAAGTGCAAAGGGAAAAACTAAAAAAGCAGCCCACTAAGGGCTTTTTGAAAGATTGATAAATAATGTGGAATCTCAATTAGGCTGTAGAAGGAATGCAGATATTAAAAATTTGGTCAAGAATCTAATTAGCTGGAGGTAATTAAACAGTCTCACACGGGGTCATTAATCTTTTCCACAGACCTTTGATGTTTTGCACACTGTCTCCTAGTCATTAATAAAATTCATAACACTCCACTTTGTGCTGTTTTATCATCCTGTTTTTTCTCTGTAAGAGCATAGAGCAAGTGCCACTGTATCACGAGGGCCTTACTTTAGTTAATTTCTGTTCTCCCCCCATGCTTGTTAGGATTAACCATTAAAAAACCCAGATGAAAAGCAAAAGACACAATTAAATGTTTATTTAGCTTTACTAACTAATATAATCTTACTATTTTGTTAACATTTTAAAAAATAAGGCCTCTATTGCTTCCTTGCAGATGGCAATACAAAGGGTAAATGATGGAAGTGAATTTAGTTATTTGAAGATGTACAAAGTCATGAATTAAAGTTGTAATTCCTCAAAGACAGGTTAACTTAATAAAAGAGAGTAACAGGAAATAGTGGAGCAAAAATTATATATTGAATAACAATGGATCAGTATGCCATTTAAACAGTTCATTATTCTGATAAGTTTCAAAGTAGTGACGTATTCAGAATGAACTGGACTATATCACACCAGGAAAATACAAAGCCTACATTAGAAAGTATGATCCTCATGATGGAGAGAAAAAATTTTCATTCATTTCCAGAAATTCAATTCTTATGCATACATTTTTTAAGTCTTCAAATAAATAACTGAATAAAAGAAACCTGGAGTTACAAAGAATTGATTGTATTTATAATACAGCCTGGTATTTCAGAAACTATTCTACCTATCCCTGGGTAGACTATATTGGATTAGCAGAGGATGCTAAAACAGATCCAATTATTCTGAATATTTGATTACAGGGATGCTGTCAAACAGTAGCATTAGAAAATGTACAAAGAATGGTTATTTATCTGAAGACAACTGAAGTTTTAAAATTTATTCACTACAGAAATCCACAAGAGTGATATCTGCAGATATTGAATATGGAGAACATTGTTTTATATGCATTGGATGTTTCTAATACAAGGTTTGTTACAAACCAAAAGACCCATGCTTATTGAACTAAATTTGTCTAAATTTGCTTACTGATATTTAGGATTTTAATATGGTATCATCTTTGTTCAATATAATAGGTCTATTTTGTGGTTTGTATTTTACAAATAATTATCATTACTTTTTAAAAATAATGGTAAAAACATTTATATGATGTTAACTCATATTTATTAGCACATAAATATTATAATGAACTATGACATTTAACACATAAACAAATTTTTTTTTAGACACTAGGAGGAAATAAATTTAGAAAAGAAAAATGTAATAAGCATTGCAAAAAGAGAGATCATATTAAAGAAAAATATCTTGACTTCATTAACAATACATTATATAAAATTGAGATACAATCCATTAAGCATAATATGAGGAGAAAACATATCAACCTCATGTACAAGAAGGAATCAGTTAGAAAAATCCATTTGAAATCCCTAGTCAAAAATAGAAACACTCACTCACATTGATTAAAATTTAATAGTGATTTGACTAATCAGGGTGTTTATTTTAAGCAATTACATAGTATTGCTCATTGTTAATTTGTATAGCTTTGTTATTCTCATTAATCTAGGGACATAAATTTAAACAGGTTGAGCTTAATGACTAGAAGAATGTAAATAAAACAATAACATATTTAAATATTTTCAGGGGTTTAATACCATGGCACAGTAACAACAACAACAAAAAAAAACCAACTAAATTTAGATCACACTATGAGATTCAGACCACCTGTGATAGATTTTTCCTCATTTTGTTTGTGAAGTAATTAACTATCTTATATGAGGCCCCAAATAGTAATCTATTCTTAACAATTTAAAGTAACTTCATGTAATAACAACAACAGAAATGTATACAGGGAAGTTGTTAAAACCATATTCAAGTATAATTTTAAATGGCAAAGCTTGTTTATGATGCTTTAAGTCTTTGTGTCTATGTGTTTGGTGAGGTTTTAGGCATGCCACTTTTATTGAATATTTTTCATATAGGAGATACTGCCTATCTTAAGCAAAAAGGAACAGACCACATATTAATGCAATTTATCATTTTGTGGCATATAAAAATCTTTAAAAGCAGTTTTAAAGCAAAATGATTTAAATGTAAATAAAACCCTAACCATTTAATAAATAATATTGAAGCTATATTTACATGAGTAAATAAACTACATAAATATTAAAGCACTAGACATTTGTTATTTTAATATTTAGGTGCTTTACATACAATGTTTATGTTAGCTCACTGGATATTCATGTGTATTTTAAATAGTTGGCTCAAAAATCAAGAACTGTGTACTTTGTAGAGGAATGAACATCTCCTTTGTTAAGTTCATCTGTACCTTTTAGACCTGGAATTTTGCCTCTTTCTTTATGTGAACATGAGACAGGAACAAAGCAGAAGCACAGTTTGATCGCATGAATATCTGAGGTTCAATACTACCTTCTAATTTCCTAGTTAACTGTAAGGTCATTCCCCAAACAGCAGAGCATACAGAAATACACAATTCAGGAATCATTATATGATTTCCTGTCCCATTTCCTGTCAACTGTTCCTGCCAGAAATGGCTAATCATGACCTATTTTCACCAAGTTAAAAGAAGCTAAGATGAGAAACAGGCAGTAGACTAAATCTCTTTCCTAAATGTAGTTATAAAATCTGGACTTAAGAGGGCAGGAGATACTCTATATCCAAATGGCAGAAGATGAAGAAAATTTCTCAGGGAGAAAAATCATCCTTACATTCGGGTGTATGATAAGGTGATTTATCTTCAATAAACTCTGGATAAATGCTTTAGTTACTTTGACACCATGATTAACTGGATTTGCAATGATATTTGAAGTTGTGGACTTCCGTACCTCAGTGTTCAGCTTACTTCATTGAATTTGAATTGACTATGGTTTTTTAGATCTTTAAAACTTCTAATAGTTTCTGGATACATCAGGAACAGGGGGCTTAAATGTAAACTGTGACTAGAAGAAATGTCATATACTGAAAGTCACATGTAAGGGCGTTCTAATCTTTGCTCTATGCTCAAATGTATTCTTTAAAATCACTGATAACATATGTCATGAATGAATTGGTCACTAAAGTAATAAGAATTTCTATGTACAAGTCAGTGTGTTGGATTTCTAATGTCTTCAATTGAATGTCTATGCCATTCTTTTCCTTTTTAAATTTACTCCTAAATACCAGCTGAATTGAAAATCTGAAACCAATCAACGTTTTGGAATTTCAATCATTGGTAATGATAATTTATAGGAAGGTATTCAGAAAAATCTGTCAATTAATATGATCTACCAATGAGTGACATTCTCATTTTCAAATTGCAAACACTTTCATATATATATATCTCCACTCTTACATCTCTAATAACATATTCCAATTATTCTGGAAAAATATCACTGCTTTTTCTATGAATATTACAAAGATAATTATTGTTTCCATTACCACATTTTTGTTATACATATTTAGAAAAAATTATAAATAATAGGATATTTCAGGTATGTTGACATGGTGACATGTTTTTTTTAATCCAACTTGACATGAAATTTAACTCATAACGATAATAGATGAATAGATATTGTATGAAATGAAATATTTCTCCAGTTCTTTTCATGGATCTCAGTGTGACTTCACTGACTAAACTAAACACCATAAAAAAAAATTGAAAGGAAGATGAAAGAAGCCAAAATGTCTCTACTACCTAAAAGACACAGTCAGGTATCTCTAGAGAGACTGAAGATGAACATTCATGAAGACATGAACATTCTGCGGAATGCTGTAAACCCTGCCCACTTCTAACTGTGAACATTGCTGTCACATTGGACCCTTCTGAGCATTGTCTGCTTCTTTAATGAAGACACTAAAGTGGACTCTTGTTAGAGGCTTGCCTTCCTTGCATCTAAGAATTATGAAAATTTTTCACTTCCATAATCACAGGATGGACTCTAGGCTACTCTTGAACTTGCTAGTACATAATCTACTTTCTTTAAAATTCTTTCTTTTATTTTTGAGACTATAATATAATTATGTCATATTCCTTTCCCTTCCCTCTCTAAACACTCTCACATACTACACTTGGCTCTCTTTCAAGTTCAAGTCCTTTTTTTTTTCATTAATTGCTGCTACACACATATGTGTATGTACTTGTATATTTCCAAATATATTCTGCTCAGCCTATGCAATGTTACTCATATATATGTTTTCACTTGATATTGGATAATTACTTCTTGACCCTTTTTCTTTCAGTGCAGTTACAGATGCACAAGAACTTCTGTGATACCTGCAGTGAGACTTATTTTCTTAGTAAAATAAACTTACTAGTTATTTACAGATTTGAAAGAAGGTCACTTTTGTTATGAATGAAAAGCTTCACAGGCAATCACAATAATCTCTAGGCACAAGTGTATTGGGTTTCTTCAGTTGGGATTTCAAATAGTAAAATGAATCTCTAAATCAAGGAATTTCTAGTACCTTTATTCTAAATATAATATCCCTTAACATGTTCAATGTATATACTCCAAATGTTCTACAACTAAATAGAAATTTTTCATGTGCTTATTGATCTAGTTGTAGAAACATCAACATTTTTTGGATCACATGAGGCATATTTAGGTTTTCTAGTTTCCAGAGTATCTTGGAATTACTTATTTCTGGGCTGAAACTCTGCCTTCTGAACATAGTGTTAAACATAATCACCATGCTATTGTGTGCATGAATCCTCTACAAAGTTTCAGTACTTGCTTTAATGTCATTTAAGTCACTTCATTTTAGGAAGTATACTCTTGAAATTTGCTTTATAGTTTTAGCTGCCTGAAATATATGAGAATCACTAATCACCCTAGTGGATGATGCACCCTCTCCCCTACCTCATGTCATATGCTCTATCAACCTTTTTCTTGAGGAAATTAATTATTTACTGTATGCTGTGGATATTGATCTGTCTAAATAAAATGCTGATTGGCCAGTAGCCAGGCAGGAATTATAGGCGGGACAAGGAGAGAGGAGAATTCTGGGAAGTGGAAGGCGAAGGCACAGAGATACAGCCAATCGCTGCCATAACAAGGTGTATGGTACTGGTAATCCACGAGCCATGTGGCAAAGTATAGATCAATAGAAACGGGTTAATTTAAGATAGAAGAAGTAGATAACAAGAAGCCTGCCATGGCCATACAGTTTGTAAACAATGTAAGTTTCTGTGTGTTTACTTGGTTGGGTCTGAGTGTCTATGGGCCTGGTGGGTGAGAAAGATTTGTCCTGACTGTGGGCCAGGTTGGAAAACTCTAACTACAACTGTCTATGAATCAGACAGTAGTTTACCTGAAGGAGAAGAGCACCAAGACAATGAGGATGCCTTTCAGTATACATCCAGCTTAACCTCTACACCTACAACCAGATGCAAAGCTAAACAACTGCTGCAAGTCAGGTACAATGTGAGAAACATGATGAGGTATGCTATACCCCTAGAGAACTTAATGAGTTTTCTAATTAGTAGAGATCTGGAGAATATGTGTCCAAATAGATATTAAATTTGAGGGATAATGATAGAAATAATATAAAAGTAAGTTAGGTTGAGTGTGTCAACATATGTCCATGGAGCAGAAATTGTGAGTTTAATGTTATGGCTGGTATATAATATAAATGTTACATGCTATATATTATATGTATATATATGTATATATATATATTAAATATAATTACAACTGTGTCCTCAATAATGAGAGGTCTGGAAGACATGCCCTACATTAACACTATAATAAAGAGATTTCTGAGAGATGCACTGTTATTGATCTTTTCTGTGTGCTAAATGATATAGTATATGATACAGCTTAATGTGATGGATTAAATGCACTGGGTATAATTGGACCTCACAGTACTGGGAGCCAAAGGCAGTCCTGACTCAGCAAAGGCAAGGTGAAGGCATTTATTTTAATAGACATCATAGTAAAACAATACTCAAAATTGTCTACTTATGCAGACCTTTGACACTGACTCATTAATCATAGTGTTTCTAAAAGTGAAACAAACATGAAGACTACTGTGGTGGCTAGTTTTAATTGCCAACTTGACCCAATCTATAATTATCTGAGAAGACAGTCTCAATTCAAGATTTCTCATATTAGGTAGTCCTCTATGTATGTCTGTAGAGGATTCTTTTGGCTGCATTGGTTAAGGCTGAAAGACTCACACATTATGAGGAGTACCTTTTCCTGGACTTGGGTTCTGGACTGCAGAAGAGTGGATAAAGTGAATTGAATACAAGAACATATGCATTCACTACTCTCTGTTCCTGATAATAGATAGAATATTACCCATGTTCTCAATCTCCTACCACTGTGTCTTCCTAGCTATGATTGATTGTAAACTGGATTTGTGAGACAAAGTAAACCTATTTTTATCTGATTTGCTTATCAGCAAGAGCAATAAAAATGGCAGTAAAATACACACTAAGATTTATCTCAAGTTGAATAAGCAGAAATATTTCATAACAAATAGAAGAAACAATATCCTAAATGGCCAAAACAACCAAATTTTTATCAGTAATTCTATAGACTCACATCTCTTTAATAAAGGGGAGGGTGATATTCTAGAAGAAAGATCTCACTATCATAATGAAAATACTTACTTTTAATATTTCTTTCTTTTGTCCTTATTACCCCCTCAAAAAATAAACTGTTTCCTTATTTCTGAGTGCTGTTGTAAAACACCCTGGATAAAAGCAACTTATAGAAAAAGTCTTTTCTGATTTGTAGTCCCCCAGGAAGAATTCATAAGATCTGGAAGGGGGCATGGTTACAGGTGGCCAGAAAAGAAACTTGGGCAATCACATCTCAACAGAAAAGAGTAAACAAAGAGGATGGAAGTTGAGTAGGGTATGTATTCTCAAATCTAGTCCAAGTACTATATCATCCAGCAGTATTCCAGAACTTCATCAAACAAGACAACTACTTGGGAAATATGTGTCCAAATATACAAGCCTATGGGAATATATATATTTAAAACATCACAAGAACTTACAGCCCTCTACACAAAACACAATGCTTTGGGAAAAAGAAATAATCAGAAATTCTGGAGGCTATTCGAGAGTGGCTTGGCTCTGAATTACATTGATTCCTATAGCCCCTACATAGCACTGTTGACCTCAAGCTAAAGCAGGGACTTGTGAAAGTCAGCTGATCAATGGCATTTTAGGCAAAGTCTGATTCGTGTTGGGTACAACAGATCTTTGAACTCACCCTGTGGTTATTTCTCCAGTGTCAGAATGAATAATTGGAATAGATATACTTAGAAATTGGCAGCATCCCCTCATTGCTTCCTTGACCTATGACATGAAAGCTATTATGGTTGGAAAGGTCAAATGGAAGTTAAAAGAACTGCCTCTACCACACAAAATAGTGAACCAAAACAAATCACATCACTGAAGGGATTACACAGGTTAGTGGAGGCACTTGGGATTTTAGAGCAAGTTATTTGTAGGCAACTACTCTCCTATTCAAAGATAGTGCTTATCTTGCTACTGGGTTCATTGCAAACTGAATTCTTGATAGTAAGTTACAATGCAGCTTGAGCTGACTGTCATGCACTGAGTGATATGTGACTTTAAATTCCAGGAAATTGAATTTGCACAACACCAATTTATCATTAAATGGAAGTGATACATACCTAGTCAAACCACGGCAAGTTCTGAAAGCAAAATAAAGTTACTTGAAGTTTTTGTATAATTGCTTATGACTCCTATTCCTGACACAGTAGTTATTGCCTCCATATATTTACCTGTAATTCTTGTAGTCATGTTATAAGATTAGGGACTGGAAGAAAAGAGGAATAGGGTTTGGTTTATGATATATTTCTGCATAGGATAGAGGCGCCACCTAGGACACAGAGCTGGAGTATCAGTGCTCCTTTCTAGGAAATGGTAAGAGGCAGTGGTGAAGGAAAACATCACAGTTGGCCGAACACTGGGCACTGCACATGGCTGTACACTTTTTGTGGAAGGAAAAAAAAAAACAGATGTGGGAATATCTAATGATTTTGGGGCTATAGCCATTGGTTAAATTGAATAGCTGGGGATTTTTTATTTTATTAATTTACTTTTACATATCAGCCAAAGATTCCCTTGTTCTCCCTCCTCCAAACCCTCAGCCTTCCCCCCCAATTCCCCCCCCCCATTCCCACCTCCTCCAGGGCAAGGTATCTCCTGGGGATTCAGCTCAGCTTGGTACATTCAGCTGAGGCAGGTCCAGTCCCGTCCTCCCTACACCAAGGCTGAGAAAAATGTCTCAGCATAGGCCCTAGGTTCCAGAAAGCCAGCTCATGCACTAAGGACAGGTCCTGGTCCCATTGCCTAGGGGCCTCCTAAATAGTTCAAGCTAATCAAATGTCTCACTTATCCAGAGGTCCTAGTCAAGTACAATGGGGGCTCCTCTGCTATTGATTCATAGTTCATGTGTTTCCACTAGTTTGGTTGGTTATTTGTCCCTGTGCTTTTACCAATCATGGTCTCCATATCTCTTCTTCATATGATCCCTCCTCTCTCTCACCAATTGGACTCCTGGAGCTCCACCTGGGGCTTGGCCATGGATCTCTGCATCTGCTTCCATCAGTCACTGGATGGCAGTTCTATCATGACAAAGTTTTTGGCCATCACATCACCAGAGTGGGTCAGCTCAAGCTTTCTCTTGACCATTGCCAGTAGTCTATTGTGGAGGTATCTTTGGGTTTCTGGGGACCTCTCTAGCACTCTGCTTCTTCCTATTCTCATGGGTTCTTCATTTATCATGGTATCTCTTTTCTTGTTCTTCCACTCTGTTCCTGACCAAGCTGTTACCTCCTGCTCCCCTAAGCTCTCTTTCCCCAAACCCTTACCTGCCATTGCCTGCCCCTCATGTCCAGGTTGCTCATGTAGATCTCATCCTTTGCTCTGTCAATGAGTGATCCTTGTGTCTTTCTTAGGGTCCTCTTTACTAGGTAGCCTCCCTGGATTTGTGAGTTGCAGTCTGGTTATCCTTTGCTTTATATCTAGTATCCACTTATGAGTGAGTACATACCATGTTTGTCTTTCTGAGACTGGGTTACCTCACTCAGGATGATTTTTTTCTAGTTCCATTCATTTGCCTGCAAACCTAATGATGTAATTGTTTTTCTCTGCAGAGTCATACTCCATTGTGTATATGTACCACATTTTATTTATACATTCTTCAGTTGAAGGGCATCTAGGTTGTTTCCTGGTTCTGGCTATTACAAATAATGCTGCTATGAACATAGTTGAACATGTGTCCTTCTTGTGTGATTGAGCATTCCTTGGGTATATGCCCAAGAATGGAATAGGTGGGTCTTGAGGGAGATTAATTCCCAGTTTTCTGAGAAATCACCATACTGATTTCCAAAGTGGCTGTACAAGTTTGCATTCCCAACAACAATGTAGATGTGTTCCCCTACTCCACATCCTCTCCAACATAAGCTGTCTTCTGTGTTTTTGATCTTAGCCATTCTGACAGGTGTAAGATGGTATCTCAGAGTTGTTTTGATTTGCATTTCCCTGGTGATTAAGGATGCTGAGCAATTCTTTAAATGTCTTTCAGCCATTTGAGCTTTTTCTGTTGAGAATTTACTGTTTAGTTCTATAGCCCATTTTTAATTGGATTGTTGGTTATTTTTATGTCCAATTTCTTGAGTTCTTCATATATTCTGGATATCAGCCCTCTGTCAGATGTGGGGTTGCTGAAGATATTTTTCCATTCTGTAGGCTGTCTTTTTGTCTTGTTGACTGTGTCCTTTGCCCTATAAAAAGCTTCTCAGTTTCCAGAGTCCCATTTATTAATTGTTGCTCTCAGTGTCTATGCTACTGGTGTTATATTTAGGAAGTGATCTCTGGTGCCAATGTAGTCAAGACTACTTCCTACTTTCTCTTCTATTAGGTTCAGAGTAACTGGATTTATGTTGAAGTCTTTAATCCACTTGGACTTAAGCTTTGTCCATGGTGACAGATATGGATCTATTTCCAGTCTTCTACATATTGACATCCAGTGAGAAGGATAACTTGAAAATTTGTGAGAAGGACATTTGGGGAAGAGGTATATGGATAAATCACATTAAATTCACAAACAGTATAAAGATATTTGTGTTCCATGTAAATGCACATCAATAGGTGACTTCAGGAGAGGAGTAGTTCAATAGCCACTAGATAGGATGGCTCATTCTGACAATACAGTCA
Source organism: Onychomys torridus (assembly GCF_903995425.1). Taxonomy (NCBI): domain Eukaryota; kingdom Metazoa; phylum Chordata; class Mammalia; order Rodentia; family Cricetidae; genus Onychomys; species Onychomys torridus. The sequence goes on along the minus strand of NC_050446.1, from coordinate 24,706,762 downwards.
ACCTCTTTCCCTAGTTATCCCTTTAATAATCCACCTGGCTCATGAACAATGTAACCATGGTCACAAAGGTGGAGGTAATTCATGGGCCCAACAGCATGCATGTCCACTCAACAAAGCTAACATTGCTATTATTGATGCTTATTGATAAATCCATCAGCAGATATTAGTAATTAACTCATAAGGTAGCATCACTCCCTAGGAAAATCATCCTGTGATCTGTCTACACTGCACTTTCCTTTGTGGAATGGGCAAACATTCTGTCTTTATTAGGATAGATTCTTATTCTGTGAATGGATTTGCCTTTCCTGCACATAATCCTCTGCCAAAACTATCTGGGGACTTAGAGAATGCCTTATTCATTCTCATGATATTCCACACAACATTACTTCTGACCAAAGAAATCACTCCACAGCCAAAGAAATGCAGCAATAGGCACATGCTCTTGGACTTCCTGAACCATGTTTCCTATAACCTCAAAACAAATAGCTTGATAGAAGGATGGAATGCCAGAGTTACAGGGCCTAGATTATGGATCAGTATTTATTAGCAATAAATGTGTTTGCATAGAAAAACACCCACATGGCAGCTCACAACTGACTATGGATCCAGTTCTAGAGGATCCGATGCCTTCTTCTGTCCTCTGTGAGCACTAGGTAAACGTGTGGTGCATATATCTAAATGGAGGCCTTCACACATACACATAAAATTAAATAAATATTTTTAAATGTTTTAATTAAAATAGAGTTACATCAATCTCTCCTCCTTTTTCTACCTGCAGCTCTTCCAGGTATCCTCACTTAAAACCCTACCATCCTCCCAACTCTCAAGGGATACAACTGCTGGTTCCAGATTCATTGTTTGTGTGAATATGACTTTCAATAATGAGTGCTCAGTATTGGCTCAGGGAATACAGGAGAAAAGCAGGCTGGAAGATTGTAAGAGCTAGAATACCAGGAAGTCTGCTGTGAAACCGTCTTTCCTAGAAATAGTTGAATAATGAAGAGGAAACAATAACAAGATCAATAGCTATGTTAATGTGGAATGGGGAAAATTTCATAGGGTCCCACCTGTACACAAAGATCTGGAAGCAAGCAATGGCTGCTGTAAGAAGAAAAATTAGCTTCTCATATGGATGAGCCACCTTATTGGTTGTTCAATAATTCTCTTTTTAAAAGTACAGATGAGTCATCAATTAGGAGACAATACTCTAGAAGGTTGTTTCAGGTTCTCCAGAAGGCAGTTCCTGCTCTGAATCATTATCCACTATATGGTTGTGTTCCTTCTAGGGCTAGAATTTATGCATTCAGGAATTAAGAATGAAAAGAGGAATGGTATTATTCACCATCATCCCTAATGAGTCATTAGTCAAATTTTGCTTCCTGTTCTTGTGACCTTATGCTCTACTGATCTACAAACTTGGATTCTATGGAGGGGCAGGGGTGGAAGTAGGAGTACTTCTGCCAGGAAGTATAACAAACACTCCATTGATCTGCAATCTTTTCCTGGCCATTTTGCATTCCTGTTACTATTGAGTCAACAGGCTAACAAAGGAGCTACAGTGTTAGCAGAGTCATTTGACACAGTCAGGAGGACAGTGTTCTGCTTTTCCACAGTGCATTAAGGAAATCTATCTGGAGGGATAGAGAGGCTTTCCAGTTCTCTTGGTGTTACTTCATCATGTGATTATGGTTAATGAAAAAATTATAAAACCCACCAAAACAGGATGATAAATGGCTCAGACACTTCAAAAATAGGGTTATGTATAACCCTTCCAGGTAAAGAACCAAAAAATGCCCAGTTTCTTGCTGTTGGTGGAGAAAATATAGAATGGGTAGCAGAAGGAAGCTATAAACCATGGATAACACCACTTGACTGGTTATAGAAGTAATATGCTATGAGTGTTTGTGTACTATTTTTAAAGACCATGTTTTTTCATGCATACATATTCATTGAGCAGATTCTGGTATTTCTATTCCTCTGTTTTGTTTTTGTTTTTCTTTTTTAACCATATTGTGTAATATTGATTAAGTTAAGTGTTGTTACATCTGTATTACTTTTTCATATGACTTGGGAAAGTATAGTATATTTTCATTTGTACTTGGCATATCATGTTAGATATAACTATGGCTTTTTTATTCTCTTCATTTGGCAACTATGCATGAAATAAAGTGATTTAATAAAGTGATGGCTAGTCTTGGTTGTCAATTTGAGTGGTTATGGCAACAATCAGGAAGAATTTCTGAGTAGGTCTGTTGTGGTATTCCCTGGAATAATTCAATGAGAGTCACCCTCTTCCAGAATGGGCACCATCTTTTGGTTATGGCCAAGATAAAAAATAATCTGGGGAAAAAACACTCCTGCTTTCCACTTGCCCTTCTTTGTGGTGAGTTCATTTACTCTGGTTTTGCTACTGCTGCTACTGTTCTTTGCTGACAGCAGAACCCAGTGTCAACAGCCCTTAAATGTGGACTCAAGATCATATTCTGCAGAAATCCTCCAGGTCTCCAGTTCAGGGTAAGACTCTTGAGCTATAAAGTATAGTGAACAGAGACATTCTAGGGTGTGAAAGTTCTCCCTTGTTCAGATAGTCATTGTTGGGCTAAGTTCATGCTATAAGTTCTGTTCTTTTATTCTTGACTTGAAAAATGTTAGATGACCTTTGTTATGGAATATTTTATCCAGGGAAAGACTGTTACATTTGTCTGTGCTGCTGAATAATGCTTTAACTATGTGAAGGTGTATTACATTTGTTTCTGTTGCCTTTGTTAAGGATGTAAGGATGTGTTACTTTGTTCATGTTGCATTTATTTAATTATGTAAAGATGTGCAGCATTTGTGTCACCTTGCCTGCCTAAGGCACATAATTAGTCTAATAAAAAGCTGAATGGCTAATAGCTAGGCAGGAGAGGGATAGACAGGGCTAGCAGGAAAAGAGAGAGTAAGTAAAAGGAGAAATCTAGGCACAAGAGAAGAACAAGGGAGATAGTGAGGAATATGCCTGCGGTCAGAAGCTAGCTAGCCACCAGCCAGACATGAGAAGCAGTGAAAATAATACATACAGAAATTTAAAAAGGTAAAAAACCCCAAAGCAAAAAATAGATGAAGAGAAACAGATTAAAGTTATAAGAGCTAGCCATAAATGAGCCTAAGCTAAGACCAAGAATTCATAACTTATCAGTTCCCATGTCATGATTTGGGAGCTGGTTGGTGGTCCAAAGAAAGCCTGATACAGACCTTTATTTTTTTTTCTTTTTGAAAAATTTTAGTTCCTCTACTAAGTGAGTGCATGTACTCAGAATTGTCATGCTCCATAGGCTTTTTGCATGGCCATACAAATAACAGAGAATAGTTTAATTTTTTTTCTACTTTCTACTGAAAGTAAGCATGATAAAATCTGCTCTGTAGACATGGCTTTGTTTTCAACAGTTTGACTTTCTACATTTATTTTATTATCATTATCAGTTTCAATATGTCAACATATTCTATAATCTATGATCATTTCACATAATGAAGTGATATCAATGAAGATATATTTATATTCATTCTATTAAATTTCATAACAGGCTTAAGCATACTTTTTAAATGAGAAAACAGTTAATAACAAATGTGCCAACACATCAGAAGTTTTTCCTTTTTTTGAAAATTGCACAGTTTATGTACTCTTAAGAACTGAGCCCTAAGATGATAAACAAAGAGTAAATATTTTAGTTAAGAGTATGAAAATCTTAGAGTGTGATCATTTTTGAGGTTATGTTCAACAAAGAGGTTATACTGCAAATAATTTTTATTCTTTCACATAATCCAAATTTCACACCATAGTCAGTTGTTCTCTGCATTTTGAAGAGGTATGATTTCTGCGATGATCCCTATCTACTGTAAAAAGAAGCTTCTTTCATGAGGGTTGAGAGCTCCACTTACCTGTGGGTACAAAAATATATGTTTAGAGTACAGTTGTGAATTGTGCTGGTTTATGTTAAGAGACTATCCCATAAGTTAGGAGAGAATGTTTGTAAGGTACATAGGACCAGGACACTTGCTGCTATATAGTGTTTTCTAGACATGATATAGTAGTTACACCCATGAAATCTCAATAATATGGTTGCATAAATAAGACCTGTACCATGTCAATAACAGTGTGAATTGGGAAAATCGCATAAGACCAAACCCGTATAGGGGTTTACTATAGGCAATTAGTGCTGCCGAAAGATAATCATTATCTTTCAGGGGTAAGTCTCCTAATAGTTTATCAAATTATAAGGGGTCATCTCTAAACACATATGCATATGAGTGTTGGCAGGCTTTTCTGTCTTGCCAGCTGGCTCCCAAATAATCACTCAGAGACTTATTATTAATTATAAATGTTCAGTTGATAGTTTTATGTTGTTACTAACTAGCTCGTTCAACTTAAATTAACCCATATTTCTTATCTATGCTCTATCACATGGCAGTCCCTTTTTTTAAGAACAGCATATTCATCTCTTGCTTCCTCTGCATCTGGCTGGTTACTCCACCCTCCTTTCTCTCTGCATTCTCTCGGTTTGGCTGTCCCACCTAACCTCTTTCTGCCTAACTATTATTCAATCAGTTCTTTATTAACAATGAGAGCAACACATCCTCACAATGTACAAAAGGATTGTTCTATTGCATTTTCTCCTTTTTGTCTAATTAAAAAGGAAGGTTTTAACTTTAACATAGTAAAATTATATACAACAAAACCAGTTATCAAGTAAGAGTTACAGTTATAATAATATAACATAATATGATATGAAATGACATGACATAACATAACATAACATAATATAATATAATATAATAAATATAATATAATAATATTCAGTCCATTCATATGTGGCAAATTTAGAGAAATACTCTATTATCTATCTTACTTATATGAGTTTAAAATTTTATACCTAATTTACTTTTTATCATGACTAAGGAAAATTATGTTTAACTATTTAGTTTTTTATTCCATCAAAGACCATGAAGGATATGATATTACCTAAAGACAAGGACACCTGCTGCTGGGACAGTCACACAAAGTTCCTCTGTTTTTATTGGTGTCTGGATCCCTTGCTCTGAAAATAAATAAACTTTCAAAGGTAACATATCTGCATTAATACAAGTATAGACTCAAGGATTAGGAATCCCAGAGGATATAAATAATTCAAAAATATGAATCATTGTATTTAATAAAAATATGAAAATGGTATTAAAATATCAGATAATATTGGTATACAATACCTAATAGTGAGCTAAAGTGTTGAAAAATAAGGTTATAAAATGTGACTATAAACTCAAATTTAATTCATTGGCAAGCATTTGGTTACTAATTTAATAGTTCCTCATTTAGTATTAGTTGATTCTTTTTTAATACTTTATTCTTTGAAATTTTCATAAAATGTGTTTTGATCATATACTCCCTTTATACTTTACTGTAACTCCTGTCTAACTCCTTATCTCAATTTATTATTCCTAGATAAATTTGACTACATTATTTTCATAAGCATGTGAAATATCTAAAAAGGCATACAGTTTTGAAGTAGCATAATTGTCTACATACCTCTTTTATAATAGTCAAGATGATCATACTTTTGAACAGTGGAAGGATTAGGGAAATGTGCATATGCCAATATAGATGCATACATATGGAGAAAGAAAAGAAGAAAGGAAGAAAGAAAGAAGGAAGGAAGGAAGGAAGAAAGGAAGAAAGAAAGAAAGAAAGAGAGAGAAAGGAACAATTGTAATTTCCACAATAGAATGTTAGGATATTCTGGAATGGAATATCATCCTGGAGAAGGTATTCTAAAGGAGGTAGTTTTAGCAAATTGTGATTATTTTTTAATTAAGAGATTTTCTATTTATTTTATATATCAACCACAGATTCCCTTGTCCTCCCTCCTCCCACCCCCCCAGCCTTCCCCACAACCAACCCCCCATTCCCACCTCCTCTAAGGCAAGATCTCCTCTGGGGAATCAGCAGAGCCTGGTATATTCAGATGAAGAAGGTCCAAGCCCCTCCTCCCTAAACCAAGGCTGAGCAAAATGTCTCAGCATAGGTTCTAGGTTCCAAAAACCCAGCTCATGAACTAAGGACAGGTCCTGGTCTCACTGCCTGGGGGCCCTATAAACAATTCAAGATAAACAACTGTCTCACTTATCCAGAGGGCCTAGTCCAGTACCATGGTAGCTCCTCAGCTATTGGTTCACAGATCATGTGTTTCCACTAGTTTGGCTAGTTGTCGCTCTACTTTTTCCAATCTCCATATCTCTTGCTCATATAATCTATCCTCTCTCACCTTGATTGGACTCCTGGAGCTCTACCTGGGGCTTGGCCATGGATCTCTGCATCTGCTTCCAGCAGTCATTGGATGAGGATTCTATCATAACGTTAGGGTGTTTGGCCATCCAATCATCAAAGTAGGTCAGTTCAGGCAGCCTCTCGACCATTGACAGTACTCTATAGTGGAGTCATCTTAGTGGATTCCTGGGGACCTCTCTAGCACCCTGCTTCTTCCTATTTCCATGGGTTCGTCATGTATTGTGCTATCTCTTTCCTTGTTCTCCCACTCCCACTTAGTGGGAGTTACTAAGCTCTTTTTTCCATGACCCTTGCCCTCTATTACCCCCAACACACACCCTGATTTTGCTCTTGTAGATCTCATCCATTTCTTTGTTGCTGTACAATCCCTGTGTCTTTCTTTCCTAGGGTCCTCTTTACTAGCTAGCCTCCCTAGAACTGTGAGAGGCAGTCAGGTTATCCTTTGCTTTACATCTACTATCCACTTATGAGTAAGTACATACCATGTTTGTCTTTCTGAGTCTGGGTTACTTCACTCAGGATGATATTTTCTAGTTCCACCCATTTGCCAGCAAACCTCATGATGTCATTTATTTTTTCTGCTGAGTAGTATCCATTATGCATATATACCACATTTTATTTATCCATTCTTCAGTTGTTTCCTGGTTTTGGCTATTACAAATAATGCTGCTACGAACATAGTTGAGCATGTGTCCTAATGGTATGATTGAGCATTCCTTGGGTATATGCCCAAGAGTGGGATAGGTGGATCTTGAGGGAAATTAATTCCCAGTTTTCTGAGAAACCCCATACTGATTTCCAAAGTGGCTGTACAAGTTTGCATTCCCAACAACAATGTAGGAGTGTTCCATTTGGTCCACATCCTCTCCAATATAAGCTGTCTTTGGTGTTTTTGATCTTAGCCATTCTGACAGGTGTAAGATGGTATCTCAGAGTTGTTTTGATTTGCATTTCCCTGATGACTAAGGATGTTGAGCAGTTCTTTAAATGTCTTTCAGCCATTTGAGCTTTTTCTGTTGAGAATGTAATGTTTAGCTCTATAGCCTATTTTTTAAGTGGACTGTTATTCTGATGTCTAGTTTCTTGAGTTATTTATATATTCTGGGTATCAACCCTCTGTCAGATATGGGGGTTGCTGAAGATCTTTTCCCATTCTGTAGGCTGTCTTTTTGTTATATTGACCATGTCCTTTGCCCAGCAAAATCTTCTCAGTGTCCAGAGGTCCCATTTATTAATTGTTGCTCTCAGTGTCTATGCTACTGGTGTTATATTTAGGAAGTGATCTCTGGTGCCAACACTGTCAAGACTACTTCCTACTTTCTCTTCTATCAGGTTCAGGGTAACTAGATTTATGTTGATGTCTTTGATCCACTTGGACTTATGTTTTGTTCATGGTGACAGATATGGATCTATTTGTAATCTTCTACATGTTGACATCCTGTTAATGCCAGCATCATTGGTTGAAGATGCTTTCTGTTTTTCCATTGTGCAGTTTTGGCTTCTTTGTCAAAAATTAGGTGTTCCTACATGTGCAGATTAATTTCAGGGTCTTAGTTCGATTCCACTGGGTGAACATATTGGTACTGGTTTTTATGCCAGTACCAAGCTGTTTTTATTACTGTAGCTCTATAGTAGAGCTTGAAGTCAGGGATCATGATGCCTCCAGAGGTTGTTTTGTTGTACAGGATTCTTTTGGCTATCCTAGGTTTTTGATTTTTCCAAATGAAATTGAGTATTATTTTTCCAGGTCTTTGAAGAATTGTGTTCATATTTTGATGGGGATTTCATTGAATTTGTATATTGTTTTTGGTAAGATCGCCCATTTTACTATGTTAATCCTACCTATCCATGAGCATGGGAGATATTTCCATTTTCTGATATCTTCTTCAATTTCTTTCTTCATTGACTTAAAGTTCTTGTCATACAGGGCCTTTGCTTGCTTAGTTAGAGTTTCCCCAAGGTATTTTATATCATTTGTGGATATTGTAAAGGTGATGTTTCTCTGATTTCTTTCTGAGCCCATTTGTCATTTGTATATAGGAGGGCTACTGAATTTTTTAGTTAATTTTATATCCTGCTATGTTGCTGAAGGTGTTTATCAGATGTAAGAGTTCTTTGGCCAAATTTTTGGGGTCACTTATGTATACTTACATGTCATCTGCAAATAGTGAAAGTTTGATTTCTTCCTTTCCAATTTGTATTCCCTTGATTTCCTATTCTTGTCTTATTGCTCTGGCTAGAACTGCAAGTACGATATTGAATAAATATGGGAAGAGCAGACAGCCTTGTCTTGTTCCTGATTTTAGTGGAATCACTTTGAGTTTCACTCCACTTAATTTGATGTTGGCTGTTGGCTTGCTGTAAATTGCCTTTATTATGTTTAGGTATGTTCCCTGTATTCCTGATCTCTCTAAGACCTTTATCGTGGAGGCGTGTTGGATTTTGTCAAAGGCCTTTTCAGCATCAAATGAAATGATTGTGGTTTTTTCTTTCCATTTGTTTATATGTTTATATGGTGTATTACATTGACAGACTTTCATATGTTGAACCAACCTTGCATCTCTGTGATGAAGCCTACTTGATCATGGTAGATAATTGTTTTGATGTGTTTGGCAATATTTCATTGAGGATTTTTACATCAATATTTATGAGGGAGATTGGTCTGTAATTCTCTTTCTTTGTTGCATATTTGTTTGGCTTAGGAATCAGAGTAGCTGTAGCCTCATAGAATGAATTTTTTAACTTTCCTTCTGTTTCTATTTTGTGGAACAATTTAAAGAATATTGGTATTAACTCTGCTTTGAAGGTCTGGTAGAATTCTGCACTGAAACCATCTGGTCCTGAGGTCTTTTTGGTTGGGGGACTTTTAATGACTGTTTCTATTTCCTTTGGGGTTATTGTTCTATTTAAATAGTATATCTGGTCTTGATTTAACTTAGGTATATGGTACCTGTCCAGAAAGTTGTCCATTTCTTTTAAATTTTCCAATTTTGTGGATTACAAGTTTTTGAAGTATGACCTGATGTTTCTCTGGATTCATCATTGTCAGTTGTTATGTCTCACTTTTCATTTCTGATTTTGCTAATTTGGATGCTCTCTCTCTGCCTTTTGGTTAGTCTGGATTAGGGCATGTCTATCTTGTTGATTTTTTTCAAAAAGCATCTCTTTGTTTTATTGATTATTTTTATTGTTCTCTTTGCTTCAATTTTATTGATTTCAGCTCTCAATTAAATTATTTCCTGGTGTCTTTCTCCTGGGTGACTTTGCTTCTTCTTGATCTAGATCTTTCAGGTGTGCTGTTAAGTCACTCTTGTGTGATTTCTCCAACTTCTTTTTGTGCGCATTTAATGCTATGAATTTTCCTCTGAGCACTGATTTCATAGTGTCCCATAAGTTTGGGTATGTAGTATATTCATTTTCATTGATCTGTAGGAAGTCTTTAATTTCTTTCTTTATATCTTCCTTCACCCAGTACTGTTTCAGTTGAGCATCATTCAGTTTCCGTGAGATTGAAGGCTTTCTGTAATTTTGTTGTGGTTGAAATTTAACTTTAAATCATAGTAGACAGATAGAATAGAGGAGGTAATTCCAATTTTTTTTGTATCTATAGAGATTTTTTTTGTGACTGAATATGTGGTCGATTTTAGAGAAGGTTCCATGGGGTGCTCAGACGAAGGTATATTCTTCTTTTTAGGGTGGAATGTTCTGTAGATATTGATTAAATCCATTTGAGATATAACATCAGTTAAACCCCTTATTTCTCTGTTAAGTTTTGATTTGGCAGATCTGTCCAGTGGTGAGAGTGGGGTGTTGAAGTCTCCCACTATTAATGTGTGGGGTTTTATGTGTGATTTAAGCTTTAGTAATGTTTCTTTTACATATGTACATGACCTTGTGTTTGGGACATAAGTGTTGAGAATTGAAACTTCATTTTGGTGGAACTTTCCAGTGATGAGTATGTAATGTTCTTCTTGGTCTCTTTTGATTGATTTTAGTTTGAAGTCTATTTTTTTGGATATTAGGATAGCTACACCAGCTTGCTTCTTAAGACCCATTTGATTGGAAAGACTTTTCCCAGCCTTTTATTCTGAGGTAGTATCTACCTTTGAAATTGAGGTGTGTTTCTTGTATGCAGCAGAAAGATGAGTCCTGCTTTCATATCCATTCTGTTATCTTGTGTCTTTTTATAGGTGAATTAAGTCCATTGATATTAAGGGATATTAATGAACAGTGATTGTTAGTTCCTGCTATCTTTTGGTAGTAGTGTGTATGTATTTCTCTTCTTTGGGATTTACTGCTGTGGGGTTATCTATTGCCTGTGTTTTCATGGGTATATCTGACTTCCTTAGGTTGGAATTTTTCTTCTATTGCTTTCTGTAGGGCTGGATTTGTGGATAAGTATTGTTTAAATCTTGTAGTGTTGGAATGTCTTGTCCACTCCATCTATAGTGATTGAAAGTTTTGCTGTGTATATTAGTCTAGGCTGGCATTCATGGTCTCTTAGTGTCTACATTACATCTGTCTAGATCCTTCTAGCTTTCAAAGTCTCCACTGAGAAGTCAGGTGTTATTCTGGTGTGTTTGCCTTTATGAATCACTTCGGCTTTTTCCTTTGCTGCTCTTAATATTCTTTCTTTATTCTGTAGGTTTAGTTGTTTATTTATTATGTGGCGGGGAGAGTTTTTGGGAGATCTATTCTGTTTGGTGTTCTATAGGCTTCTTGTATCTTCATAGATATTTCCTTCTTTAAGTTGGGACATTTTTCTTCTATGATCTTGTTGAATATATTTTCTGTGCCTTTGAGTTGGTGTTCTTCTCCTTCTATCCCTATTATTCTTAATTTTTGCCTTTTTATGGTGTCCCAGATTTCCTGGATGTTTTGTGTTATGACTTGCTTGGCTTTGGTATTTTCTTTGACTGAAAATCTATTTCCTCTATTTTATTCTCTACACCAGAGAGTCTCTCTTCCAGCTCTTGTATTCTGTTGGTTATGCTTGCATCTTTGTTTCCTGTTTGTTTACTCAAATTTTCTATTTCCAGCATTCCTTCTGTTTGTGTCTTCTTCATTGTTTCTATTTCCCTTTTAAGGTCTTGAACTGTTTCCCTCATATGTTTAATTGCTTTTTCATGCTTTTCTTGGCTTTCTGTAAGGGATTTATTGATTTCTTCCATTTTTCTATTTATCTTTTCCTCTATTTCTTTATTGATTTCTTCCAATATTTTGTTTCTTTTCTTCAATTTCATTTTTTTTCTTGAATGGCCTTCTAGCATCTTCATGATGCTATTCTTTTATTTATTTATTTATTTATTTATTTATTTATTTATTTATTTATTGGTTTACTTGAAATGGGCAAAATTTTATTAACTAAAATAGCCTCTGGAAAAGTATGTCACTTTATATAAAAATTAGAAAAAAAAGTCATGCCCAAAGTGCTGAATTAGAAAAAAAGCACACAATGTCCATGTGCTCATAGCTCTGTTTCTGTCCACAGACAGGATGCAGAAATTATTTTACTGCTTCAGAAATCCTAAGGACAGTAATTTGGGAAAAATGGAGTCTATCCTAAGAAAAGTAGGTCATCTGCATGGAAGAGTATTATTGGCATTTGTGGATTTGAAATCATTTTTGTTGCTCCATACACAAAATCTTTACTCTAAAATTACAATAGACTGTAGACATGAATTTATAAATCATTGTATAATACATGATGCTATTTTTAAGGTCACTTTCTTCTGCTTCTTCTACATTGTAATGTTCAGGTCTTACTGTTGGAGGAGGGCTAGGTTATGGTGTTTCTGTATTGCTCTTTATGTTGTTGTACATATTTTTGCCTTGACATCTGCCAATCTCCTCCTCTAATAGGAAGAAGAGGTGCCTGTGTCTGAGCAAGTTGTGGTTGGTCTACTCTGTGCTTGTTGTGTCTGTGTCTCAGGGGGTCCCTCTGGATCCAATCTTAGCTCTTGGTCTAATCAGAGCAGGCAGATTCTGTGTCTCAAGAAGGTGTTCTTGGGTCAATCCAAGCTAGTTGATTCTGTGACTCATGGAGCTGCTCTTGATTTTATCAGGGCTCTTGGTCCAGTCAAAGCTGAGAGATTCTGTGTTTTGGGAAGCCTCTCTTGGTCCAATGAGAGGTGGTATATTCTATGTCTCAGAAAGCCATTCTTGGTCTAATGAGGACTGACTATTTGGTTTCCATGCCTCAGAAAGTTACTCTTGGTCCAATGAGAGATGGTAGTTTGTTTTCTTTGCCTCAGGAAGTTGCTGGGGTCTCAGGCAGATGAGTATGGGGACAAGTTATGTAGATTGCAGGGTCCAGTTGGGTGGGTTGGTGAACAAGGGCCATCCTGCAGAAGTTTTGCCTCCTGGCTGTCGACTGGGACAGAGTTGGGTGGGGGTTACCAGGGACTGGTTGTGTCCCAGGGATGAGTCCTAGGGGCAAGACTTTCTGGATATGAGCTGAGTTAAATTATGTATTTTCTATACACACAAATACAAATACAGGAGGCAACAACAACAACAATTTAGATTTTTTAGACAAGAAATTGTCTTTAAAGAAACTGGAGAAAACTGCCTTGCCTTGTCCATGTTAGTTCTCAAATTCCAGTTTGTGTATGAGAACAATAAAAGTAAGAAAGTGATTGTTTATTTCATTAAAACTTCAGCTGTTAAAGTAAAGCTAAATATACTTAAATCATCATTGTTATTCAAGTTCTAAGGCAAGTAAAGAAATACTATGCCGTACTATAAAAATTTAATTTTAAAGGTTTATTCACCTTGGAAAAAAAGTGCTTAGAAATTCCATCCCTTATCAATGAAGCCTTTAGAATGTATGTGAAAATCAAATTATTTCTTAGCTCATTTTATGTATTTCTTACTCACATACATATGCATAGAGTAGGGTTTGTTGTCCAAAATTCTAATAACTGTGGAACTGGTCAGGATGTATATACACAACTCACATTCATTGCTGCTTCTTTATTAACAGCATGGCTTTCCTCAGCTCTTTTACAATCTGATTCTAATGATTGTTTAATGATTTGGAGGGAAATTTTAGAGTCACTTTCACATACACATATACACACAGAGGGAGACACACACACACACACACAGACAGACAGACAGACAGGCAGACAGAGACAGAGAGACACAGAGAGAGACAGCAAGATGGAGATGCACATACACACAGAGAGAAAGAGAGAGACACAGAGAGAGAGGAACAAAAAGCTGTTAAACAATGATTTCGTATTGTGCAAAGAAGATGATGCCTAAATATCAAATGCTTTTTGATGCCTGCAGGTCATTCAGCAAACAGGGAAAGTAGAAAAACACATTCACATGTTATGACTCTAATTCAAAATAATTTTTCTTTACTTTTCCATCCATGGTGCCCAAATAGGGTCAAAAAGCCAGCCTTCAGTTATTTTGTTGAAAGTGTAACAAATGCCTTAACTCTCTGCACCTATTACCACCACAGTGAACACTAAGTAAATCTAGTTCAAGTTACTAACTTTCTTCCTGATGCAACTGGACCTTTGTGGTGAACTATAGAAATGGTTTGAATTTTTCATAATGATTTTTCTAAGTGGTTGATAATTACACTAAAGACATTTCCCCTTAAGAATCACATTTTGCCCCTGAAATAGAATAGATCTGAGGTTTGAAATTTAATATAAATTTTGGTCAGATGCTATATCTTATTTTAAGAAATGAGATTCAAGTCAGTCATTGTATGTACTATTTGAGCTTAGGAGAAAGTATTAACTTATGTTGTAAACAATACTATAGTCCTATAAAAGCTCAAGTATATAGTTCTTATTTCAAGAAAAAAAATGTAATTTTCTTAATGCACCTCTTAAATCAGCACTATCAAGAAAGCCTGGACCTCAATGGAATGAGATAAGCCAGTGGATTGACTAATAAATATTAAAATTGAACAAAAAATATGGCCCATCTACATACAATAATTTAATTTCAAAGAATAATTTTAGTAATTCTAAGTGTATGGAAGAAAACACATACTCACTCCCACACAGAATTCTCAAAGGACAAACTCTACATACTGTTGGAACTGAACAAAATGTCTGTGCTATATAAGTATCTTTATTGCTTATCAAATTTCCACATACCTGATTTTTTTTATTTTATTTGTTTATTTATTTCATATCCAGACCACAGTTTCCTCTTTTTCCTTTCCTCCATCTATGCCCTCCCATCCAAACCTCTTTTGTTTCTGTTCATAAAGGTGTAGGTTTCCCATGGGAATCAACAAAACATGGCTGCTGTAGGATGTTCTGTATGTCAAATGTGTTGCTCTGATTGGTTAAAATAAATAAATTGCTGATTGGCCAGTAGCTAGGCAGGAAGGATAAGGTAAGCAGGACAAGGAAGAGGAGAAGGCTGGGAACAGGAATGCTGAGGGGATAGACTGCCAGCTGCAGCCATGACAAGATGTAAGGTACTGGTAAGCCACAAGCCACGTGGCAAAGTATAGATTAATAGAAATGGGCTAAATATAAGAGTAAGAGCTAGACAATGGTAGGCCTGAGCTAATGGCCAAGCAGTTTAAATAATATAGGTGTCCGTATGATTATTTTATACGTGGGTTATGGGACTGTGGGGGCTTGGTGGCACCTGGGGAGAAGCTCTCCAACTACACATGGCATATCATGTTGCAGTATGACTAAGCAACTCCCTTTATACTAAGGTGGACAGTATAATCCAGGATTAGGAATAAGCTCCCAAGAGCCAGCCAAAGCTTATGGATAATGCTTGCTCCTATTGTTAGTAGTCCCACAATTAGACCAAGTTATACAACTGTCACATATAGGTAGATGGCCTAGATTGATCCCAGGTAAGCTCCCTGGTTGTTGGTTCAGACTCTCTGAGTTCCTATGAGCCCAGGTTAGAGTGGATGGAAAACCTCAACATAAATCCAGTTACACAAATCCTGGTAGAAAAGAAAATGGGGAATAACCTTGAATGCACTGGCAAAGGAGATAACTTCCTGAATAGAACACCAGTAGAACACAGACACTAAGATCAAAAATTAATAAATAGGACCACATGAAACTGAAAAGCTTCTGTAAGGCAAATGACACTGTCAATAGGATAAAATGGCAGCCTACAGAATGGGAAAAGATCTTCACCAACCTGACAACTGACAGAGGGCTGATCTCCAAAATATACAAAGAACTCAAGAAACTGGACATCAATAAAACAAATAATCCAATTTAAAAAATGTGATACAGATCTAAACAGAATTCTCAACAGAAGAATCTCAAATGGCAGAGAAACTGTAGCATGAATTGTTAGAAGGTCCTCACCAATTTCTCAGTTGATCCTGTTTCCGAAGACTGGAAGCATCTGAGTACTCATTCAAATGGATCTCAGCTGAACTGCTACTCAAAAACCTAAAAGCTTAAACAGACTCTAGTTCCTGGTCCTCACACCTTATATACCTTTCTGTTTCCTGTCATCACTTTCTGGGATTAAAGGCATGTGTGACCATGCCTGGCCATTTCCAGTGTGGCTTTGAACTCACAGCGATCTGGATGGATCTCTGCCTACAGAATGCTAGGATTAAAGGTGTGTGTGCCACCATTTTCTGGCCTTTATTTTTATCTAGTGGCTGTTCTGTTCTCTGACCTCAGATAAGTTTGCTAGGGTGCACAATATTTTGGGGAACACAATATCACCACAAGAAACTCTTGAGATGTTCAACATTCTTAGCCATCAGGGAAATGCAAATAAAAATGACTCTGAGATTCCCTCTTATACCTGTCTGAATGGCTAAGATCAAAATCACAAATCACAGTTTATGCTGGAGAGGATGTGGAGCAAAGGGAATACTCCTTCGTTGCTGGTTGTAGTGGGTAGCCATCCCAGCATTGGCCTGGAAGTTCCAACCCCTATTGAGGCTTCAGTAATGGTCACGCCCACAAGGCGGGCTGAGGGAGGAAGCGGAAGACCCAGGATCTAGAGGAGAGGTCTCTCTTGGTCCTGGGACCCTGGATGCTGGAGGTGGACCAAGCAGAGTTCTCCAGAGAACACCGCCAGACAGTGCCATACCTTTGCCAGACCCTACAACCTATCCCTTCATTTGTAAGTTACCCCACAAAATAAACCTCCCTTTTAACTACATGGAGTGGCCTTAATAATTTCAGCAATAACTGGTGTGAATGCAAACTTGTATAGCCACTTTGGAAGTCAGTGTGGGTGTTTCTCAGAAACTGGGAGTTAATCTACCTCAAGACCCAACACTCAGGAGACAGAGGCAGGCAGGTGGATGTCTGTGAGTTCAAGGCCAGCCTGGTCTACAGAGCTAGTCCAGGACAGGCTCCAAAAGCTACAGAGAAACCCTGTCTCGAAAAACCAAAAAAAAAAAAAAAAAAAAAAAAAAAAAGACTCAGCTATACTATTCTTGGGTAAACACTCAAAGGATGCTCAATCATACCATAGGAAACAAACATGATTTTATGATCCTGGATGATCCTGGGCTTATATTTATTATGAAGTTATTTGTATATCAGGCAGTAATTTAAGTGAAGATAATTGTGATATTCAAAATAAAAACAAAGAAAGAAATACCACAACAAAGAAATCCAAGTTTATTCACTTTTGTGATTTACGTATATTGTGCATTATTTTTTGTACACAGCTATTTCTTTATACTAATAGGCACATTGCTATTTGTTGACTTCATTACTTGTGCTTGTCATCTTTCTTCTATTATTATAAGATTCTTGAAAGAAAGACGATTATTTTGCTGCACAGATTTAGAAGTTTTTAGCTGTGGTCATTTGCCTTCTGTGTTTCTGTGACAGTGGTGAGGGAGAATATCATGATGAACATTGAAAAAATGAATAGTAGAGAAAATTGATCATCTTAGGCCAGCCAGGAGGGGCAGGAAGGATATTTTTCATGTTTTTATAACTTTTTCTAAGCATGTTAAACCATGAATCTGTCAGTGGTCCTATCTGTTCGATATGTCAGAGGCTTCATGCTGCCACCACTTCCAAAATCCCTCCCTGAAACACCATGTTGTGAATTGTGAACACAATGCGCAATACATGAGGCTTTATTTTCAGACGGGGAGCATTATGTAACAGTTCCAGGCTCCAACAGGCTAATGTCTACCTAATAATTCAAAATGCCCTCATTCTACCTATAAGAGGTTTCAAGGCTTGGGCATTGTTGCAGAGTCTCTTTTGAGGTTTAAGCTTACCCAGGAGCTTGTGTGTGAATCAAAAACAAGTTGCAGGTTTCTACAATAAAAGACACAAGACAAGCATTTCCATTTTACATAGATAAACAAGGGGTCCAAAAAAGGATCAGAACAAAGCAAAATGAAAAGCTAGGTGTGCTACATTAAAATATGAAGATATATATCTGGCATCTGATATGTCTGGTGTTATGATGTGAGCTCTAAAAGTCTTGGGCAGTTCCCCCCCCCCATTACCTTGCTGTTTAAAGCTGACATGATCACACTGTTAGGAGACTATATTGCTTGTTTTGATTTCCATCAGCCAATATTCCATATTCTTGGGTTTAATTTGCTCTCATTGCTTCAAACATTACTCTCTGGGGATCTGCTTGAAATAACTTTGAGCTTGTTTCATACTGCTTTGTCCACCAGTGTCTTATAGATTGTTATTCTAAACTTATTCCATAAATATGTTCCTAAGTCTCTTATTGTATTTGATCATATACAGTCATGGCAATGGTCTCATATCCAGAAAAATATTTCTGTGTTAGTTAGCTTTCTCTCACACTACAGTGATGATGAGACAGACAGATGCTGAGGAAAAGATCTGTTTTAAAGAACGTACCCTGGGGACATAGTTCACTGAAGAAGATCCCACCTCTGTGGTGTCTACCACTTACCCAAAAGCCCATTAAATTACTAAGCAATCAATAAAGTAATAGGTGGACAGTCAGAGCATGCATGGACTAAAGACTTCCTAAAGGCCTGAACTCTTAATACTGCTTCTGTGGAGACAAAGTCTACAAAGCATTAGACATTAATGGACATTTGGGATCCAAATTATACCATCGGTGAAAAATGGTCAACCTGTAACTTCTATGAAGTTCCTACTCCTTAATTCAGATACTTTTTAAAAAAAATTATTGATACCTATCATACAGTAAATTAACTCCTTTCATATCTGTGGTGATATTGATTGTATACCTTAGTAGATTTGCCTGAGGATCAGAGGACAGAGCCAGCCACTAGATTAGACATGGAGGTCAGGCAGTGGTGGCACACACCCTTAATTCTATCACTTGGGAGGCAGAGATCAATTAGGATCTCTGTGAGTTCAAGGCCACACTGGAAACAGAGCCAGGCAGTGGTGTCATACACATTTGACCCCAGTACTGAGAAATACACATGCCTTTAATCTCAGGAAGTGATGTCTGGGCAGAGAAAGGTATATAAGGCGTGAGGAGACAGGAACTCACTCTCTTTAGGCTGAGGATTTCAAAGCAGTAAGAGCTAGTGGCTGGCTGTTTTGCTTCTCTGATCTTTCAGCTTTCACCTTGATATCTGTCTGTTTTTGTTTTTGTTGTTGTTTGTTTGTTTTGTTTTAATAAAACCATCTAATATTTGAACAACATCTGCCATCCAACTTCTTGGCCTTGAATTCATAAAATACCTCTTGCCTGTGGCCTTGCAGGCCCTGGCCCAGGCCTGAGCTGCATGCAGCTGGAGTCTCTACCCATTGTGGGCCAGAGTCCCTAATCCACTGGCTAAGTTTCTATTATGGCTTCTCTGCAGCAGACTCCTAGGCTCAAGCTCCAAACATCTGAGAATTAGCTGCTTTTGCACATTCCCTGGTAGAGAGAGGTGGGTTTTTGGCTTCTTTCCTCTTAAAGGGAGGAATTAGTTAAAAGAAAGTTTTTTTTTTTTCTCACATTAAAATATGGGAAACATTTTTACAATGGAGAGGGTTTGGTCTTTGTTTGATAATGCAATTAATGGTCTGAAAATGGAACAATTAAATGAGAAGATAATTAATATAGATGAAATTTATGTGATGTTAATTATAAGTATTATTTCTTTGATCATTTATGTTTCATCATTAACAATGTTGGTTAATGTGAGTGCCAAGATAAAAAAATTAGAAAACCTTGTTAAAACAGATCAAGGGGAAATTCAGACCCTGACAGAGAAATTTAAAGGTGAACCAATCTCAGAATTGCATTATATAGTTACAGAGAAACAACCTAAGACTTTCAAACATCCAACTTTAATCTATCCTGTAGCTTGAATCTTAAAGGTACTTGTTAATAAAACTCAAACCTGAGGCCAGTTATTGGGGTGAATGCTGGAAGATCAGAGAAGCAGAACAAGCCACAGCTATCTCACCTTGCTAGTTCCTCAGGTGATCCTGTTGTCTCAGGCTGGAAGCTTCTGAGTCCTCCTCCACATGAATCTCAGCTGAACTGTGTTGCTCCAAAGCTTAACTAACTACATGCTTTTTCCCCTTTAGTTCCTGGTCCTCATGCCTTATATACCTTTTTCTTTCTGCCTCCACTCCCTGGGATTAAAGGCGTGGGTCACCATGCTTAGCTGTTTCTAAAGTGGCCTTGAACTCAGAGATCTGGCTAGCTCTGCCTCCCAAGTGCTGGGATTAAAGGTGTGTACCACCACCGCCCAACTTCTGTTATGGCTTACTCTTTCCATTTTCTAGCCACCATTTCTGGCTCTGTTCTAGTGGTTGTCTGTTCTCTGACCCCAGATATGTTTATTTCGGGGAACACATAATATTTCAGGGAACACAATACCCACCACATTTCCCCTGTTTTTGTCTAAAATTAAAAAAAGGTTATAACTAATACAAGAAAAATCATATCCAATAAGTATATACAATATACACAGTCAAGATTACATTAATGATGTCTAGTCCATTAACATTTGACAGATTCAGGTGAAAAACTCCATTAATATATAACAATGTCCAGTCCAGTAACATTTGATAAATTCAGGCAAAAAAATTTTCATTACTTATGATATTTAAAACAAGTAGTTCCTTTTTAAATGTAGGTCCAATAATTGACCTTTTCATCTGATCATATCTATGTTTCATCATTAACAATGTTGGTTAATGTGAGTGCCAAGATAAAAAAATTAGAAAACCTTGTTAAAACAGATCAAGGGGAAATTCAGAACCTGACAGAGAAATTTAAAGGTGAACCAATCTCAGAATTGCATTATATAGTTACAGAGAAACAACCTAAGACTTTCAAACATCCAACTTTAATCTATCCAGTAACCATAAAGGAACTGCCAAATGCTCAAGGCTATGTGAGAGCTGACCAAACTCCTATGCAGATGTTAGATTTGAGGAGATTCAAAGAAGCTATAGTGTCATATGGTATGCATTCCCCACTTGTGAAGCAGATGTTAAACTAATGAACAATTTTAATAGAATTATCCCTCAAGAATAGCGAGATTTGGTTAGAGCTGTCATAGAAGCTGGTCTCCAATTACAATGGAGGACCTGGCAGAAGGATGAGGCTAACACCATTGAACAATGAGGTAGGGACAGGTATGAAAATCTCCCAAGATCAACTTTTTGGAGCATGAGATTATGTTAATGTAGAAAACCAATCGCTATATGATGATTACACCCTGGTTTTATGCTGATTGGCAACATTGGATGCTTGGCACAGAAATGAAGTAGGAAAGAAAATTGAGTTATTTACAAAAGTTATACAGGGCCAAAAAGAAATCTTCACTGATTTATTTCAAAGGCTGTTTTCAACAGCAAATAGAATGATACCAAATTCAAAAGCTAGACAGATAATAATTGAATCTCTGGCTTTTGAAATGCTAATGCACAATGCAAACAGGTAATTAGACCAATGAGAGGTAAGATCAGCATTTTCGGAGGAATGGACCCCAGATACAATTAATATTGAATCTCATCACCAGGATGATGCTTGGATAGGTGAGATGATTTCCAGAGTTTTTAAGAAAAGTAGTAATGTCAGATGTTTCAAATGTGGTAAACAAGGTGACCTAAAAAGAGATTGTAAGCAGGGTGTTCCTAGAAACAAAATTTTCTCAAGGAATAATCCCAACAGAATACCACTCCCTTCTGGATTATGCAGAAGGTGTGCCAAAGACAAACATTGGACTAATAAATGTATGTCAACAAGGGACAGACAAGGTAATCTTTTGCCCTCGCCATCAGGAAACTCCCTGGGGGGCCTGTCACGGGCCCCCATGTCAAAATCAATTCAGTCCTTTCCTGTAAGTGTGGAGGAAACTGACTCCCAGAGCAATTAAAGAACCCAATGCCTATGTAAAAAACCAGACTACTCTGGATGAAAAACAGGTTTAGAAAATAAAACAAAAATTTGAAGAGCAACCATGAATCAAAATTGATAAAGATTAGATTTAGAAACTCCTCAAAGTTGGGGTTGGAGAAGGGATTTCTTTTTGTCTTTTCAGGAAAATAAAAACAGCCTGCTTGAGGAATTTAAAGATCTTTGGAGAAGTAAACACCCAAAGAAGAAGGGAGAGCTACCTGGAAAAAAATTACCAAGAAAAGGAATAATCTGACCTAATGCAATCTTTGAAGTCTCCAAAAAGAAAATGGGATCCCACAATGATGCCTCCATGTGGACTATGATAATTCCACCAAGCTGCAAACACCACCCAAAGATCAGCTTTGGGCTACAAACTTCTCAGGACAGTTTGAAGGTGGCTAGCTGAGATTATCTAGCCTCACAGACTACTAAAACAAGGATCTGAGACAAGCCCTGCACTTCTCCATTATGCAGAGACTGGACAAAGGAAACAGCTAACTCTCCCAGGACTTGACAATTAACCCTAAAATTTTCTTTTCAGGATTCCCTAAGATGCCTTCATCCCCAGATAGCAGGAAGTAATTAATTTTAAGAAGATGATGCCCACATTCCCAAGAGGAAGGATGGGTGATTATTGGTCATTCAATGGGTTGTGGATAATTGTCATTGTTTAGAACGGTTGGTTGTAAGTTGTTATTGTTGTTAATAATAGTCAGGAAAAAGGCAAAACAAAAGAGATTAGACTTAAGGTTCTTATTTGAAAAAAAAAAAAAAAGAAAAAGATGTTATAGATGTAAAATGGAAAGGTAGATTATTAAATCTACTCTGAAAAGGAAAAAAAGATTTAGATATAAGATAAAAGGTAGATTACTCTGAAAAATGATAGAAATGATGGATAAAGTATAGATTATTGAGTCTACTCTGAAAAGAAAAAGGAGAAGATATAGATATGATAAGATAAGAAAGGTATATTATTGAATCTACTTTCAAAAAGGCAACTACTAGTTTTAAATATTTTACATTGGATTTGATTTTTGTATATTATATAAAAATTATGTATATTGATACAAATTTGAGATTGATTTTGTTAGAAAATGCTATATAGCCAGGCAGTGGTGGCACACAACTTTAATTTCAGCACTTAGGTGGCAGAGCCAGGTGAATCTCTGTGAGTTTGAGGCCAGCCTGGTCTACAGAGTAAGATCTAGTACAGGCATAAAAACTACACAGAGGAACCCTGTCTTGAACCCCCCCACTCCAATAAATAAATAAATAAATAAATACTGTACATATATTTCTAATCTTGTTCAAGTTATTGTACCAATACAGTATAATTAACAATGTAATGCAAATTTCTAGTCCTTGAAAGTTATTATTACCACTCCAATAAATAAATAAATAAATAAATACTGTACATATATTTCTAATCTTGTTCAAGTTATTGTACCAATACAGTATAATTAACAATGTAATGCAAATTTCTAGTCCTTGAAAGTTATTATTACCAACTAATCAGAATATAAGAAATGCAAGTTAATAGTCATTATAATCAAACTTGTAGTCACATTAGGTAAGTTTTAAAGGTCAAACAGAAATATATTTTAGATAGACAGGTCATCATCAAACACTTCAGAGATCCACAGAATATGGTGTTTAAGATGTTTTAATAATGTAGATTCTTATGACAATGAGACATGTCTATTCCTAGAAGCACCAATATAATTCAGAGAATATGTTAACATAAAAGAAACTCCATATGTTGTTTACTTTCTTTTTGGCAAAATTTAGCTACTGGGCAAGAAAATGCCCTTGCTTTTAACTGCTGACATTATGCTGTCTGAAATGGACAAGAAGGACAGACAGACAGACAGACACACACACACACACACACACACACACACACACACAGACAGCTGAACCTTGCTAAGACAAGGTAAGAAGGCCCATTAGAATTCTGCTTCACATATGAGTCTGTCAAATATGCTAGGCCTGTAGGCCAAAATGGATGCCCCAATGTTGCAGAGAAATCTTGGGTGACTGCACAGGCAGCCAGCTGCTTCTGTCATTTCTCACATTTTTTTGGAAGTTGCTTGCTTGCATTCCTGCTTACTCAGTTAATATTTCTGTTTGGGTTTGTGAGGGAGCTGAAGATTAGATAGTTATAGT
Source organism: Onychomys torridus (assembly GCF_903995425.1). Taxonomy (NCBI): domain Eukaryota; kingdom Metazoa; phylum Chordata; class Mammalia; order Rodentia; family Cricetidae; genus Onychomys; species Onychomys torridus. The sequence continues at coordinate 24,682,962 of NC_050446.1, read as the reverse complement.
TTTTCTTTTTATTCAATGAAGATATGTAAAATATATAATATTGAAAGATATCAAATGATATTTTTGTTTGATAACACAAGTTAGGATTCAAAATGAATAAGGTAATTTTGGACTCACCAAAATAGGATAAACAATGAAATATTTTCTCTGAACCTCTCAAATATTAATGGACTGGACATTGTTAATGTAATTCTTGACTGTATATATTACATATACTTATTGTATATGTTTTTTATATTAGTTATAACCTTGTATTATTTTAGACAAAAAGGGAAAATGTGGTGATATATAACCTAATAAACTTGCCTGAGGATCAGAGGAAAGAGCCAACCACTAGATTAGACATAGAGGTCAAGCAGTAGTGGCACACACCCTTAATCGTATCACTTGGGAGGCAGAGATATGTTTGGATCTCTGTGAGTTCAAGGCCACACTGGAAACAGAGCCAGGCAGTGGTTGCACACACCTTTGACCCCAGTACTGGGAAGCACACACGTCTTCATTCTCATGAAGTGATGTCTGGGCAGAGAAAGGTATATAAGGCATGAGGAAACAGGAACTCGCTCTCTTTAGGTTGAAGATTTCATAGAGGTGGGAACTAGTGGCTGCCTGTTCTGCTTCTCTGATCTTTTGGTTTTCACCCTGATATCTGGCTCTGGGTTTTTTATTATAAGACCATCTAAGATTCGAACAACACATGTCTAATCACTTTTTTGGTAAAACGTACATTATCAATTCCTTATTTATTTTACACATGAATGGCATCTCTTGCAGTAGAAGGGTGGAAAATCATGACTTCCACTGGATATTACACCCCCAAGAATAGCTGTGCTCTAGAGATGTTTTCATTCAGTAACGTACATCATTTATATGTAGAATGGAACAATCTGATATTCTGAATATAATCTGTAGACATTAGTTTATATGTCCCTGAGGAAGTTGACTGGGAAGTTCCCTAGACACTTTGTTGACAGTGTGTGATTTACCACCTATGCTGCCCTGAAAGATACAACCTACATTAACTGTACTAAGAAACCTGGAAAATCTGCACATACATAGAAATTAAGAAACATACTATTGAAAAATCAACAAGTCAATGAGAAATCACAACTAGATGAAAATCAAATACAACAAATCAAATTTAGGGAATAAAGTGAGAGCCATACAAAGGAAACATAGGATAATACACAACAGAAAGGAGATCAAACTCAAATAAAATGATTACATTAGATAAAGAAAAACAGTAAGATAGAACAAGGGTAAGTGAAGTAATGAACAATTATACCACAGAGAAAAATCAATGAAACCAAGAAATATGTTGATTGTTCAAGTAGATTGACAAAACCAGCAAAGATGACTCAACATTAGATCAGAAAAAAAAAAAATAGAAAAAAACGCCTGAAATTAGAAATAAGGGAAGGGATATTATAAAAGATCTAAGAACAAAACATGAGCTGGGCGGTGGTGGCACATACCTTTAATCCCAGAACTTGGGAGGCAGAGCCAGGAGGCTATCCATAAGTTCAAAGCCAGCCTTGTCTACAGAGCTGGGCTTGATGATACTTGCTTGTAATTCCAGCTATCAAAAACCACGAAGCAAGTAGATAACAAGTACAAAATCTGCCTATGCAACTTTGGTATGACAAGAAAGATACACACAAAGAAGGTAGAGTAGTTTCCCAGAAGTCATTTATATAATTAACAATGCAACTGAACTATAATAAATTCCAATAACCTAAAACATTGTACTAGTGCGGTGCCTTCAACTATTTGATAATGACAGCTGTGAGATCTGTTACCAGAACTCTAAACAGTTCACCAATATGCTTATATGGATCAACATAGGCACGTTGATTTGTAGTATTAATAATAGCTAAATAAAACTTTATGAAAAACAAGGCAAATATATCATCCCGATGGTTTAGTTACTTTTATAATCCAAAGAATTTTAGTATTTTCAGCAGTTTTACATATCTTGTTTTCTTTTCACTATAAATGTACTTTACTCAATATTATTCCTATAAAACTATGAAAAAGTTCCTCAATCAATGCATGTCTAGATGTACTGATATAGAAGCATTAATTTTAGTCCCATATATTTGCATAATGACAAACCCCATGAGAGCCAATATATTCTTTGTTGATGTCTGTTGCACATGAGTAATTGATCCATTCCATTCTCTGTTAATGGGGATTAATTTGGAAAATTGATTAAATTCTTTTTTCATGTATAACATCATACAATTAATTTGTGTATTCATTTTTAACTATTTTTTTCAAATGATGACATCATCTAACTCAGAAACCCTAGTCCCTTACTCCCTAATTTTCTCTATATTCTTGTCTATAATTTGTTTACCACAACAATATTCAGTTTCCACAAATCACACAATGTATGTGCCATCATAAACAATATTTAATATTTCCCCTGCAAAAGTCCTGTTTTTTCATTTCACCAGTTCTTAAAGCATTTTTATGAGCATTTAGTTATATTCTATAGCTATGGACATACTATTATTAAGACTTTCAGTCTCATTGTCTAAAATTAATGCCTATTTTGAGTTTCTTGTGGTCTTCATGTCCTTCAGATTCACATGTTATACTTTCAATATGTACTATTATTCATGACACAGAGGTGTTTCAACAATTGCATATCAGTGCAACAAAATTGACTTTGTTTCTTTCCTCAATATCTTAATTTCCTTATATGTTGTCTAAAAATATGATCTTCCTTTGAGTGTCCATATAGACTACTTGATAGAAACAGTCTTCCAATAAGCTACACCTCACATAAGTCTAATATCATAATACATCTTCATACAAGAAACAAAAGAGTATAGGTACTTGTGCTATGCAAAACCACTCAGGAATTAATGAATAAATGATGATATTTCATGAATAATTGAGGAATAATGTTGGGTGCCTCAAACAATCTTTATCAGCAAAACAATAAAACCTTTTAATGTGGCCATTTGACAAACAGTACTAATAGGAATGGGGTTAATTGTATCCTTCTTGGTCACATGTATTTTGCTCTCAAATTCTGCTTCCTGTGTAAGAATTCAATGTGTAGGTATGACCTTAGAAAAACAATAATTTAGCATTTAGCTTAGAAGAAAGTGTAAGACAGACAGTCTGACATTATCATTAAAGCAAAATATTTCTATTGTGATTAATTGTATCCATGTGTTTTTAATTGTATTTAGATTACTATAGAAATAGATAATACAACTTTTATAAGTTGTACTTTATGATAATTCTTGAGAGGGTGAGGTACTTACTGTCACTGTTAATGTTTATAAAAAGTGTTGGTAATGCTACCAAACATGGTAACATTTATTGTTATATGACAAGAAAGTGTAGGCTAATAAAAATGCTTTTACTGTCTTAACTTGGAGCCAATCACTTTTGCTCTAGATGTCAAGTTCTTAATATGAAAAAAATTTGATTGAATTGATTTTAAGCAATCCATAGTTTCTTCCTCATAGAATATGATTATACACTGTTTTTTAGGATTACTTATGAAGTTGAGAGAATTTTTTATCTTTAGTCCTTGAAAAATTAAATGGCATAGTTATTTTTAAAAAATGACTGCATATAGAAAACTAAAAACATAAATAAATAAAACCTAACCAGTCAAATATGACAATAACAATAGAACTCCAGATAGGAGACTTAAAGAACTCCATAGGGAATTAAACAATCTTGCTCAATTTGCATCTATCTGTTCACCCCTCCCATACTACTTTTTAAACTCTGACAACACTAGATAAATATGAATTACCAGAACGATCAGAGAAGAGACATATATGAATTGTTTCATTTTATGCTCTCTCATTTAAGTGGTCAGATCCACAAATTTTCCCTTTAAAATGTAATTTTTCTGTGGTTGCTCAAGGTTTATATGAGATAGTACAAACAAAGAATTTATTACAAGGAAATTCTAGAGAATACATATCAGTTGTATACTTAAGTGATCATGGTCAAAGTATAAGTCAATATCAAATAACATTTCATGTTTGCATATAAACCTGAGCTAATATTAAAATAGCAATGTATATCTTAGTTTTAAACTAGCAAAATCTGTGTGTATTAGTATGTGTGATATTATTATGACATTTTTATTTCTATAGTTTGGTTGTAAATCATGTATAAGTAGTTTTCATATAATTTGATGTTTTACATCATGAGTTATGCACATTTTCATGTAATAAATCTATCTCTACACACATAAAATAGAAAAATTAGTAAAGATGGCAAGCGCTACCCATTAAAATACTCTTAAGGTGATAAAAAATACAAACCTAATATCCCAGTGTAACATGACAAAATGAAATAATATGCACTTATTTAAATGGTATAATTTTCACAACATGAGAAAGATGAATATTTCACAATATGCTGGGAGAATTGGAGCAAGATGGTGGCTGTGTGAGATCTTCTGGTGAACTCTTCTCATAGACAGATCATTTTGAACAGCTAGGATTGTGCCAAATTATCTGCCAAAGAGCTAAGTAAGTCAGGTGAAAGGCCACAGTACCCACTACTAATATGACCAATAAAAAGACACATTGAAGAATGCAGGAAGGAAAATGTTGCCATTATCTTTCCAATGCCTCAAAGTAGTTTAGTTTTAAGATAGGTATGTCTACTTCTACACACATATAAAATAGATAAGAAATTAGTAAAGTCAGAAAGAGATATTCATCAAAGAGAAAAACAACCAGTTTTTGTATTTGAAACCTATTAATAAACTCTAATAAAAGTCAGTACTATTCAAAAATGAAACTCATACCAAGCCAACACCTGCAGAAATAGCATGCAGAAATGTAATAGGTCAGGTTGCAAACACATTCCATTTATTTCTTCTCAGATTTAGACAGCAGGGTAGATAACAACTCTTTATCCCTTATGCCCTGCCACTCTGTAGCATAACTATTGCAAAACTATTGTTACAGAGTTTTCAGAATGTCCAAGCAATGGGCTTTGTCTTGTACCCCAGTGGAATAGACTGATGGTTGGGCCTATATCATTATCTGTGGGATGATTGTTGGTGCCACCTTTTGTCTGTGTAGGTCCTTGGATTATTAGATTCAGTGGGACTAACTTATCATCAAAGTAGACAAGAAAGATCTATCTTCATCAACACACAATCTTGGGTCATAGAGAATGTTATATGACCCCCCCCCCCCATTTTATTTAGGCTAGAACATTACAGCAAGGAAAGAACTTTGCCATGTAACAATGGTGGGGTTGTGAACCACAATAGTATACAGATGTAAAGGGCCTCTTCCATGTTCTGCCTATAGGCATGGTCTCTGGAAGAGCTCCAGTTCTAGAACACAACACAGCCCTACCTTGTGGACTCCTGTCTGAACTAGCATTACTTATAGTTTGGTGTGAGTAGTCCTGGTTTATGAGTTCAACTCAGCAACAGATACTCAACACAAATGTACGCATTGGTCATATTTCAGTGTTGTTCTGAACTTGAGAGGATATGGACTCAAAATGTGTCTTACCAGAATTTGATGTAAAATAAAAACCTGGGGCTGGCTGGGTGGTGGCGCAAAGCCTTTAATCCCAGCGTTTTGGAGGCAGAGGCAGCTGAATGTCTTTGAGTTCGAGGCCAGCCTGGTCTACAGAGTGAGATCCAGGAAGGGCGCAAAGCTACACAGAGAAACCCTGTCTCAAAAAAAACAAAACAAAAGCCTGGGGCTGAAGCCTGGCGGAGGTGGCACACACCTTTAATCCCAGCACTCAGGACGCAGAACCAGGTGGATTTTGAGGCCAGCCTGGTCTACAGAGTGAGTTCCAGGACAGGCACTAAAACTACATGGAGAAACCCTGTCTTGGAAAACCAAAACCAAAACAAACAAACAAACAGCCTGGGGCTGGTCTCTTCTTGGTGTCTTTTTTTACCATAGCAAAGCAGAATCTTGTAGTCTGACCATATGCCAGTAATTAACTGTATGTGGGCCTCGGGGCTTAAATAAGTCTCAGAGAAAGGCTGTATAGAAAAACTACTCTTTGTCTCTACACAGTTGTTGGTTTATTCTGAGGAACACATTAACATATGATTTGAAATAAACTTGGTTCACACTGCCCTCTAATACTGAAACAAGGATAATATAGCCATACCAGATTCTTGATATAACTGGGCCTGAGTGCCATCTAGTGCTGAAACAGTGAAGATGACTACAGATGCAGAGAATCTGGGCGAACTGGTGAGAACTCCTGTAAAGGTAGCAATAGAAAAGACAAATTAGGAAGACTGGAATAAATATTTCATTCTTCACATTAAATTGCAGTCTACCAAAAAGTATAAAGACCCTTAAGGAAACTATGACTTCATGTAGTAGTCAAAACTATTTGCCAAGAATGACCAAGCAGTAATCAGTGTGGGAAGACTTTCAGACAACTATTGTATGGAATTTGATGAGTTGAGGTCAATAGAGAGATTAGCATTAAATACTCTAATGCAGAAATTAAAGTTAAAGCAATTAAAAAATTCAATAGAAATCCTGACCCAAAGAAGATACTCAATGAAATGATAGAGTGTGATAGGCACACCAAAGGCAGGCCACATCAAACAGAAACAACCAGGTCCAAAATGCATAGCTGAACAAAACCAAAAAGTGGAGTTTGAAGAGGAACTGGAAAGCTGGGGACACAATTTGAAAAATGTGTTTCTATTTCTGAGTTTCAGGAAGATTAGAAAATGCCAAAAATATTGGAAAACTTTTTTAAAAACATTATATCAGGAAACTTCTAAAGCAAAGGAAGATACAAATGAATGTAAGAGCAGGGATGGGGTTTGAATGTGAAATTTGTTCTGTAGGCTCACATGTTTGAACACTTGGTTCTAGGATGGTCGTACTGATTGGGAAGGTTGTAGAACCTTGAGGAAGTGTAATCTGGCTAGATGAAGCAAGTCAGTGTGGTCAGAGCTCTTTTTTCAGCCAGCAGCTTGTGCCTGTCACCATGCCTTCCCCGCTGGCGCTCCATCTTCCTCACCTTAATGGACTGTACCTCGAACCATAAGATGAAGTAATCCCTTTCACCGTTAAGTTGACTTGATTAGAGGTTTTTGTTCTGTTTTGTTTTTGTTCTTGTTTTCACAGCAATGAGGAAGTAACTATGACATAAAGTAACCATAGTAAACAGTAAAATTATTAATAGATGAGAGATACTGTGATCAAAAGCAATTAGAAGAGAAAGGGCATTTTGTGGTGATTAAAGAAATCAGTTCTATATGAGAAAACAATACATATATATACACACACACACAAATATATATGTATATATATAAATATTGATCATATAAACATATACAATTTGCATTAACAGTTCTAGAGTTTAAGAACACACAAATACAATAATATTTGAAGATATTAACACCACACTCTTGGCAATGGTCATATCATCCTGAAGGAAAATCAATGGAGAAACCTCATTGTAGCTATCAAAAGGATATAACAAACATCTGCAGAGATCAAACACATATTTATTTTTTTCCTATTCACTCAGGAAAACTTCTCTAAGACAGAAACTATTTGATCTCCTCATCAGACACAAAAAGACTTTAAATAGAACTTAGCATAACTAAAAGTTAAAGGTTCTGAACAAATAAGGCATTGAAAAAATGTATCCCACTATAATTCAGGCAATGTACAACTTACTGTCTAAGTGACTGAGTGAAGGCTGAAAACTTATTACAATCTGGAAAAAGGCAAGGATGATTCTTTTTGCCATTTTTACTCAATATAGTATGAGTTTTGGCCACAGGACACAAGTAAAAGAAAGACATTCAGGATGTCTGAATTAGAGCTGTAAGAGATTACATGATCTTACATAAAGAAAGATCGCCAAACTCTTCTAATGAATAAATTATAATGAATAAAGAATAAATTGATTCTGAAAAATAGAAAAATTCAGGTTATAATATCAAAATACAGAATTTAGTAAAACACCAATATTGAATTTTTTGAAGTAGGAGCCAAATAGGTTTAAAATCTAAGAATAATAAAATAAAATAAGAGACAAAATAAATGTGTTCAATAAAAATGTGAATCATCAATGAAAACAAAAAGAAGCCAAAAATAAAAAAAAATCATCCTATATCATGGATGACAGGAATCAATATTGTCCTATAATCCATAATACACAAGCCATTTTGAATAGTAAATATAATCCCTTCTTCATAACCTTAGAATACATAATTCTGGAATTCACATGGATCCAAAAAACCCCTGAATATGAACAGCCTATTTGAAAATAAAGAAAAATGAAATAATTGTCCTACCTGAATTTAACACATGGGACATAGTTGTGTTATATTATATGACATAGTGCTGCAATTAACAGACACAGCAAGCAATATAAAATATAAATCCTACAAGTAAACTTCCACATCTACAACTTCCTGAAATTTTTTTGTTTTGTTTTGTTTTTTCGAGACAGGGTTTCTCTGTATAGCTTTGTGCCTTTCCTAGAACTCACTTGGTATTCCAGGCTGTGCCTTCCCAGTGCTGGAATTAAAGGTGTGCGCCACCACCGCCCAGCTTCCCGGAGCTGAGGATCAAACCCAGGGCTTTGCGCTTGCTAGGTAAGCGCTCTACCACTGAGCTAAATCCACAACCCCCTGAATTTTTTTTAAAGAACATGATAAGAACATTAAGGGTTAATGTTTGCAATAAGTGATGCTGAGGAAATAGGTTATCTACATGAAGAATAATGAAGCCAGATCTTATCTGTCACTAGTTACAGAGATCAAATCAAAATGGATTAAAGACTTAGATGTGGTCCTGAAACTGTGAATCTACTCAAAGATACTGTACAGAAATTCTTCAGGACATGGAAATGGGCAATTAATTTTGGGGTAAGATCCCCAAATTACAGTAAACAAAGAGAAATCTAACAAGAGGAGTTACATTAAATTTTAAAAGAGTTGTACATCAGAGGAAACAAAATAGAGTGTAAAGAAATCAGAGAAAATATTGGCAATCTAAACATTTGACAATCTGTTGATATTTTGGAACATGTAAGGGCCTCCCAAACTCAGAAGCAAAAAGGCAAGTAGCCCACAAAAATATGCAATATATTTAAATGGACATTTCTGAAAAAAAAAAGACATAATATGATTGCCATGTCACAATCCTCAAGGAGATCAAATCAAAACAGTGAGATGTTCACCACATCCGTGGATGATAGCTATTAACAAACAAAAAGAAAAGCCAAAGCAAATGCCCTCCTTGAAGTCAAGGAAAGAGAATGCTCATATACATTTGAAGAAATGTAAATTAAGACAAACAATATGTAGAATCAAGTGGAGATGTCTGTTAATAGTTAAAAATAGGACTCATATATGATCCATCATTTCTCTCATTAGGCAAATATAAATAGACTTTAAATATGTATTTTAAAGAGACATTTCTACATTCATGCTCATTAGAAAATAATTCAAAATAAACTAGCAAATGGAGACTGGAGAGATGGCTCACTGACTGCTCTTCCAGATGTCCTGAGTCCTATTCCCAACAACCACATTGTGACTCAAAACCATCTTTAATGAAATTTGATACCCTATTCTGGCCTTCAGGCATAAATACAGGCAGGACACTGTATAATAAATAATAAATAAATAAATCTTAAAACATAACTAACAAATGGAAATAACCCATTTCAATTTTGTAAACAGATATGGAAAATGTACCATATATACATAATGGGACATGAAAGAATGAAATCATACTCTTTGTGGCAACAAGGCTGAACCTAGACATTTCATGCTAAATGAAATTAGCCAAGCAAAACAGACAAATGTTGTGTGACCTTGTTCACATGTTGTGTCTAATAATTTGACCTCATACAGGTAGGGAATAGAATGGTAGGTAGCATAGAATTGGAAGATACATATAAGTGGCTGGAGAGAGTACAGATGAGAGAGATAGAGCAAGGCTGAACAACAGGTTCTAAGCCACAGTTGTTCAGGAGCAAGAAGTCCTGAGGTTCTATTATATATCCAGTGACTACATATGACAAATATGTAGTGTACTTTTCATAAAGTGAAAATGGATGTTAAAATTTTAACCATAAAGAAATCATTATGTTTCAGTAGTGATAAATATGTTTAAATTTAAACATTATGCAGTGCATGTATACATTAAATATTACATGCTGGCCCATAAAATGGTAAAACTTCTGTGCTTTCATTATCAGGTAAAAATGTAAAATTACATTAGAAATGTACTGGATTTTCATTTCAACTCTGGAAATAGCCATATGAAAAAGTATAGGAAATCAAATAATCAGTGTGCTTCTTTTTTTATGCAGCCAAGGTTACTTGTGAATCCTTTCCAATTTCCATGCAAATAGAAGGAAGCTGAGACAGGCAAGACTGTTTCCTCTGTGGTGTTACCTGTATCACAGAGTAAAGAGGACAGTTTCAAAATAAGACCCTGACCCAATTCATAACTTTAAATGACCTGATTCACACCAAATTCACTTTCCTTTAGAGACCTTTTGAAAGCATTCCTTGAAATATATAAATATAATGCTGTTAAAGTGTGGTTGGTGTGGTTGACTCAACTCTAATACCAAAAGGTGTTGTGATCCAGGTGCATAATATATATATATATATATATATATATATATATATATATATATATATATTTCTTTATTGATTCTTTTGGAATTTTACATCATAGACCCCAATCCCACTCTGTTGTGAAATAGTCTTTTTGTACAGTGTGTCTGTGCCTTCTGATTGGTTTAATAAAGAGCTGAATAGCCAATAGCTAGGCAGGAGTTATAGGTGGGACTTCTGGACAAAGAGAGCTCTGGAAGAACAAAGGAGGGGATCACCAGCTAGATGCCAAAGGAGATGGAGAGGAGCAGGATATGCAGGAGGATAGGTAAAAACTACAAGCCATGTGACAGCACATAGATGAATAGAAATGGGTTAATTTAAGTTATAAGAGCTATTTAGAAACAAGCCTATGCTAAGACCAAGGTTTCATAATTAAACAAGTCTTTACATCATTACTTGGGAGCTAGCTGATGGGACAGAGAAAGACTCACTACATATGGGACCTAATGTGAGAGCTTGAATATCTGAGCACATGGCCAGAGAAAGCTAAGAAAGGTTCTGTACAAGGAGCCAGATGTGGCTTTCTTGTCTTCTAATCTCTCAGGTAGGCTGGTGGTCAGCACACAGAGGTGCCACTACTGGCCATTGCCTGCAGGCTGAACCAAGTCACCGTCACTATGCACTAAGATGAGTTGCATAGCAGCTAACATAGCAGTTTAAGATTTGTCTTACTGGATCAGAGAATGCTGCAGATGCTCAATAAGGTAAGATAGGACAGTGCCTCAAAATTTCAACTTTACAAAAAGCTGTCTCAGATATTCTAGGCCTGTAGCAAAGATGGATGCCCCAACATTACAGAGGAAACTTGGGTGACTATCTAGGAAGCCAGCTGTTTCTGTCATTTCTATAGTTTTGTAAGTTGTCTGCTCTACACTTCCTGTTTACTAAAGTAATATTTTATTCTTCTTGGGGGATGGGGATTGAAGACTAGATAGTTATAGTTTTATAGTTTTCCTTGTTACTAAATTCAGAAAAAAAAATAGAGATGTAAAACTTATAAGGTTGAAATACATAAAAACTTAAGTTGTTTAAGATGTTTTAAGGTCTAAAAGGATATTTTTAGGATGGTAACACAAGTTATGATAAAATATAGTTTAAGTATTAAACTTTAATTTCATCAAGATAAGACAGATAATAGAGTAGCTTCTCTAAATATGCCAAATAAAAATGGGATGGGCATTGTGAATGTAAGTCTTACCAGATAAATGTTCTTATTGTATGCAATTTTACTATGTTAGAGTTAAAGTCTTTCTTTTTTATTTAGACAAAAAGGGGAAATGTTGTGGATTATTCTTTTTGTATACTGTGAAAATGTATCTTTACCAAAGTGTTTCTGATTAGTTTAATAAACAGCAGAATGGACAATAGCTAGGAAGGAGATATAGATGAGACTTTAGGAAAGAGATCTCTGGGAAGAAGAAAGGGGAGGGGTTCACCAGTTGGATGCCAGAGGAGACAGAGAGGAAGCAGGGCATTCAGAAGGAGAGCTAAAAGCCATGAGCCAGGTAGCAGCACATAGATTAATAGAAATGGGTTAATTTAAGTTATAAGGGCTAGTTAGAAACAAACCTAATCTAAGGCCAAGCTTTCCCATGAGGGTGTGGGAGGGGACTGCAAGTACAGAAAAAGACTAATTACATAACTCATCTCCCAGTTTCTACATATCTAACCCTTATCCCTGCAGCTCCCCTCCTACAGAATAACCCCCAAGTTAATTAAAAACACAACAAAACAACAAAAATCTCCTCACTTCTCTGTCTTTCCTGTATCTCTCTGACATGTCTTCATTTGTCCAAGTGGCATTGGAAACTGCAGTGTATCACACAGTATATCCCTGTGTCCAATCAGCCCCTCCCACAAATGTTCATTGCAACAAGTCATTGGTCTGTTTCAATGCTTCTGGCACACCACTGTCACAGGACCCTCACCAAAACTTCTCTTGGATATCCTGTTGTTTCCACTAGTCATTGGGATCCCGAGTTTATCATTCTGCAGGACCAGTCCCTTCACACACTCCAGTAGGTCATAGATGGTATAGATATTAGAGTAGGGCAACTGATGGTTCAGGATGTGGGTCTGGGTGGCAGCTGAGTTGGTCAGTCCATACCACTGTGGCCACCTCCTAAGGCAAGGAGCAAAGGCAGCTTTTCTAGGCCCATGCCATCAGGGCCAGCTCTCCCATGTCTGTGGTGAGGGGTGGGACCATCTCTCCCAAGTATGCAGCCTAGCTTTCCCATGAGGGTGTGGGTAGGACCAGCTCTTCTACTGCAGTGTCCAGTGAGAGGCAGGGCCAGTATCCCAAGGCCAGTGAAGGTGGAGTTACCTCAGCAAGGCCTTGGGATTCAAACACATAAATGTTCCTGTGGACCACTGTGGTAACTCAGGCCATGGACATCAACACAGATCCTGGCTGCAGTAGGGTCACAAACCAAGACATGGCCCTCAACATGTTCTCAGGTGGCTGATAAGCTCCCAGGCATGAGCCATGGTGACATCTGAGCCAGGGCTGCAGTACAGAGCCATGTCTGGATCTGTGGCCCTATGTCAGCCAGATTCTGTGTTATTGTTCATGGCTCCTGTTAACACCAAAGACCATGAAAATTCCAGGAATCTGAGCTGTCATCTGAGGCTAGGTAGGCCATACAGATCTGATGTCCAAGCCAGCGATACATCTTAGGGCCTTTCTGATTCCATGGCCTTACCATAGCCATGGTCTGTGATGATGTCTGTTTCTCCTGATACTCTAGGAGGCCCTCCTGATACCATGGTTCTGGGCAATGGTTGGTATCTGACGATCATGTTGCCACTGGAACCATGCTACTCTGGGTGGCCTCTGTTGCCACCCTGGCCATGCTCTCATTGGAGCCTGAGTTGCTACCAAGGAACATGTCTGAATGTGTGGTCCTACCATAGCTGGAGTCTGTGTTGATGTACATGGTCCATGTTGCCCCAAAGGCCATCTGGATGCCCAGGGTCTAGGTCACAACCTGTGGCCATGCTAGTGTCTGAGAGCTATGCTGACTCCAGTGCTATGCAGATCTGATTGTCTGCAATGCCACATAGGTCCATGCTTTCTTCCTATCTTGAGCTGCTGCCAAGGGCCATGTCTGTGTCTATGGCCCTATAGCATCCACAGTCTGAGTTAATATCCATGGCTCCTGTTACCCCACGGACCTTTCAGATGCTTGGGGTATGGTCAGCTACCTAAGACCATGTTGTTGTCTAAGAACATGCTGCTGCCAGTCCATACTGATATGGTGGCCTGTTCTCCCATGTGGGTACATGGTGACATCTGGGCTGATCTGCTACCTAGGGCCATGTCTGGGCTCATAGCACTGTAGCAGCCAAGGTCTGAGTTGAAGTCTATGGCTCGTGTTACCACTAGTGCTTATGTTTTTAAGCAGAGCACATTTGATCCACCTACTACCAAAATTCAAAATTCCTTCCCATTCTAAAGAGCACACTAGAATCCCCCCACCCCTCTTTGGTTTTTTTCGAGACAAGGTTTATCTGTGTAGCTTTGGTGCCTGTCCTGGAACTCACTCTGTAGACCAAGCTGGCCTCAAACTCACAGAGATCTGCCTACCTCTGCCTCCCAAGTGCTGGGATCAAAGGCATGTACCACCAACACCCAGGGATAATCACCTCTCTTTAATGAATTAAAAAATACACATTCCTAGCTGGGCAGTGGTGAGTTCAAGGCCTGCCTGAGCTACAGAGTGAGTTCCAGGAAAGGTGCAAAGCTACACAGAGAAACCCTGTCTCAAAAACAAACAAACAAACAAACAAACAAAAAATTTGCACATACCTACCTGTCCTTTTATGCAGTTGGATTGCTTAACTACATTTCATTATGTAAGATCTTCACATAGCTCCATGTCTAATATATGGGATGAGAAAATAGCTGATCATTATTCATGTCTATTTCAGCCACTTGAAAACTGTAATTAAATCCCTTCTGGAGGTATCTATATGAGTGTATATCTTCAGTAATATTCCCCTTATATCATTCTAATGACTTCTGACTTTTAAAACTAAACTCCCAACTCAAGAAGCTGACACTATTAGTCTAATGAATAGATGTTGCAATTACTGAGTCATAGTACTTGCTACTATTTAAAAGTGTAGTAGAGTATACCTCACTTCTAGCTTTTCATTCTTTCACTTGGATATTTTTCTATTAGTTATGTTACTTATCCTTCTGATGGTTTTTGTCTTTATGGCAGATTCACTTTGAATTTTTTAAAAACAAAAGAAAGTTTTGCCTTTTTTATGAAAATATATTTTCAAGATTTTTAAAATTTCACTACAAATGTTTTTATAACTCTACTTAGTATGAAGCATAAGTCTAAAACTAAACATAATTATAAAACTGAGTCATTGTAGATGTGGTTCTAAACTAACCTCACAAAATTGACCTGTAACTTCAACTTTCAACTGACACTATCTATGTTCTTGGACAACTCACTGAACAATTGTAAGTATTATGTTCTTTGATATGAATGGGACTAGTTCCAATAGATACACTGTACACATTCTACAAATGTCAACCTTTTACAAACAGATCATTGAATAGTTTATAATAGTTCAAGTAACAGATCACATCCAGTTACGACTGTTCTAGCATACCTGTTAAGATCTTCTTTGTTGTACATACATATAAGTATATAAGAAATTTTGAGCCATTGAATATGTACTTCTTTTTAAAATTTTTGAGATTAAAATACTGTAGAGAGCTGCGTGTAGCCACACCTTAAAGATGGCACTGATTTCCACCCTCTGCCTTCCCGATGGCAAGTACTCTTTGTGGTAAACAGCTCCTTATTTGGCTATGGCTGGATTTGTGTGCCGCTTGCATATGCCTGGACCTATGGATAGTGCCCACGTGGCTGTCTGGGGTTGGTAGCCCAGACCTACTTAAGGGCTGGGAGAGGCTTGCCCAGTGGGAGACGTTGCTACTAACAAGGTCCTGAATAAACTGCTTAAAGAAGAGCTCTGGTGTTGCATCATCCTTGCTGGTCGAGGCAGTCGCAACAAAATACAATCACACAATTTCTCTACCCCTTTCTCTCTCCAAACTCTCCCTGCCTTCTGCTCTTTAAAATTCACACCAGCTTTTTCTTTAACTGCTGTTGTATATACCATAAGGTGTATATGAAGACAATATATGCATCATGTAGTAGGCCCTGCAGAAACTTGGCAAGCAGATCATAAATGTAGCTATATATGTTTTGAGATATGCATTTATAAATATTCACAGATAGTGTACTTATGTCTTGATCATGTACAAGTTCATCACCCTGTCATTGACTCTCCTAAAACTCATAGTTCTAGAGTACAGGATGACTTAAAGGTGTATAGAAGTCAACAATGTAAAAAAAGGAACTAAATGAGAGTCTCAAGGGGAACATATCCAGGATTAGTACAAAGAAGCAAAAGGGAAACATCAGTATATGACTTTTTGCATTTTAAGTACAAAGTAAATAAAATGTAATTGTCACTTATTATCAGAATGTGTTCCTCATTTCACACTGAGATATAAAAATTTTACAGGGAAATCATCTTGCACAATATAAGTTGGAACAATATGAATTTGTCACGCTGGCATGAAACAGTTTTAAGTTTAGTATATACTTATAAATATGATCTTCTGTGTAATAAGTGAGGTAGAGTTTCTATGACGGCATGTTTTTAATAGCTCATCTTTTACCCTGGGTGAGAAGAAGCAATAAGAAACTGTTTGGATGTTTCATGAAAATCTCATGAGGAAATAAAAAAAAGTAGAAAAACTATGCAGCTTTGTATTTTCACACAACCTTTGCAAATGAACACAGAAATTGTGAGAATAGAGGATGAGGAGGAAAAAAGTCTTACATCCCAGGGGAAAGTTCTACTCTATTTGCATGTGTCTGATTTGTTGTTTGTTCGGTTGGTTTTTATTTAAATTTAGAATTTTTATTTACACCAAGAGATTTATCGCTTAGTTTGTCCTCTTCTTTTGGTAGCTTTCGATAATAATTGAGAAGCTATAATCATGTCAATGACTAATAACTGACATCATGATAATTAATATTATGTGCCAACTTGATTGAGTTATTTGATTAAACACCTATGTAAAAGGTATTGTGAGCAAAGTTTTCAGACTAAATTAACATCCAACCAGAAAACTTTGAACAGATTTTCCTCCACATGTGGGACCCATATAATCAATTTGAAAGCTTTAAGTCCAGAAGACTGGAGACCCATGATAGTCTTTTTTCAGAATAGTCACTAGTTTGATCTGTGGAAACAAAGTTTTCAGTCTCATGTCTCCAGATTTTGTGTTACCACATTTCCCAATTGCATAAACCAATTTCTTAATACCCTACCCTGATTCTTTCATACTCTTAAAATGATTCAGTTTTACTGGAGAGTCTTGCAAGTTATATAAAAAAAAAATCTCAACAACAACAAAAAAACAACTTGTACTGAATCCTGAATGGCACTTAAATAGCATTCATTTTGGCAAGCAGTTTATGATACACATACTCCCACAATTATTCTACAGGAAGAAGTATTTCTTGAGAACTTCTCAGTCCAACTCTCTGAGGATGGATCAAGAGGGTTGTCAGTCTCAGTAGAGTTCATAATTTTCCTAATGAGCTCATGATGAAGCATAACCTTGAAAGCAGTTATGGCTCTGTTATTTAGATATTTATGAACCAATGTTTTACACCTTGAACTTTGAAGTAAAATTGGCAGTTATTAAGGAAAGTAGAGAGAACCTCAATGTAGTAACCCATAGAATCCCACAACTGTTAAACATTTCAGTATATGTTTCTGCCTTCTGGGTGGTCTTTACTGGAAAGACCCAAGAAAAATGGATTGCAATAAATTAAAACAAATGTAAAATAGTTTAAAGTATCAGGCAATAAAGAATAGATTAGATATCCAACACACCCTTCTTCAGGTTCTAGCTAGGTGAATCTGCCTGATCTTCAACTTCAGGCCCTCCCTAAACCCCCCTGATCTAGCTAAGGTCCCACATCCAGCATCATGGCATATTAAGTCCACCCCTTGCAGTACTGACACCACTCTTGAGGATTCTGCTGGGACATGCTCTTTCTGCCCCAACCCAGAGGCCTCACTCAAATAACATCTAACCTCTCCATCTAGCTAGATGAATCTTCCTGGTCCTCAACTCTAGACGATCTTCCCAAACCCCCCTGATCTAGCTACAATCCCACATGCAGTGTCATGACATAGTATGTTTACCCCTTTCTGATACTGAAACCACTTTTTAGAATTCTCCCAGGATATGCTCCAACTGCCCCAACTGAGATCCCTACCCAAATAACATCTACCTCTCCACCTTGATAGATTCTGAATATCCTTCTTCAGCATTTAGCCTGATGAGAATGTATGGCAATCTCCTCCACACACCCTCCCCAATCCTCAAATGTACTACACTTCAGGCTTGGAACATTATGTACTTTCATAATGTTCTTCTGTCCCAACCTATATTTTCTATTTTAGACACAGTATAGAAGAGTAGTAGGTTCTTGTGCTCACAGATAGCAGGAGAGAAACCAGGAATGTTATACAAATGGACTTTTCTCTATAATGAAAGTGTTTTCCATCTAGAAGGGTGGGAGAGGATGTTTTCTGTCAATGCTGTTCTGTAGAACCAGGTTTCAGCTGAATCATCAAGATTCCTGAGCATTGTTTCTCAGTCCATAGAGCCCATTTTTATGAAAGAGGTCCCACGTAGTCCCATGTACTTTGCAAGACTTCACCATTATGCTTATCACAAACCCTTCCTCCACAGACTCTTATCCTGAGCATTGGTTCTCAATGAAGAGAACCTGCTTTTGTGGAAGAGGTCATAAGTACTTTACAAAAAACATGTACTTTGCAAAGGATTTTTGATGGAGTCATGCTTTAAGCTATGTTGTGATAATTGTCACAAGGAAATGTTTTTCCCAAAGTGTGTCTGTGGTTAAACATGTCAAAAAATAATCTGAGCTCAGATTCTAGAAGTTTGAACCAGCACCATCTAAGTCCTGCTGAGCTGAATTCTGCTAGTGGGTAATTTCTCTGCCCCCACAACACAGCACTGACAAAGGTAGTACACATGCCAATATTTTCCACCAAAGTATGACCAAGATGAAACATGAAGTCAGTATGTCCCCTCTAAAACCTATCAGTCATGTAGACATCTTTGTGAATGAGAATAACCTAGATGAACCCTAGACACAGAATTTTAAAGAGCAATCATACATGTCATCACTGAATTTGAGGAGCTTAGAGAAGACATAATGAAACAGCTCAATGAAAAGAAATAGAAAGAACTTACAGAAAATAACTACCCAAATGAAATCTAACTGAATAAAATCAGAAGGCTGATGGAAATGTTGAAGACAGTTCAGGACTTGAAAATGGAGTTCAGTAAAGAGGTAGAAACATTAAGCTGAAATGAAAATGGAATAGAAAAAAAAAAAAAACAAAAAACAATAACCCAAGCAGAAACCTCAAAGGAAAGCCTTACAATTAGCATGAATTAATCAGAAGACAAAATATCAGGATTAGGAAATAAAGGATCTAAAACAAATAATCAAGAAATATATTTTAAAAAACATAGGAATGGAGCCTACAGAATCAGTTATATATTAGGTGTATGGAAATCTTTGCAACTGGTAAGGACATATGACATCGTCTACACTTCACATATGTACAGTATTATAAAAATACTTATTTATACTCCACACAAATTTTGAGAGTAAGTACAAATGTTTAATATGAGTTCTAATTACATTCAAACTTCATTCTACATTTATTGTCATGTTATTTGGTTATTATAAATCTAGATTTTAACTTGTCTTAATAGTCTGTTCTCAAATTTTTTGAGTTAAGATGTTGTTGCTATCCTGCTAAATTTTAAATGTAGACTCAGATTAGAAACACTATAGCATTTTATTCTTAATTGTTCCCATACACACAAATATAGCATTTTCTGAATTAAGCATTAATTTGTTACCATTACAAATTTTCTTTGATGAGCTTTGTTTGAAATAGTTTCTGTAATGAGTCAGTCAGTATGTTTAATAGAAGCTATAAGTGAGAAATTAAAGTACTTTATATTTAGTTTGTTTTGATAATTATAGCTTTTCTGCTATGCATATGTTGAGACATTATTTATTTTACATTGTTATTTCATATAAGAATTCAATATTATTTTATCCTTAGACTTAGGACCAGTGTTGAGAATCGTTCATATTATGGTCCAGTTTTTTTTTTCTCCTTGTTCATTTCACTCTTAGAAATTTGGCGTATAGAGCTATGATAAGTTTAAATACAGTGAGATATATACATAAAAGTATTGGCAGTGGCTATGGGACAATATGACGCTTGTGATCAGCTTCCATGTTTATGCTTGATTTTGTTTTCTGTGAACTAAGTGTAAGTCTATTGTCAAAGATGTTGAAGGAAATAATCTTTACTCATATAAATATGTCACTTTAAAATGAATATAAAGTCGGTAATTTCTTGATATAAAAAATTGGTACCCATATGTTCACCTATGTACTATTTATTCAAGATCTATAAGTGACCCATATAGAAAGATAGCCCTTGCAGTGCAAGGATACAAAAAAAACTTATATATTCTAAATTATTATTAAGAATGTTTTGGAGCCAATAAACAGAAATATTTCACAATGGTTTTACATTGAACTTACAACTCTATGTTCTGTAAAAGGAAATACAATATTTAAAAAAATTGGTACCTGAAAATTAAATAACTGTGCAAAGTACTGTGACATTTATGTCACAGTCTGCTTTTTCTCTAAATCTTTTTTTGGAAATAATATCAAGACATAGCATTTCTCAGATTTATCATAGTTATTTCTCCTCTAAGGAACTTTTGGATATTTATATTGAAATTTGCCATGAGTATCAATATATACACTGTATGTTTGTATACTCTTTGTATATATAGAATTTATATATTAAAAAGCAAGACTCTATCTCCCAGTGAGCATTATCACCTACTATTAGAATACATGAAATAGCTCTAAATTTAAAAGTTAAATTTTGTAGACTATCAAGTATATTCATGTTTATTCAAAACAGAGAGAAAACAGATAATATTATTTAGATTTAAAAAATTAAATAATCAAATAAAAATATTCTATTCTACATAATACTATAAAGTTTACATAAGTGAACTTATTTTGGACAAGCTCCCATATAGCCCAAGATGGTATTGAACTCATGATACAGTAGAAAATAACCTTGAACTTCTGACCATTCTGCCTCTACATCCTCCCAGATACTGGGATTACAAGCATAAACTATCATCATACCATGCATCAGGAGTGAATTCCTGCAACATGTGGTTCTACTCAGAATGATATGTACAAGGCCAAAAACACCTAATTTCAAAAGTTAAAGCTGTTATTTTTCTGTAAAATTTTTCCCAAGTAATGCTATGTTCCAACTGGACTATGAGAATGGATGCTGGGTGGTACTGAGTTGAGATATGCATATGTTTAGTATTTGTGGTCCGAATGTCTTCCAAGAAAATCTCTTTGGCTCTATACCCACAAGAAAGGAAAGGAGAGGCAGTTGGAGTTAAAGGCAAAAAGAACATTGTTGTCAATTCTGACTGAAAAAAAAAATAACGTGTCAAATGACACATGCTGGAGGCTGGTAATAATTTTATATTGCAAAAATCACATTTCTGCTGTTACAAAACTCTAAGATAGGCAGGTTGCGGTTGCATCTTTAGCTGGAAACTCCTTTGCTTTAGAGTCAGAAGTAATCTCTTTCAGTGAAGCATAATGAGTGCAGGTGAACCCCAGACACAGCACTTTCTTAAGAAAATAATCATTTAATGAAAAAGGCAAGGTCCTGTCACAGGCAGAAACAAACATACAGGCCAACACAACTTTAACATTAGTTTTCATATATCTGAGTTAATTCCATAAATGAATCAATAAGCTTTGAGACGTAAAAGAGCAGTTGAGCCTGTGGTTTATTTCACCCTTTTATGTACTTTTCATTAAAGTAATTTCAGAAATTACCAGTAATTTTCAGTTCTGTTATCATGACTGGCTGAGATATTTAACAGAGTTTTCCTATATCATTAAGTGGAGTCATTCTCAATGCTGAATTAAATTTCTGATGTTTAATAATTAAAACTATTTTTACTGCATGCATATCAATAGAATTTAATGGGAATCAATATAATTATCACTGCACAAGTCACCCATGATAAACTGGAACTTCAGTCCTTAACTATCGTTCATATTAAGCCAAATTGTAAATATTAGTCAGGCAGCCACATGTTGCCAGTATAAGAAGCCAACATTGGAGCCTGCTCTACTCCAATGGGCTTTGTGCAGGGTCTGGAGAGTCCTTCTTCCCTTTACCTCTGACTGATTTAGGAGGACAATGGGCAGTGACCTCAGTCAAGGCAGAGCAGGAAATGAAAAGCAAAGTTCGTGAGAGTCCTCTCCTCTTGTTCCTCACCTGTCCCTACATGCCTGTCTCCAGCCTAATGAGACAAGCACTTGAGAAGAGTAGTGATGTTATAAAAAATCCTTTGACAGAAACCCTTCATTTATGACAGGAATAAGTCCATGGAGTGTGATTTAAGTTGACATGACTTAAATTGAAATATATGTTTTCACTAAAATGGCAGCTATGGCACAAATTAAGTATATAATCTCTTATGTATTAATTGTCCATTGCATACAGAAATAATTTTAACTCAAATCCACATTGTAACTTAAGCCACTTGATGAATGGAGACAAGTCTTAAAAAGAAACCCTTGCCTCACTTATTTCCTCAGCCACTCTGCTGTTCATTGTTGCAGGTATAGAGAGTACTCAGAGAAGACTGAAATAAACAAAGGGAAAAGAAAAACCAAAGACCTTTGTGAAAATATGCTTTAAGACCTTCAAGACCTTGTTTCAGCTGTGTGAGGATGCATTTCAGTGGTAGAGCACTTGCCTAGCATGCATTTGGACCTGGATTGATCCACAGCATCCAAAATAAATGAATAAACAAATATGCAAGTTAATAAATAAACAATACACAATAGTGCTTAATATTTAATAATTATGACAGATTTTATTAGTTACTTAAAATAGAGTGGCTTTGTTGTTTCACTGAAACAAAGATGATAATAAATTTTCAATCACTGAACCTTTATGAGAGAGATATTTTATGCTTGAATATCCCAAAGCATATTAGAAAGGGCATTAGGAGAGAACTTATAGTCTCTATACCAATCTGGTACTCTGAAGATTATTATAGCTTACCAGTGAGTACAAACAGAAACTTGGTTCCTGGTAGTAATGTGTTGGTGATGATTTCTCTTTGGTTCTTATTTTTTAAATTAATTAATTTATCAGAGAAACAGCCTAAGTATGAGGCATTCTTCTGCCAGATTAAGATAATAAAAACTATTTCCAACTCAAGTGCCCATCTGATACTGATCTGGCAGGTTTCACTGACTTCTCTTAGAGATAAGTGTAGGTTTGAGACTTCTACTCAAGTATTTTGTCTGAGGTATGACAAGAGTCATTAAATCTTCTAAAGTTTATTCTTCAGTTATTTACAGTACTGAGGATCAAATCCAAGGCCTCACTCATCTTGCTTATCAACCACTGACATAATCCCACATCCACAGTTTATATCCAAAGAATAGGAGATACTAACAGTTAAATTAAATGAGACAATTACTGGGATTACTCTGTATTAACACACAGGGGGATCTCAATTCCCCTATGTGTTGAACAAAAACATTGGGCAAATGTTTGTGACTGGCTTGTGGCTTATTAAGCAGCTTGGAAACTCATTGTGAAAATACAACACTAAATACCCAACAGGCATGATGATCTTTACAAAAGGAATATTTCTGTTCTCAAGGTTCAGTGGTGGAATTTGACATGTGCTATAGAATAATGCTTTTGTACACTGGTTTGATAAAATGCTGATTGCCAGTAGCCAGGCAGGAACTATAGGTGGGATAAGCAGATAAGGAGAATTCTGGGAAGAGGAAGCCTGAGTGAGGAGAAGCCAGCCCACCATCCGGAAAGCAGCATGTAATGGCACATAGGTAAAGCCAAGGAACACATGGCAACATATAGATTAACAGAAATGGGCTGAGTTTAAATGTAAGAGTTAGGCCGTGGTAGGCCTGATCTAATGGTTGAGCAGTTTTAATTAATATAAGCCTCTATGTGTTTACTTGGGTCTGAGTGTCTGTGGACCAGGCAGGATGCAGAAAAACTTCAGCTACAGATGTGAATGAGTTGTGAAGAATCAATCAAGGGTATCTTAGTTGCAGTATTCTTTACCTTCAAAAAGGGATCATAGGAAAGGATAAACCTTATGACTGAGGTTTCTAAGAGCAAGCAGGCTACGCAGCAAATGCATTAGCATAAATGTTAAAATGGGTGTTTTCACCACAAAATAGAATATTTTTCAAGGAGTTTGTATTTTAAAACTGAGGAGATAAATCATCAGTTCAGATGCTCTGAGAGGTTTTCCAAACTTATATTTCAATTTGCAACTTGCTAATTATAGAGGGGGTAACAGTGAAAAAGCTCAGTCTTAAGAC
The DNA here is from genome assembly GCF_903995425.1 of Onychomys torridus. Taxonomy (NCBI): domain Eukaryota; kingdom Metazoa; phylum Chordata; class Mammalia; order Rodentia; family Cricetidae; genus Onychomys; species Onychomys torridus. The sequence continues at coordinate 24,658,704 of NC_050446.1, read as the reverse complement.
TGGAGAGTAACAGAATACATATAATCTTGCCAAGTAGTACATGCTGGCCAGAGATCGTTCAATAAAAGAAAATGAATATATACGAAAAATGTTCAGAGATAATTATGCTAGTTTTTCAGCCTAAATACCTTGGAATTTGCAAAGACAGCTCCTAGACAAAAGGGAGACCACAGAAATTCAGTGCAATAGATTTCTCCATTGGAAGTGACAGGAACATCTCTCTCAATATTACTTAGCTAATGAAGGAATAGATCTGCTGTGAAGTTCCTAGGAGGCTCATTTTCTTGAGTACAGTAGTAAAAGTTAGCTGATGAATGACCTAAACTGCTTAATGCTTCTCTGTATAACTTCAGAGCAGCAAGGCGTATCCAAGCAAGAACTGAAGAAGTTACCCTCCAGGGGCCCTGGTGTCCTTGTAGGTTGTCAGAGGCAATGAGCCAGGTTTATTTCAAATGGCTCCTTAAATGAACATTTATTTTGTGCCAGTAACACGTTTTTGATTAACAGCTCCTTTTGACTAATTTGCTTCCCAAAACAGCCCAATAAATGACTCACTTAAAACATAATTAAAAGCATGTTATTGCTAGTAGTTAATACTGATTAAAACAGGCATTAAGACAATTACTGTTGAAGAGAAGTAAGCACCCTATAGTCAGTACAGAATCCACCGTGATTCTGTTCAGGCTCCATATGCAGAACGTTCCCACTCTTCACACAAAATCAAAATATACTTCTATTTTGTTTTTTGTAAGGACATGTTTGCAAATGGGTATACTGTTGAAACAGCCCTCTCTCTGTGTGTATATGTGTGTGTATTTGTGTGTGTGTGTATGTGTGTTTGCGTGAGTGTGTGTATGAGTGTATGTGTATGTGCATGCGTGCGTGTGCGTGTGTGTGTGTGTGTGTGTGTGTGTGTGTGTGTTCATGTGTTTCACATGGTAAAATCTCATTTTTCATATCGGTCAGAACTGATTCTGTCTGAAGGTAGCTCACATGTGGCTTCATGTAAATAGGGTGTAGCCAGCCCTCCTCTGACATTCTCCCTGTGCTCAACACTCCCAGTCACTTTCGATCTCAGAGCATGGGAAGCTTCACTACAGTTGTTTTGCCCTGCTGATATGTTTGTTTTCCAGTTGCTTCTCATTTAAAGCATGTTCTGTTGTGATGTGAAAGAGAAAGGTCAGCTTTAAATGATTTCATCTTCTCCTCTTAAAAGTTTGCAACCTTGGGTTTTCATATTACATGCTGGGTTGCATTTCTATAACATCAAAGTAGGACTTTTCTAAACTGTATAGGTGATGAAGAAAATCATATGTATTATAAGATAATTTAATTGAAAATGAAAATCATAAAAAGAGACTGTATTTCACACATGATGGTCCACTTGGTGGAAATTTATTTTATGATCAAGTTGTATATTTAAGGATAACCTCTCTTTTCACTGTTTGGGGTGGTGTAGGGTGTTAAAATTTTCCATTTTTAGTGTTATAATACTTAAATGATACTGTTTTGGAGAGGGGCATTATAAAAGTCATCCTAAAACTCTGCATAACACACTGAAGAGATAAAACCATGCCACCATACTTTGTTTCAGATTTCTATTTGGCACTGCCAGCCCCTGGGTTGTCTCACATGGTGACAGCATTCACCAAGTGCCCTGAAAGCATGAATTCATTCAGACAACTTTCACTTCCTTAGCAGACACAGGCAAGGCCAGAAGTTACTGTTGTATCCCTAAGCCAGTGTACACAATGTGTAAATCTTGTGCAAATTAAACATAGAAAATGAAAACCTTATGGAGCATCAGGTAGTCCAAAGTTTGGGAAAAGGGCATACATCATTTAAAAGGGGAAATGATAAGAAGTATTTTGTCAAATTTGATATTGAGAATTACTTTCCCTCTACTTCAGGCTTCTGTGGATGATTCCAAGCTCTTTCTAAAGGGGTTCCCCATTCTCCTTGTTAGTCTTTCACTTTACCATCAAAACTATGGTTCAAAACTGCATATATGGTCACAGCCTGCCCCTACCCAACATTGTTCCATTACTCATAGCATATAATTGAAAGAAGATATGATCTCTGTTTCATAGCCACAAAGTATATTTAGTTATTTTCTTATGAGCATAGTACTCTGGACATCTGAAGCTGCTTTAACAGCTACATCAAAATAATTTTTCCTTTTCCTACTATGCCTTGAACACTCAGCTGTAAGTGTGTGCCTGAAAGTTTTCTTTCCCCATAGTCCTTTAGTTACATTTGCAAGTTAAAATATCAGATAACCTGGTAATTTTGAATTTCTGATAAATAACATATAATTTTTATGACAAGTATATCCCAGAAAAAATAAAATATACTTTTATGTATCATTAATATTGTCCATATATATGTATATTTTTACAAATATGGGTATAATGATGAATAGTATATGGAGTTATTTAATCCACTTTGTAGCTGATGTTATCCAGTTTCTGCCTGGCTCCTGTGGCCCTCAGACCAAAGCAAACACACAGACACTTATATTATTTATAAACTGTATGGCCTAATGATTCAGGCTTCTTGCTAGCTGTTCTTATATCTTAAATTAACTCATTTCTATAAATCTATACCTTGTCATATGGCTCATGTCTTACTGGTAGGTTAATATCCTGTTTCCCAAGGCAGCGACTGGCAACATCTCTCTGCCTCAGCCTTCCACTTTGCAGAATTCTCCTCTCTCTTGTTCTGCCTACACTATCCTTCCTGCCTGGCTACTGGCCAACCAGTATTTTATTTATTAATCAATCATAGCAACATATAGTTACAACATATAGGACATCCCACAGCACTTCCCATTTTCTGTATTTTTCAAAAAGGAAGATTTTAACTTTTGCATAGTAAAATTACTTATAACAAAACAATTATCAAGCAAGAATTGGAGTTTTACAATATCCAGTCTATTTATAATATCTAGTCTATTTGTATTTGGCAGAATTAAAGAAGATATCCTATCTATCATATATTTGTGAATATATGGTTTTATATCTAATTTATCTTTTATTATAACTAAGGATAATTGTAACTATCTAGTCTTCAACTCCATCAAAGACCTCAGAAGGATATAATATTACCTGAGAAATGATAGAAGGACACTAGCAACTTTCAGGAGTCTTGTGAGAGTAGACAGACTGCTGGTAGCCTGGATAGTCATCCAAAGTTCCTCTGTAAATTTTGGGCATCTGACTTCAGCCCACAGACCTAGAGTCTCTCAGTCACTTCTCTCTGTGTCCTTTAGAATGTCTGGCAGTTTCCTCTGTGAAGCAGGAACCTGAGGGACCATTTTGACTTGTTGGAGTCTGGGCTTGATCTATGCCACATTACACAGAGGTGTCTCCAAGCTGCACACTATGCTGTGTGGTGGATATAGCTTTTGATAGTAAAAAAAAAAAATGCACATTTCTCATGAGTAGATTCATGTTGTTTATTTGAAAATGATGTTCTTATAAATATGATGGTACACATGGCTCCCTGATATACAGCTGGTGGTAAAAAATACCACCGTCATGTTTGGAAGCTGAGGTGGGTGGAAATGCTGCAGTTTAAAGCAATAGATTCACAATAAGACAGATTCAGGTGGGATACACCTCTAAACAGTTCACAATGTGTGTAAAATATACATAGGTTCAAAAGAGAGTAAAAAAGTAATATTGGTTTTTGTCTGTATCATACCACAGGACTCCTCTGATATGGGGCAGAAGAATCTTTTAAACCTTTCTTTTTTAGCTGGGGTTTAGAGAAGGAGTGAACCAATTCCACCTCCAAAGCCAGGTTGGTATATTAGGGAATTTGGGTGTAGCTTCTCTTACTACTTCTTGCTGGAGGAGGGTACTGTATTCTTATGGGTACATAAAGAAAATTTTTAGGGTTATGGGGTAGTCTGTGAGGCTATATTCTCTGAGCCAGTTGCCTTGAAACCATTTTGTATGTTGGATCATCTGTGCCATGGTGTCATCAGAGACCTTTCAGGGGGTCTTGGCTGGTCAAACCTGATGTATCTTAATCTGGAAAAAATCTATAGCTTCTTGCTTTCTGTGGAAACAAAAGCAGAACCTCCTTTCCAAAGCAACATATCTTTAGATCCAAATTTTGAAGTCAAGGTACCTTTAAAATGAACATATTGGTTTAAGTCATCTGTCTTTATAACCAAATGTCTCTCTGCAGTTAATAATCCCAAAGACAACACAATATATTTCAAGCATACAGGACATCCAACATCACCACTTAAATTAATAGGCTAAGCCAAAGGACTTTGTTTCTCCCATACAGCATGGAAACAGTTTATTGGGGAGCAGGAACATATTTGTCTAGGCACGAGGCTTAGCCAGGAAATCTTATTTATTGCCCAATGTTTCAGTTTCTTCATCTGCCAATGTAGAAACAAAAATGAAGATAAAAGTAATAGGCCACTGAATATGAGTAAAAAATATGGTGTTTTAGAAAGTATGTAGCAAGCTTCACTTAAGAAGGCCATGTCTAACTCAAATTCACACATCAGCAGCAATAACCAGTGTAGATGATCCTGATGTATCAATGAATATGAGCCTGCATGAGTCTAAATGGCTATGTCTTTATTTCCCAAATACCTCCTCTCTGTTCTAAGGCCCTGGACAATCACTTATGCAAAAACTTTTGTCAGATGGCACCCAAACTGTCAATCATAACAAACCAGGCAAGACAGTGCTCAGGGTGCTATTACCCTACACTTGTGCTCTAAGTGCTTTGTAGGTGACTATGGTCCTGGTCATGGGGTCACAGGTCAATGGGTGAACTTTTGATATGGCTATCTATGTCTCTGAGTCTACTAGTCAAATACTCTTTAGTTTCTCCTGTAGCATGAATCTTAAAAGTTCATATTAATAAAATCAAACCTGAAGCCAGGTATTGAGGTGAATGCTGAAAGATCAGAGAAACAGAACAAACCACATGCAACCTCAACTTTCTAGTTCCTCAGCTGATCCTGTTTCCTCAGACTGGTAGTCTCTGGGTCCTCATCCAAATGGATCTTAGCTGAACTGCTGCTAAAAGCCTAAAAGCTTAACCAGGCTCTAGTTCCTGGTCCTCATACATTTATTTCTGCTTCTTGCCATCACTTCCTAGGATTAAAAGCATGTGTCACCATGCCTTCCTGTTTCCAGTGTGGCTTTGAATTTACAGAGATCCAGATGTATCTGCCTTTGGAATGCTAGGATTAAAGGTGTGTATGCCACCATTTTCTGGCCTCTATATCTAGTGGTTGTTCTGTACTCTGACCCCAGATAAATTTATTAGGGTTCACAATATATTGGGGAACACAATATCACCACATTCTCCCCGACACCAAGAGTTATAGTCCTGTGAAACTTCTCAAACCCTCTGTTTGTTTTTTCTGATAATCTGCTTTTCTCATGTGTCTTTGAAAAAAACCAATTCATTGAATAAGCTTTTCTCAGTGGTTCTTATTCATTTCATCCAAAGTTCTTAAATAAATAAGTACTTACAAGGAGTAATTTCATTCAAAAAATTCTAACTTATTTTAATTGTTCAGAACACTTGCCTATTAGCAAGTTTATAAATTTTAGCGTTATCATCACAGATGGCTATTTGAATTGTATTTTACCAATAAGACTGTTTTTGAGTTCATAATAATCTCTGTTTGCTGCTTTGTTTGTTTCTGTCATTTGCCAAATTGTGAAAAGCAGTTGTTTTTGGTGATGGCAGACACCAATGCTGCCTAGTCTAATACAGGATAGACCTATGATATTGGGATTGATTGAACAATAAATACATCAGCTTGCCTTGAAGCCTTGCTGTTAGACAGGCATGTGGATTCTAGCAAAACATATTTAAAATAGGATCCGTTGTATTTACAGCAATGTGTTTGCCTGTTTTGACAAGTTAAATAAAACAATATGATTGTCTTTTCAAGTTGCAACTGTTTTAATTTCACATTTCTGAAAGCTTGTGGACAAAATAGAAAATGCAATGGTAAAAAAAAAAAACACCAAAATATGAGAAAGTGGGTTTTTTGTTGTTGTTGTTGTTTAAGGTGGTTTTTCTCTTTATATCATTCTTATAATTTGCGAACACTGTAAGAGCATCCAAGGATCAGTGTTTGTTGTTGTGAGATTATGTCTCCTAGAAATGCCAAAAGCCACACTTTTGAAGTCTCACCCACATGACTGCCTAAACATGAACTGAACAAAGATGACAAGAGTAGGCATTGCCATGTTGATAGAGAAAGCCCATAATCCCTCAACCCCACACAAGGAACTACAAGCATAAAAGGAATGCCGAGAGTGGGAGGAATAGTCTCCTCACAGGAAAAGCACATTAATTGGTTGCCCAGAAACCAATTGTCAGCCTGGAAGCCATATATAAAAGTAACATACAGACTGAGCACTGTATTTATGATTTTAGGAATATGTACATATATGACACACATTATATGTATAGTATGAATGTAATAACAATGAAAAAGAGGCCATGAATTTGAATGTGATCAAAGAAGAGCCTTTGGGAGGGTTTGGAGAGGAAAGAGTAGGAAAGAAAGAAAGTAATTACATGATAATCTCAAAAAATAAAGAAAAATTTTAATGGAAAAGAGAAAATGAGAGGAAAAAGACTCGTCAGACAACAAGAATGCAAGAAAGAAAGAGTAAGATATGAAAACCAGAAAAGTTGAGTAACCAACAGTGTCTAATTAAACTCGAGTCTGCTTAGGGGCAGATTTATTTTTTGTATCATAAACTCATGGCTGGAGATGTCATAGACCTTAGAGGAAGCCTACAGGTGTCATTTTCCTCAGTCAAGACAGCTTCAAAGTACATTCTAAGGTAGGTGCAGTTTTTGCTCTTTGTCAAAGAAATACCCTGTGCAAGATATGTAGGCTATTAAAAGATCCCCAATTGGTCAAGATGTAGGGACTCCATGATTGTGGGGTTCACATTCCAAGTTGGTATATATATAAACCTTATACTTAAGACTCAGGGACAATGGCAGAAGTAGGGTCAGAAATATTGTAAGAGCCAGAACCAAGGTGTATCCTGGGATACAGTTTTCTTTTTCTAGATATAACAAGAATATTACATCCATGAAATCCCAAAAATATGGTTGCTCAAACAAGACCTGCATAATAACCACACCAGGAGACAAGCCAATGTACATCAGGGGATTCTCACAAGCCCCTACAATAGTATGAAGAGCTACAGGTAGTTAACGGTTTCTGAGAAAGGAAGATTTCCCAAGTAGTCAGTTCTAAGCATCTATACATAGTTTTAATATAAATGGAGTTGGTAGATTTATAGGTATATATGTATGTATGTATGTATGTATGTATGTATGTATGTATGTATGTATTTGTGTGTATATTATATATATATACATAGATACACATACACTTGCATATATACATACATACATACACACACATATTTATATATGAGACACACAGAGAAATAGAGTCAGGAAGAGAGAGATAGAGAGATACAGAGAGATAATTATAAAAAAGTTAGAAAGGGAGTGGGTGTGTGGTAAGAGTTGGAGTGAGTAGAGGGAGGGGTGGAAATGATGGAAATACAATACACTTAAATTAAATTCATATCATGAACATGACCCTGATTTTAGTAGCCATTTCACAAATAACTCAAATCAGGGGCAGTTGCCTTCAGGACACAATCCATTTCTGAAACCTTTTAAAAGTAATGAAACTTATAATTAATTAAATAATGGTCTTAAAATAAATTGAGAAATATATATATATATATATATATATATATATATATATATATATATATATACAAACATACATATATATGTTAAAATCTCTGTTTTATCTCTCTTGTGTTTCCTAGTTTCTAACTTTTGCATGCTAGTTTCAAAAAATGAGTTCAAATTACCAAAGAGACAGCAGAAGAATTATATAATCTTTTTGAGTTATTGAATATATATATATAATCACCAGATGAGTAGCAATAATGTTTCAAATTTTTTCTAAAAATGAAGTCTCAAAAAAAGTTCTGTATAAATTATAGCTCACAATATGCCTGCTACTCTTCAGATATGAAGTCAACATTCAAGAATTCAAAATCTATTCTAATTTCTCAGAGAACTTATAATCAAATCAAAAAATCAAAAGACTTTTTTGTTATTCTGAAATTAATGTTTTCATGAGATCCCAATAATAGTTTTAAACATATGTGCATTTTCTATTTCCCAAGTAATTCTTCCATTCAATGACAGATAAGGAACCCATCACTCACTGCCCTATGAAAACATGTAGTTAATATTCCTTCCATTAAGGCAATTGTCTTTTGGCAATAGTGAAAATACATAAGATCTTTGTCTGCTTTTTAGGAAGGAAAGGGCAGTTGAACAAACTTGAAAAGAAGTGATCTAGCTGTCAAAAGTAAATCTGTTTCAAATTTAAGATTTATTGAACCAGTTACTTTCTGTAGGAGTGCATGGTGTTGGTGGGGAGAAGAAGTTTTATGATTTTGAGCTGGGGAGGAAGTACTGAAACTGCAGGCAGATGCCTCACTCATAACTCCAAATTTTCTAGCTTTCTCTTGTTGTCTTGCTTGTCACACTGCTAGTACATGGCTTGAGGAAGTCTTTTGCACTGTGGGACTGGACATGTACTTTCAACCTGAGAAGAAAGGAAGGGGTATCGGTCTCTTAAGAATTTATCAAGACAAAGTATAAAGAAAAATCTGGCGCAAATATTGATGGTTTTACATCACTTCAACTTCTGAGCAGCACTGAAATGGATCCACCAAGTCCATTGTGGTTCATTTCATATATGAAAGAGCTAACCCAATATATTTTTGTAATTGAGGGGCTGTGGAGATTTGATAAATAATCACTCACAGAATTCCTGACAGTTTTAGTCTAAGAATTCTATACAACAACTTGAAGAAATAACCACTTTTTTTTTTCTTAATGATGATTTAGAAATCGATGCTTCCCCACAGAGTAACTTCACTGGTGTTTATTTTAGACCTAGCCACAACAGATATACCATGTGTAAAATGACTCATTCATTTTAAACAACACTTGTGTACACATGTACATATATGCTACCAGGCACACATGCAGAATTTCATGCTGGAAGATGAATCAGTTTAATTTTAATTTCCTGAAAAATATGAATAGTTTATTTATGCAAATGAAAATTCTGCAGTAAAGTAAATTTAATGTTACTGTACATCAGTTTGTAAAGCAGACTAAATTTAGACCATGTAGAACAATCAATCCATGTATAACTCTAAACCAAGCAACTGTAAAATAATTGAATAATTATCACATTTCTTCTAATTCATTGTTAGCTATGGATTTATGATAAATTAAGTAGGAATTTAATCATAAGTGCAACCAAAATAATCTGAATGAAATAACTAGATCATTTTCATAATATGCTAAAATCTGTTTTATCTCTCTTTGTTTCCTAGTTTCTCACTTTTGCATGCTAGTTTCAAGAAATGAGTTAAAATTTCAAATGAGTTAGCAGAAGAATTGTATAATGTTTTTGAGTTATTTGAAATAGTCCATAAATACACATACTTCCAAGAAACATTAAATGAACCCAGCAAGTTATATTTATATAGCCATATGATTATATATGTAAGCATAATAACTATGAAGTCATGAATTCAAGAGTGAGTGAAAGGCAGAGAGGTATAGGAAGGGGAGGAGCTTGGGGTGGAAATGATGTAAATACAGTACTCATGGCATTTTTAAAATATGTATAATACATGTAACAATAATACTTTATTTTGTGAATAAAGATTTGATGCAATTTTATTTCCTCCACATTTGCTCATCATTTACCAGGTCTCTCCATAAATATAGTTGTAATGCTTGTTTCTGAAATGTCTGTCTACTTAGCACAAATAATACCTGTGTTAACCAAAAACAGAAAATGTAAGCAAATAAGTAAATCCATAACTAGGCATTAAATTAAGTCCCATTTAATAAATATAATATTCTAACATGGTAATCCAAATGAAAAACATTTTCTTAGAGTTAGTGATTGTCAAACCTTGGCAAAAGCATGGGTGTACAACTATCCTTAGATTATTCCGTTTTCTCTGCTCTTTTACTATAAAAGGATCACAAGTATATAACGTAATAGTGGGTAAAAACTTACATTTATAAATGCAGCCTGGAAATCAAACTGTAATTCTGACACATCATCAGGAGCCTTGCCTTATCATGCACTGCTTACAAAGTGCCATAAACTGGATTTCCTTTACTACACTGGAAAGTATCACGTTAGCTTAGAATCAAGGTTTTCTATAAAGTCAGTGTTATTTGGGTGGTGACCAATGCGTGTATCTCATTTGAAATGATAATCTAATAACAGTTGAGATTTTTTTGTATGAATTGTGCATTCTCAGATTCCTATGGAGAAATAATTTCTTAATATAGACACAAATGCCAAATAATAAATAAGAAACAGACTCAATATTTTCCTGGCAAACAGGTCTATAAAACTAAGAACTGTTTGTTCTATGACTTTTAGACTAGACCGATGGAAAGTTGTGCTGTTACAATGAATTTGTGGGAACAAGAGCAATGCACACATATTTAGCTGTATTGAAATATATAGCAAGATTATTATGCATATCACATGTATAGAACCATAGTTTGCTGTATGCATTAATCATGGCCATTTGTGTGCATTTTTTTTTTTATTTCTATTACTTAGGCTTGGAGAAATTTTTACAAAACAGATTCATAACAAACATGTAAAAGCAAAATAAAAAGCACATTCCCCATAAAGTGTACAATTTTGGCATCCAGTCAGTTTCATGTGGTATATAAAAAATTCTTTCACATATTTAAATATGTTGTATTTTACATCCTTTTATGTAAAACCTTAAGTGGAATTGATCATTGATTCCTTCTGACTCAGCCATGTGATGCCTCTTAGGTTGGGGCGGTCTTACTCTGTTCTGTTTCCTATCAGTGCTCCTCAGCTCTGGGCATGTGGGACCAATTTGTTCCCTCTGCAGAGAAAGGAGAATGGGTAGTATTTAATTTAAGTCTTGAAATAAGGTTTAATTTGCTAAAAAGGAGAACTGTGTCATTGTAAATCCTGTAGGAGACACTCAGGTTGGGATAGTTGTCAGCCCTGTGTGTTTTTGCATCATTTGAGGTGTTTGTGTAGAGTAACTATTACTTTACAAAACTCACTCACCTAATTAAATGGATGCTTAACCAACAATATAATGCTATTATTTATTTTTTTCTACTGTTTTGTTTTGAGTGAAACATGAGAGATTACATGAAATTGTCATATGAAATACAGGTAGAGTAGGTACAAAAATTAGATAATTTTCTGAGCATGAAATTCATAAAAGGGCAAAGCTTTACTTATATCTTTATATTTTGATAAAAAGGAGAGAAGAAATTCAATCAGTTTTGGTAGGATGGACAGAGGACAAACCATAGGAAATTACTAACAGTCAGAATAATTTACCTTGAGGAAATTTGTATGGAAAGTTAGATAATCTTTTATTATGAAGACAGACACATATTTACCTATAAGTTTTATTTGGATTTCATAAGCAGTGGAGGGATATACAAATTCTTACTTCTTTTGCTTCATGGTATTTATAGCGTACAGGAATTAATAATGATTGAGACAACATTCCATAAGACAATATGTAGAAAGCAAGAAGGGAATGCATGCTGAAATCTACATATTACTGTTTTAATATTTCTTTACATCTTTTTCAGTTACAAATACACACACATACACACATAAACACTTTTTATCTTCTCATAGAAATGGAGTTACTTGTACTTGAAGTGCATTGTGTTGCTCACATGTTTGATGGTATAGAAAAACACAGAATGGCTTCAAGATCATCTTCTTGGGAGATACTCTTTTTGTATTTACATTCCAGTCTAGATATTTGTTATTGTTTGAGATTTTTAACATAAATGATTCTTCAATGTAATCGTATCTTTGTTTTTATTTTTGTGTTATTGCTGTAGCTTTGATCCTTCTTTAGTTTTTTGTTTGTTTGTTTGTTTGTTTGTTTGTTTAGTTTTTGAGACAGGGTTCCTCTGTGTAGATTTGGTGCCTTTCCTGGGTCTTGCTCTGTAGATCAGGCTGGCGGTGAATTCACAGAGATCCGCCTGGCTCCCGAGTGCTGGGATTAAAGTCGTGTGCCATCGCCACACAGCTGTCTTTAGTGTTCTTAATCTACAAAGATGCAATCAAAGTATTCTGTTTATTATTTGGTACTTAACAAACGATTTTAACCATGAATGGATTATCAACTTGATGATCACTTGTTTTGCTCAGACATCTGGAACTTTGAGAAAGCTTCATTAAATATTAGTCCTCAAAATATCACCATTATAGACTTATAGATGAATATTTTCATGTTATGAGGTACAAAGTGTTGTTATTGTTCTTTTTACAGGCTGCATACAGCCTTGGATATGGTGGGGAGGTGCTGTGAGAGAAACCCAAAGAGGAAAGGCACTGGAAATATCTATGACATGAAGGATCAATGCACACTAGAGGCAGGTATGAAGTGAAGAAGGAAGGGATAAGGGCCAGGTTTCCAGAAGAAACAAATTCCTAGTGGGTATAGATTCTCTTTCTGAAACTAGAAGCTTAGCTGGGTGGTGAATTGTCCTGAAGGTATCTTTTCATTTGTTCCAGGGCAAAGCAGACCCCTCCTTAATGATGCTAATCTCATTAAAAATTACAACTGCTCTTTTCCAGCATGCAGCTTGCCTGTAACTTTAAGCTTCCTATATTTTTGTCTCTCTAAATTGAATTTTATATTTCTTTATGCCTCACTTGCCCTTTTTCTTTGCAGACCTGCATAACAAATGCCAGTAACAAAAATGCCACATCCTCAATGTTATACAGTCTTAAAATTTTCTGAGCCAATAAAATTTGATCATTATTTTGAAATTTAGTTTCAGGACAGTTATTAGGACAAGGTCAGGATGCAGCCAGATTATTTTTGCCAAAATATCACAGGACTGTGTTATCTCTGGTTGCTATTGAAGTCCTTGCTTATCATTGAAACTTCTTGAGCTGACCTCCTACAATCAGCATTTTTCTCAGTACTATTGTCTTCAATAGTTTTTCTAGCCCAAATTTTTCAAACTTTTCCTCATTCCTCCTAAAATCAAAACCAGATTCTTCACAGGAAGTCCCTTTCTTAGTACCCACTTCTATATTAGTTACTTTTCTGTTGCTGTGCTAAGACATCCTGACCAAAGATGACTTGAGGAAAGAGAGTTTATTTGTTCTTGTAGATCCAGATAGGTAAGAGTCCATCATGATAGGAGGTACAACAAGCCTAACTTTAATCACAAGAGTGAAACAAGGAAAGAAAATTAAAAGTAAGTCAAGGCTATATATTCTCAAAACCCACTCCCAGTTGAGTACTTCTTCCAGAAAGGCTGCAGCTTCTAAACCTCCAGAAATTGCACCACCAACTAGGAACCAAATGTTGGAATGTTGAGCGTACAGGGGCCATTCCTTATTCAAACCACAATAGTTTATTTTACCATGTGTGTGCAACACTGGGACACTAACACAGTAACAATAGTCAACAGTTCTTGGTGCTAGATATAACTGTTGATTTTAAAGTAGTTATGGTTTAAGTAAATATCTCTTAAGTCCCAGCTCTTAAATGTTTAACCCACAGACTAAAGTAGTGAAACTTTTATAAAATAACACCTAAGTGGAAGTCATCAGATACTCTCTGTAATATTGGGGTCATACCCAGTTCTCTCTTTACCTTCCTCCATCATATTATATGTCACTATAAGCTTCAAAATAATGGGTCATCTCACTGTGGACTGCAGTCTTCAATCTTGAGTCAAAAATAAGCATTTTACCACTATAATTTGATTATTACATGTATTCTGCCACAACAAGGGAAATCTGACATACAAAAGATTACTGAAAGACAATGCTTGCTCAGTACATTTGTGAACAGAAATAAAGACATAATTTGTTTAGAATTTCTCCACATGTTTTAACACTTCAACAAAAAGGAATCAGGACCAAAGCAAAACAATTCATTAATCACTATCACTGAAAACAAAGAAACAAAAAGGAGAAACAGCAACTACCAAATCAGTATTTTACACAAATTTGGAACACATAGGTTAGTCAAAGAATGTTCAGAATATTGGATCTTGTACATGATTAAAATATCACATGATCCATAGAGTATGTATTATGTGCTGAGTACAGATTTAGAATTGTTTGTGGATTTTTTAAAAATTCTCTCAGCGCCAGTAGATTACATGAATAATAATGTTTTCTTTTTTATATATCAAAAAACTGAGATACATGAATGACTATTTCTTGTACAAATAATAATAATTACTCAGAGATGTCCCTGGGTAATCTACCTCTTCAGGTTTCCCCAGTAATTATGCTTTTATGAGCATACCACAAAGCTTGGGATAGTGATGATTACTCAGTCAAACATTGTGAATTGCAGCACATTCGCTTTGTTACAGCCTTAATGTGGGAACAAACGTGCAGATTTCCAGGGACACAGAAGACTTTTTTCCATTGACTCTTACCAGGCAATTCCTCAACTTGACTCTTGTAGACTTCAGTTATTTACCTTTAGTTGTTTTGCTAGAAAGCTACAGATCATTGTGCCATGTAAGACTCTGATTTCAATTTAAGCAGCTTGTATTAGTGTCTTAATTTGCTATATATATTCTGTTTTATAATGCAATTGACCAAGGAAGGTTGTGGTGTTTTGTCTCATTTGTTAGCCAGAATAAATAAACAGCCCTTCCTTTTCCAGACTCTTTGCCAACATTAAATTAATTTAAAGTGTGTTTCATTTTCTTCTGTTCTCTGAATCTCTCGTCTTGCTGTTAATAATAATAATTACTCTTTCTTAGCTCTCTGATCAGCTAGTAAATTTCATCAGTTGATCAAACGAGGCAAATGGGATGAAACGGAAATCCTAGATACATTTATATTGCTTAAAGCCCTACTATAAAGCAGAGTTCTTTCAACTCTGTTACTTTACACAGTGTGAAATTATGAGCTCAATACACCAAGGCTGTAGAATACATCGTAGAAAAAATGAAAAAAAAAAAAAAACACAAACTAAAAACATTGTCTTGTTTGCTGCCATGGACTTTCAGTATATAAGCAGGATTTTAAACATTTAAAACACTATAGTGCAAAGGAGCATTGTATAAAATACTAGTTTGCATTATAAAAGGTTCTAGAACCCTTCAATGCTAATTATGAAATAAAAGAAATGTATGGAAAACAACAAAGTAACTGGAACAGCCATTATTCTTCACTGTGACAAAATACCTATCACAGACCACTTAAAGAAGGAGGGAGTTATGCTGGCTTATAGTTTGAGGGTCTGTCCATGAAGTCAGAGAAGTTGTGGTGGTAAGAGCATTGGGTTGCTGGCTACAATGTATCAACAGTCAAGGAGTGTAACCGGAAGTTTTCTCAGGTCCCATTCGGTCGGCTCCCTCTGACACTTACTAAATAATCATTCAGAGGCTTAATCTTAATTGTCAACTATATGACCTATGGCAGGCCTCTTGCTAGCTGGTCTTATAGTTTAACTCAACCCATAACTATTAATCTATGTTCTATGGCTTTACCTTCATCCCATTACATGTCATTGGCGTTTCTCCACTCTGCCTTTTCTTCTCTCACTATCTTTCTTGGATTTTCCTGCCTGGCTCCATCCTGCCCTGCCATAGGCCAATGCAGCTTTATTTACCAACCAATCTGATCAACACATATTCACAGTGTACAGAAAGAAATCCCACAGCAAAGGAGTATAGAGAGTTATATACTGATGCTAAGATTGCTGCATGGCTTTTATTTTGCCAGGGCTCTGTCCAAGGGATAATGCCACCCACATTCAGGGTGGATCTTTCTTCCTAAGCTAATCATCTATGGAAGTACCTTCACAAACATGGCCATGTTTATGTTTTCTATATGACTCTAAATCTAGCCAAGTTGATAATGAAAACTAATCACTGCAATTTTATACATTGTCAACACTTGGTGAACCTGTGGATGAATCTGGGAAAATACTTTTCCTGGTGATTGTTTTCAAGAAAAAAAAAAGGAACAAAAAAAAAAGAAAAGAAAAGAAAACAGCAACAACAAAAAAACCCACTCCCTGTGCAATTTCAAGGTAAGGTTTTTTATTTTCCACCTACATATATTTTTACAAGTTGGACATGTCAGTGGGCTGGCCTTTCCCTCCAATAATTGTACCACTGTCTAGATGTATAACACTGGTTTTTCTTGATAATGGTAGTAATATCACACCTGCTTTCTCAGCTCGTTAGCCACTTTAAATTTGTCCACGTTATTTTCTTGTCCTAATTTCAAGTTTTTATATACTTTTGTTCCACATTTTATCATGCTCATTGTGAATCTGGATAAGAGCTCTGAGTAGTAAACATGACCCAGCCTAAATATTGTCCTGTCTTGAAATTACCTACATAAACACATGACTTCTTTACCTATGACTTCAGTCTCACTCATTTGTCTTCTCATAACATGGTAAGAATGTAGACATATTCTCTGCCATAATGCAATATGAACGGCCCAGCTAACAGTAGAATTCTCACTCCTTTCTAAAATGTCATGAATGGGACTGAATTCTGGTCTTTCCAACTCCAAAAGAATGGCCTTTAAGATCTGCTTATACATTTCCATGGCTTTACTCTTGATCTTCTGCAAAACTCTTCAATTTTTCTCCCACAGCCAGTCAACAAATCACATGGTCATTGATCTCAACAATATACCTACTCAGCAACAATTTTCTGTGTTAGTTTTAGTTTTCATTTCTGTGCCAAAACACTAGACAAGTGAAAGTTGAAGAAGGCATTTTTTTTATTGTGATTTGAAAGCTGATGATACAATTCGTGATGACAGCATACGATGCAGGCAAGAGTGTGAGGCAGCAGAGAGAGAGGAATGAACACATCCAGCTTCTTTCCTTCTTTACATACAGTTCAGAAGCCCAAGCAATGGAATGATCTTATGTATATTTATGGTGTCTCTTTCCTTTTTGGTTATCCCTCATTGGAAACACTTTCATAGACATGGCCAGGAGCATGTTTTCTGATGATTTTTAACTTAATTAAATTGACCATGAAAATCTCTCATAGGTACTGGTACAATCTGGATATTAGACAAATTGTGTGATATACTTTTCTTCTGATATTGTCTAAATCTGAAATTCACTTTTAATATAGACATGATAATACATAAGCCAACTTGCTGTTAATGATACCCACAGACACGCGGATTTGTCATTAAGTGTTCTGCCCTTGCTGCAAAAGGTGTTTTTAAAACTGCCCATTTCTCTTTTGGCGATAGTCTTATTTACAAGTTGCAACTTGTTCTGGTTACCTTTGTGTTTTCCCTAAAGGTCTGTGTGAGTCATCACTATCCAGCTTGGCTTAAACCCTGACAATGTTGTAAAACTTTCTGAGGAAGAAATGTCTTCACCCAAGTCCAGGTTGTAAACCAACAAGTTTACTAGGGTTACCTACAGGAACAGGGATAATTCACAGACAGCTACATAATGGGTGACAATCGATAAAAGTTGCATTCTTGTTCATCTTTTAGAAAGTACCACCAAAGAGTCTCCTAACTAACAGCGTTTTTAAAATTTTTTTTTCTAGTAAATTATGGAAATAGCCTCAAGAGTTGTGTAACTTTCTGATATTTCTGGGCCTAGGAATTTTTGTTAGATTCTCGAATCTTCTGATCCTTCTTCCTTTTAGGAGGGAATGCTTTCATTTAGAGGAAAAAGATCTACACAACATTAAGTCCCTTCCTTTAGCTCTTGCATTCTTTTGGGAATGTTTGTGAGCCTTGAATGGAGATGTTTCTTTTTTTTTTTTTTTCATCAATGACCTAGCATTGGGCCACTACATCACAGCAACACTCACTTACTCTCAGGCTAGTGACTGGTGGTGAATCTCTGAGTTTTCCTCCATGTCCAAGGCTGATAGCAGCAGTATTATGAGAAAAATAATCAAGATACAATTTTATAGGCATATTGTACTTGGTTAAGAAAATGCACTAGCTACTTTTCTATTACTTTGATAAAATACCATGACTAAAGAACACTTGAGAGAGGGGGGACAGATTATTTGGACAGATAATTTTCCAGGGGTATCAGTCCAATACGGTGGGGAAACATGGCAACAAGCACAGAAACCTGGGTCTGGAAACATGGCAACAAGCACATGGAACCATGTGCCTGAAACAGCAAGAGTGAACTGCAAGTATCTTGTGCTGGGAATCTAATTCAGCAATGCTTTGGCTGTTGGGAGTGTCTTTTTTTTCCCAAGTGCAGGGTGATCATCATCTCACTGGTACAGATTATCTAACTGTTCTTTTTTTTTCTTCTTATTTTTCTTTCTTTTTCTTAAATTTTATTAAAAATTTTATTTTTTATACAGATATTTGTGTTTTAATTTTACATATCAGCCATGGGTCCCCCTATCCTCCCCCCTCCTGCCCCCGCCCCTCCCCTCCATTCTCATCTCCTCCAGGGCAAAGACTCCCTTGGAGATTCAGCTCAACCTGGTAGATTCAATACAGGCAGGTCCAGTCCCCTCCTTCCAGGCTGAGCAAAGTGTCCCCACATAAGCCCCAGGTTCCAAACAGCCAGCTCATGCATTAAGGACAGGTCCCGGATTTTAGAGTTATGACAGATCTTATTTTAAAAAATGTAAAATACTGAAAGATAAGTAATACATAATAAAATCTAATTTTTGAATAGAGTGGGTAGGATCTCTGAGCTCCTACTCCTATCTCCTCCAAGGACATGTCAACCAGTCATTCTGCAAATAGAAGAGGAGAACAATGACCACTGCAAGAACATTCATAAATGAAATAAGGAAACTTTAGCATATAAAGGTCTTATCATTTCAATTACACATCTTGTCAAAAATTGTGACCTCATCCTGGGGAATTGCCTTGGGGCTGCCATGCTTGGGGCTGCCATGCTTGGGGCTGCCATGTGTCGACATCAACAAATCAGCAGCTTAGCTGGTCTGCTTTGTGCTGCCTGGCCTAGCTAACTAGACTGTAGTGTCACCTGCCCTGCCAAGCTCCTATCTCAGAGATCTAACAAGCTTTCAGGAGTGCTCTGACGAGGCTGGCCCTGTCTCTCCATTGGCCCTCTTCCTCTGTTGAAAAGAGCTAGGGTGTATTAACCATGTCCACCACCATGGGAGACATGTACACTGCAGGCCCCGGAGAGATAATTTTGCACTCCTGGAACAAACAAACTTACTAGGCTGCACTTTGACTTCCTCTTTTCATACTGTTTGCTAACTTCTGTTCAGGCTTTGACAACTTCCACACACAGAAGCACTGAACTTGGCTATCTTTGTGTTTTTTTTCTTTTGTTTCTTTGTCTTTCTCTTTTTCTTCTAGGGAATCACATTCCACACAACTCATGTGGCAGTTGCTTTTAAGTAACTAAGACTTGTCACATTGTCTGCTCTTCATTTTTCTCATCAGATTTTTACTGCCTTACTTCTTTATGAACCTGATTTTTATGTCAGTCTAAATCATTGATATAGAAAAAAAAATCTTTGCTTAGTTTGTAAATATTCAGTTCCATAAAAGAGTAAATATTAAAGTTGCTGAAGCATTATTAAGATCCCTGTCTGATTAACATTTTTTCTTAATACTCTTCTGATAGGATTGTACATTTTCATAGAGAATACCTCTCTCATACCACATTATCTCAGTATGCCTGCCCTTTCCTTATTCTCTTCCCATCTCTGATCCTCATGGTGACTTCAGTTGCCTAAAACAGAATATTCCTAATGGCTCCTATCGGTCACTCCATCGAATTCTGATATCCCTCAGTTGTCCTGGGTGATAAAATGTGTTTACTCCAGAATGGCTTAATAGTTATATTACCTACTTTTCTAATTCACAGCAATCAAACTAACTCCATCTCCTCCAAGTCTCATAGAAACCTTAATATAGCTATGAAAGTGTCTTAGATAGGGTTTCCATTGCTGTGACAATATACCATGACCAAAAAGCAAGTTTCGCATGGAGGGGAAAGGGGCTTATTTGGCTTACATTTCAGCTTTGCTGTTCATCACTGAAGAAAGTCGGGACAGGAACTCAAATTGGGCAGGAGCCCAAAGGCAGAAGTTGATGCAGAGGTCATGGAGGTAAGCTGCTTCTGGTTTGCTCCCTGTGGCTTGCTTAGCCCATGTCACTAGGATTGGGTTTTGCGGCTTGACAAGCCCTTGTCATCCCAGTCTTATTCCAATGGGCACTCTGTCTGCTTTGTGATTATTGTCCCAACATGTAAGCTGTAAGCTACTGCTCCATGCTTCCTTTCATGGTGCTCATGGATTCACCCTTGGGAACTGAAGAAAAGCCTTCAAATAAATATTTTATTTGAGAATTTTCCTTGATTTTGTTGTCCTTCCACAGCCATAAAAAAAGTAACTAAGATAGCCGACTTAAACTAAAATAGAAAGAAAGAAATCTTAACCACAAAACTAACTACAGATGTGCAAATCACAAAGTAGAAAGAAAAAGAGCACAAAAGACCAAAATAATATGTCTCCTCAAAAAACAGACAAAAATCCCCGCAAATCCCATATAATAATAGCACCTATTAAAAGTAACCTGTGAGAAATTTCAGACAGATATTTCAAAAGGACCATTATAACTATAGTCTAAATAAAAGAAGAAAAAAGACAAAGAAAAAAATGAAATAAGAAATAAGAAAATAAAAAATAACATGAAAATATTTTTTGAAATTTTAAAAAAGCTCAACTAAAACAATACTGGAAATGAAAAAAAAAAAAATAATGCCAATTAAAGACCACAGTGGAGCCTCTGGTGATAGAATAGGTCATGTTTTAAGCAGAGTCAGGGAAGAAGACAATCCAGAAGAAACTGGATCACTCAATTAAAAATCATATATATGTATATGTAAATGGAATATGGGAGGATTTTGACACATCATGAAAAGCTATAACCCCCAAATTTTGAGCAAAGAAAGAGAATAATATCTTAATGAAGGTATACAATATGCCTTTAGTAAAATTATAGAATAAATTTCTACAAACTAGACAGAGACATTCATCCAAATAACAGCAGTCTATAAAACATGTAGTAGACAAGACAGAAAGAGAAACTCTCCATAACAGATTATAGTTAAACATTAAAAGTACAGGACAAAGACATGGTATTGAATACTATAACGGGGAAAGGATGAGTCCTCTACAAAAGGAGGTCTATTAGAATAACACCAGATTATTCAACAGAAAATTTTCAAGCAAGATGGGCCTTGAAACATGAATCTTAAAAGGTCTTATACTAAAAAACCCAGATACAGATATTGAGGTGGAAGCTGAAAGATCAGAGAAGCAGAACAGCCAATCACACATTCTTAGCTCTATGAAATCCTCAGTCTAAAGAATGAACCTGCCTGTGTATGTCTGTCTATCACTTTCTGTGCAAGCCTGTATGTTTGATTGTGCCTGGAACCTGCAGGCAGCTGTCTTCTAGGTGATGTAAGCATCAGCCTTATCTCTAAGTGAATAAACTATGTCTTATCAGGAAAAATTAAAACAAATAAACATCCCAAAATGTGTATTTATCAACCTAGAAAATGTGGAAAAAATGGATGAGTTTCCAGACATATGGTCTAATAAGCTAAGTCAAAATGAAGTAAACAATTTAAATAGGCTGTATTATTCAAAGAGATAGACAATGAAAATGAATCTCAACATAGCCAAAGCAATATACAACACGTTCACGTCTTTCTCAATGTAGAAAAACTCAAAACTTTTACAGCAATGCCAGGAACAAGAAAAGATGTCTACTGACCTCCCTTCTGTTCAATGTGTTTCTTGAAGTCTTAGCTAGAGCAAAGGGATACATGAATGAAATAAAATGGCTGTAAATAGGAAAGGAATTCAAAATGATGCCATTTGCAGATGATATAATTGTACACAAAAAAAGATCCCATAGCTTCCACCAGTGACAAATACATTCAGTAAAATGACAGAAGATGAAATTAATACTCAAAAATTAGTAGCCTTCCTATATGCAAATTACAAACCTATAGAGAATGAAATTATGTAAATACTATCATTCTTCAAAAATACCTTTGAACAAATTTTACCAAGGAAGTAAAAGACATGCAAGATGAGAACATTAAGACTTGAAGAACTTGAAGAAGATACCAGAGGATAGAAAGACTTTCCATGCTCATGGATTGGTACAATTAATATTGTGAAAATGGAAATCCTACAAAAATATTAAATATTCAATGAAACTTTCACCAAAATTCAAGCACAGTTCTTCACAGATATTGGAAAACTAGTCTAAAATTTCATATGGAAGCATAAATAATCAAAGATAAGCAGAGAAACCAACAAATAGATACAATGGAGGTATGAATATCCCAGAGTTCAAGTTACACTACAGAATTATAGTAATAAAAACAGCATGGTGCTGGCATGAAAACAGAGCCACTGGTGATGGGCTAGAATTGAGGATCCATGCCTAAGCTCACATTCTTATAGCCAACAAGATTTTTAACAAGAAGATAGAAATAGATACTGGAAAAAATAGATACTTCAACAATTGGTGCTGGTCAAACTAGATAGCTACATGTAGAAGAATGGAAATTTAATCATATCTCCCATTCTGAATAAAACTTGGCTCCAATTGTATCCAGGACCTCAACTTAATGTCTGAAACTATGAACTTGAAAGAGAAGGAAGTAGGGAATGCTTAGATGATTGGCAGTAAGATCATTCTGAGTAGGATTCTGACAGCACAGGCATTTAGACCATGAACTAAAATTGACAATGTGTAGCCACAGTTTCTGCACGGCAAAGGAAATCATCAGTAGAGTGAAGTAAATAGTCTACAGATTGGGAAAAACGTCTTTATCAGCTACACACCTGATAGATGGTTAGCACCTAGAAGAAAATAAAGTAAATAAACCTTAAGAAAACAATGAACACAATTTATAATGGGGAAGGAATTAAATAGGCATTTCTCAAAATAAGAAATACATATAATGAAAAATTTTTTAAAAATGTTCAAAATTTTTTAGTCATCAAGGAAGTGCAAATTAAAACTACTTTTAAATGTCATCTTATTTAGGTGAGATTGGCTGTGATTAAAATATATGACAGCAAATTCTGGTGTGAATGAGGGGAAGGGAACATTTATTCACTGCTGGTGGAATTGAAATTTTCACTATGAAAATCAGTGTAGAGGTTCCTGAAAAAAAAACCAGAAAATAGATCTACCACATGATTCTGGACAGCTAAATAACTTTTGGTCATATACTCAAAGAACTAGAGATCTTTTCTCATCCATCTTTATTTCTGCTTTATCTATAATGACCAGGAAATTGAAACAGCATATATGTCCATGGCATGATTATTATATAATGAAAGTGTGGTAAATTTACACATGCAGTATTGTAAGTTATAAAGAAAAAATGAAATTCATGGGTAAATGGGTACAGTCAGAAACAATCACTGTGAATGTGGTAAACCAGACATAGGAAGATAAAGGTGTCATGTTCTCATTTGCAGATGTTATCTTTGGATTTTCAGGTACATATGTCTAGTCTGGTATAACTGTACATGACAACAAATTAGTCAAAGTCCATGATGGTTGGCTATAAGGAAAGGGGAGCTAGGAAATATGAGTGAAACCTTAAAGAGGATTAATACAGCAGGAAGGGTTAATCTGTGGTGATAGTGAGAGCAGGGTGGAGGATAAAATTTGAACAGTGATAAAAATCTCTAAAGACTTTTCAAAAACATATATGGAGACCTATCAACTAGTTTAGAAGAAATATATCTATCTATATCTATCATTTCTATCTATCTATCTATCTATCTATCTATCTATCTATCTATCTATCTATCTGTCTATCATCTATCTATCTATTGTCCTGGCTGGTTTTATGTCAACTTGACACAAGGTAGTTAAAGGAGGGAAACTTAATTGAAAAAATGCTTCCATAAGATCCAGAGGTAAGTCATTTTCTTAATTAGTGATTGATGGGGAGGACCCAGCCCTGGATGAGTGGTGCTATTCCTGGGCTGTTTGTCCTGAGGTCTATAAGAAAACAGGCTGCGCAACGCCATGAAATCAACCCAATAAGCAACAACCATCCATAGCTTCTGAACTAGCTCTAGTCTCCATTTTCCTGCCCTGTGTGAGTTTCTGCCCCCACTGCTTTTGATGATAAACAGTTATATGGAACTGTGAGTGAAATAAACACTTTTCTTCCCAAGTTGCTTTTGGTCCTCTTGTTTTATTGCAGCAATAGAAATCATAACTATGACACACACACACACACACACACACACACACACACACTCACACACAAATTTCTAAAGAGTCTCATTAAATAAGAAGCACAAAGCTAAATACAGAGGTGCAAGGCATAGAGATCAGAATGATAGGGAAAGCCACCAACTAACCTTAGCTCACCACAACGTGGTAGCTTCCCTAGAGAACCAGCTTCTTCCTGTCTAACCTGTGTCTTAATTGCCTTGCTGTTCTGCCTTCTCATTGGCTTTTAGCCCAGCCACCTCACTTCCTCTTCACTGCCTGTCTGTACAGACCTCCAGGTCTCTATGGTTGGTACTGGGATTAAAGGCGTGGCTCACCATGCTTGGCTGTGTCCTTGAACACACAAAGACTCTGCCTGCCATGTGAGTGGATTAAGGGCGTGTGCTACCACCACCTGACTTTTGTTTATGGCTGGTTATGACCTCTGATTTCCAGGAAAACTTTATTTATTAACATACAAATAAAATATCACCACACACACACACACACACACACACACACACACACACACACACACAAACACACACTCCCTGTAATATGACATCCATCAATGCCACTATTGGACATCACAGTCTTACAAATAAAAAGCCTGTGCTAAGAATTTGTTTTCTTTTGTGCAGTTCCTGACTAGTAAAGTCCCACAAATTTCCAATGTTACAGGCTATTCACACTCCTCAAGAACTAGATAAAAAGATCTTACTGCACTTAATCACACATTTGAGTCAGAGAACATTGAGATATCAAGCTGTTAAGAATCAGGTATCTTCATTCTTTCTGGCTAGCTTTCATCATGCTAGGAGGTGATATGTATGCTCCTGGAAGAGAGAAGTTATCAGTCTTATACTGTTATGAAGCTTTTGACTAATCTAGCAAGGATTTTCATTTGTAAAACAATGGAATGAATACTGGCGAGTAACCAATCACTTTTTGATGGAAATGAATACCTGGCACCAATGCCGGAACAAGAATCTGTGGCTAGGCAGGTCATAGGCCCTAGGGAATAACATACTTATTATTTGAATCTTAGATGGTCTTATAATAATAATAATAATAATAATAATAATAATAATAATAATAATAATAATAATAATAAACCCGGAGTCAGATACTGGGGTGAAAGCTGAAAGATCAGAGAAGCAGAGCAAGCCACAGACAGCCCATTACCTCACTAACTCCATAAATCCTGTGAGTCCTCACCCAAAGAGTCTCAGCTGAACTGCTTTAGTTCCTGCTTCCTCATACCTTATATACATTTCTCTGCTCTGTCTTCAATTCCTAGGATTAAAGGCATGTGCCACCACTGCTTGGCTCTGTTTCCAATGTGGCCCTGAACTCACAGAGATCCAGATGCATCTCTGCCTCTGGAGTGATAGGATTAAGAATATGTGCCACCACTTTCTGGCCTCTATGTCTAATCTAGTGGCTGGCTCTGTCCTCTGATCCCCAGGCAAGTTTATTAGGCTATACAATATTTCCCCTTTTTTTTGTCTAAAATAATCAAAGAAGGTTATAACTAATATAAGAAAAACTATATACAATAATACTATATACATAGTCAAGGATTACATTAACAATGTCCAATCCATTAACTTTTGACAGATTCAGAGAAAAAACTCCATTATTTATCCTATTTTGACAAGTCCAAAATGTTAGACCTAATTCAGTTTATATCCTAACTTGTATTAGCAACCGAATATCTTTTGATGTCTTTCTTTTTTTTTTTCTCATTTTTCTTTACTCAGAATTTTTTTACTCACTCTACATACCATCCACAGATCCCACCTCCTCCCTCCTCCCACCTCCTAGCCCTCCCTCCCAAGCCACCCCACATCCCCCAAATCAAGGTCTCCCATGAGGAGTCATCAGAGCCTGGCATACTGAGCCTAGGCAGGTCCAAGTCCCTTCCCACTGTACCAAGGATGCGCAAGGCACCACACCACAAGCACTGGATTCCCAAAAGCCTATGCACCAGGGACAGATCCTGATCCCCCTGCCTGCATGCTCCCCAAACAGTTCAAGCCAAATAACTGTCTTTCATATCCAAATGGCCTAGTTCAGTCCCATGGGGACTTCCCAGCCACTAGTCTACAGTTCATGGGCCTCCAATAGTGTGGCTGGTCATCTCTGCACTTCTTCCCATCATGATCTTGACATTCCTGCCTACAGAATGCCTCCTCTCTCTCATCAATTGGATTCCTGGAGCTCAGCCTGGCACCTGGCTGTGGATCTATCTCTACATGTGCCTCAATCAGTCACTGGACAAAGGCTCTGTATTCACTAGACTGGTCACCAGAATAGACCAGTCCAGGCACCCTCTAGGCCACTGCCAGCAGTCCAAGATGGTGTCATCCTGTGGGTTCCTGAGAGCCTCCCTAGGACCCTGCCTCTTCCTTCCCCATAATATCCTCATCTATTATGGTATCTCCCTCCCTGCCCTCCTACTCTGTTGCTGTTCCAGGTCTACCCTCCCATTTCCCTATGTTCTCATTTCTCACTCCTCTGTCACCCCCCCCCCACACACACACCCAGTCCGCTCATGTGGATCTCATCCACTTCTTCACAGGGTCATCCATGTGTCCCTCCTAGGGTCTTTCCCTGTTAGCTAGACTCTCTGGAGCTGTGGGTTGCAGTCTGGCCATCCCTTCTCTCACATTTGGTATACACTTATGAATGAGTACATACTATGTTTGTCCTTCTGAGTCTGGGTTACCTCACTTTGAATGATATTTTCTAGTTCCATCCATTTGACTGCAAATTTCTTGATATCTTTTGTTTTTTACTGCTGAGTATTACTCCATTGTGTATATGTGCCACATTAATAGCAAGAACCTGGAAACAACCTAGATGCCCCTCAACTGAAGAATGGATAAAGATGTCTTTAAAACTTATACATTTTGCACCTTTTTAGTGAGTTTCTTTTCTGAATTTGTTAACAAGAAAAACTATAACTAAATAGTCTTCAACTCCCTCAGAGACCCAGTAAGGTAAGTAAGCAGGAAGTACAAGCAAGCAACTTCCAAAAAATGTGAGAAATGACAGAAACAGCTGGCTGCTTGGACAAGATTTCTCTGCAAGGTTGGAACATCTATCTTTGGCCTACAGGCCTAGCACATCTGACACACTCATCTAGCCTTTCTAGCTTATCTTGGCAAGGTTTGGCAATCCTTTTTTTGTATGTCCTATTTGACTGTTTTGGATAGCATATTGTCAGTAGTCGAGGCAAGGGCACTTTCTTGCCCAGTGGCTAACTTGTCACAAAGAAAGTAAACTCCATAAGTAGTTTCTTCAATGCCCATCACCTTCTCTGAAGTAAATTGGTACTGCCAGGAGCAGACATGTCTCATTGTCATAAGAAAATAATTTATGTTATTAAAAATATTAAATTCCATATTTTGTAGTACATCTCTGAAGTATTTGAATATGACCTGTCTATTTAAAATATATCTCTGTTTGACCTTAAAATCATACCTAGACTGACTACATGTTTGATTGTAATGACTAAATACTATTGAATTTCTTTTATCTTAGTTGGCAATAATAACTTTCAGGACTAACAATTTGTACTACAATGTTAAGTGAGGTGTATAGTTACAATACCTTGAACAAGATTAGAAATAGATATACAGTATTTTCTAATAAAATTAATCTCAAATTTTTATCAATATTCAAAATTTGTATACATTGTACAAGAGTCCAATCCAATGTAAAATATTTAATACTAGCAGTTGCTTTCTAAAAGTAGATTCAATAATCCACATTTTTATCTTATCATAATCATATTCTCTTCTTTTCAGAGTAGATTCAATTATCTACCTTTTATCTTATCATATCTATATGCTGTTTTCTTCTTTTTTCTTTTTTTTAAGAAGACCCCCAAATCTAATTTCCTTTGTTTATCTTTTTCCTTGACCATTAACAATAAACAACTTGTAACCAACAATCCTAAACAATGACAATTATCCATAATCCACTGGAAGACCAAAAACCACCCATCCAACCTCTTGGATGTAGCAGGAAGTTTTCCTGTGTCCCAGTTGGTCCTACAGCTGCTCAGCCCCAAATAAACACACAGAGACCTGTATTATGTACAAACTATATGGCCTAATGGCTCAGACTTCTTGCTAGCCAGCTCTTATATCTTAAATTAACCCATTTCTATAAATCTATACTTTGTCATGTGGCTTGTAGTTTACAGATACTTTATATCTTGCTTTTTCTGGCAGGGCAGTGGCTAGCAGCATCTCCTCAGCTCTGCCCTTCTCCTTCCTCTTTCTCTAGTTAGAATGTTCTGCCTAACCTTATTATACCTCACCATTGTCCAAACAGCTTTATTTATCAACCAATTCAGCAGCACATATTCACAGCATATAGAACAATATCCCACAGCACTTCCCCTTTTCCTTCTAATAAAAAAGGAAAGTTTTAAATTTAACATAGTAAAATTACATATAACAAAACATTTATCAGTCAATAATTACAGTTGCAATATCTAATCTATTTGTATTTGACAAAATTAAAGAAAATAATCTATCTAACCTATATTTGTGAGTCTAAAGTTTCATATCTAATTTATCTTTTATCATAACCAAGAAAATTATAATTATAACTATCTGGTCTTCAACTGTATCAAAGAACTCAGAAGGATATAATGTTACCTAAGTAAACAAGAAATGAATTGTAAGCAATTTCCAAAATTCTGGAAATGGCAGAGACAACTGCCTGCCTGGACAGTTATCCAAAGTTCTTCTGCAACTTTGGGGTATCAATCTTCAGTTTGTATTCCAAAGCTGATCTTTGGGTGGTGTTTGTCATCTTAGTGGTATTATTCTGATGGAATCATTATTGTAGGGCTCCATTATCTCTTTGGAGACATGAAAGTTTGCATTGGGTCAGATATTTCCTTTTCTTGGTAAGTTTTTTTTCTGGGTAGTTCTCTCTTCTCCTTTGGATGCTTATCTGTTCAAATTCCTTTAATTCTTCAAGATGGTTGTTTTAATTTCCATGAAAGACAAAAACTAAACCTTTCTTCAACCCTAACTTTGGGGAAGTTCTAAATCTAATCTTTATCAATTTTGATTTGGGGTTTCTCATGAATTTCTTGTTCTCCCTTATATAGCTATATAGCTATTCTATCATTCAAAGCAGTAGTTTTTTTTTTTTATTTTTTTTTTACAACAGACACTAGGTTCTTTAATTGCTCTAGGAAGGAGTTTGTTCCACAATGACAGGCAAGAAGTGAAGGTATTTGACATGGGGGCCTGTGAGAGGTTCCTCTGGGTGTTTCCTGATGGCAAAGGCAAGGGATTACCTTGTCTGTCCCTTGTTGATCTACAGTCCTTAGTCCATTGTCTGCCTTTGCCATACCTTCTGCATAATCCAGACGGGATGGACATTCTGTTGGTATTATTCCTTGAAAAAACATTTCTAGGGACACCCTGTTTATAGTCCCTTTTTAGGTGAACTTGTTTACCACATTTGAAACATCTCACATTACTATTTTTCTTCAAACCTCTGGAAATCACCTCCCCTATCCAAGCATCATCATGGTCATGAGACTCAATATTAATTGTATCTCAGATCCTTTCCTGCAAAGGTGCTGCTGATCTTGCCTTTAGTGGCCTGATTATCTTTTTGTACCATGCATTAGCATTTTCAAAAGCCAGAGATTCAATTATTATCTGTCTAGCCTATGCATTTGGTACCATTCTATTTACTGTCAAAGACAGCCTTTGTAAAACAATTAGTGAAGGATTATTTTGGGCCCTGTATAGCATTTAGAAATGACTCAATTTTCTTTCCTACATCTTCAATTCTGTCCTAAGCATTCATGGCTGCCATTCAGCATAAAGTTAGGGTGTGGTCATCATGTAGCTATTGCCTTTCTACATTAGCATAATCTCCCTCTCCAAGAAGTTAGTTTTGGGAGATTTCTATACCTCTAGTCCTACTTCATTGTCCAATGGTCTTAGCCTAATTCTTCCACAAGTTCCTCCCTTATAATTAGGAACCAGCCTCTAAGACATCTGTAACCAAGTCTCTCAAATTTTGAGGTATAATTCTACTACAAGTTAACCACAAGGTTAACATCTGCTTCACAAGTATGGAATGCATACCATATGATACTATAGCTTCTTTGAATCTCCAAAAATCTAACATTTGACAGGAGTTCAGTCAGCTCTTACATAGCCTTGAACATTTGGCAGTTCCTATAAGGTTACTGTACAGATTAAAGTTGAAGGCCTTGGGCTGTTTCTCTGCAACACTATAATGTAATGCTGAGATTGGATCACCTTTAAATTCCTCTGTCTCTGTCTGAATATCTCTATGATCTGTTTTAACAAGTTTTTCTAAAACTTTTATCCTGGCACTCACATTAACCAACACTCTTAATGGTATACCAAAAATGATCAAACAAATAATATATATAATTGACATTACATCTATCTTATCAAAATTAATTGTTCTCATTTAAGTGTTCCATTTTCTGACTGCCTAATGTGTTATCAAGTGGAGACCAAACACCCTGCATTGTAAAAATGTTTCCCATTTTTTAATGTGGGGAAAGACAAATTCTTTTAACTAATTTATCCCTTTAAGAAATCCCAATTGTCTCACCAAATCTTCTAACAATAATGGTTCAGATCTGAGGCTGATTCTGTGTAGAACGGCAGAAGCCAGAGCAGGTTTCAAGGCAACTACCTAGTGTGGTAGTAGCCCAAGATGGCAATCCAGGAAGAACCCACAACCCACCATGAGAGAAGCCAAAGAGTCAGCTGTCTGCATGAGGGAACATGAGAAAGTGGCTAACTCCCATGATTTTTTGACCCCCCCAAAAAACTATGGAGTTACAGCAGGGAGACTACAACAAAAACTAAACCAGCAGGTTAGGGACTCTGGCCCACATGTGGTGGACACTCTAGCCAAGTGAAGCTCAGGCCTGAGTTGGTGCCTGCATGGATACAGGCAAGCTGCTTTTTTGTGAATTCATGCCCCACAAGTTGGATGCCAGTTGTTGTTCTAATCTTAGATGGTCTTTTAATAAAAATCCCTGAGCCAGATATTGGGGTAAAAGCTGAAAGATCAGAGAAGCAGAGCAGCCACAGTCAACCTATTACATACTACTATTATACCACCAAGTGGAAATAATATTGAATTTAATCCTAGTAACTTCTTGCTGTATCCACATATTAATGCATCTCTCAACCCTCACCACAGAAGCTTTTATTTTTATTTTTATTTATTTTATCTATCTATCTATTTATTTATTTATTGGTTTGCACCTTTCCTGGATCTCGCTAGGTAGCCCAGGCTGGCCTCAAACTCACAAAGATCCAACTGCCTCTGCCTCCTGAGTGCTGGGATTAAGGGCATACGCCACCACCACCCAGCTTCAAGCTTTTATTTTTAGTAAATGGTGATTAACACTATGTTCACAACTGACCATGGTGCAGAGAATAACAGCCTGAAGAATGCTCAGGGTTAAATGGAACAATTTATACTGTATTCCTCCTTTCCAGGCTCATGGATTATTGTGGTAGAAGGGGCAGGAAAAAATGCAAGAGCCATAGGCAGTGAATGAATGCAAGGACCTCTGTCTTCCAGCCACATCAGCACAGGTATACATATAAACTCACAGCATTGATAACATAAACACATCATAAAAGCATGCACAAGTCTCATGGAAACTCAAGCCAAACAAAATAATAGCATTTTCTTAATTTTTCCTAGGGTCTCCTAAAGATTCCTCTGCTTCCAGACAACAGGAGACAGTCTAGAGAACATGACAACCACATTCCCAAGAAGTATGGTGGGTAGTTTTTTTGTCATTCTGTGTGTTATTGATGGTTGCCATCATTTAGGGGCCTTGGTTATAAATTGTTACTTGTCATGGTCAGTAAAAGCTGAACAAAGGAGATTAAATTCAGAGATCTCTTTCTGAAGGGAAAATAGGGGGGATATAGTATAGAAATGATGGGATAAAAGATACATTATTGAGTCTACATTTGAACAACCACTAGACTTAAATATTTTACATTGGTATGAAATTTATTATATTGTATATATATTTCTATGCTTATTTAAGATTTCATACATATGCAGCTTATTTTAAAATGTAATGTAAAATTCTAGTCCATGAAAGCCATTTAGGATAATAAAAAATCAGGTTAGTAGTTAGTCATCTAAAATAATCAAATTTATAGTCATGTTATGTATGTTTTTAAGGTCTAATAGAGATATATTTTAGATAGGTAAGTGGTCTCCAAACACTTCAGAGATCTACAATACTGCATTTAAGATGTTTTAATAGCACAAGGCTTTTCATGACAGTGAGACATGTCTGCTCCTAGCAGCACCAATTTATTTCAAAAGAGGATAACAGGCATCAAAGAACCTCCATATGGACTTTTCTTTTATTGTGGTAAAGTTAGCCACTGGTTAAGAAACTATTCTTGCCTCAACTGCTGATGGTATACTGTCCAAATTAGAGAAGCAGGACACCCCCCCCCCCCACACACACACACGACAACTGGTAAACCTTGCCAAGACAAGGTAGGACAGACCTTCAAAAATTTTCCTGCTTCATAAAAAGTATGTAAGATATACTAGGCCAGTAGGCCAAAGATAGATGTCCCAAAGTTACAGAGGAAACTTAGGGTAACTGTACAGGCAACCAGATATACCTGTTGTTTCTTAGTTTTGGAAGGTGCTTGCTTTATACTTTCTGTTTACTCATGTGTATTATAGCCTTCTCAGGTCTCTGATGGGTTCATTAGATAGCTATAGTTACAGTTTTCATTAGTTTTGATAGAAAGTAAATCAGGCATAAAATTTGTACTCACCAAAATAGAACAGATAATTGAGTGTTTTCATTGAATTTACCAATACTAATGGACTAGACATTGTAAATGTAATTCTAACCTGACAATTGTTCTTAATGTATATAGTTTTACTATGTTAGACTTAAATCCTTTCCCTTTTATTTAGACAAAAAGAGTGAATATTGTGGGATATTTGCACGCTGTATGAAGATATATTGCTGTGACTGGTTTAATAAAGAGCTGAATGGCCTGCAGCTAGGCAGGAGGTATAGGTAGGATTTCTGGGGAGAAAGGGGAAGATGAGAAAAATCTAGGTTCACAGGAGATGCCAAGAGACATAGTAAAGAAACAGGAGGTGCAAGATGGAAGATGTGTAATGCCACATGATAGAATGTAGATTAATATAAACAGGTTAATTCAAGTTGTAAGAGCAGCTAGAACCATGCCTAAGGTATAGGCCAAGTGTTCATAATCAATAGGAAGTCTCCACATCATTATTTGGGAGCTGGCTGACAGAGAGGAACTCATTACATTCCCTTCTCACCCCCAACTCTCTCTCCTTTCCTTATCCATCTCCCTTCCTTCATATAATCTTATTATCTGGGCCAAATCCACTCCAGTATCTAATAGGAAGAGTGACTCAAATATTGTATACCAGCTGCTATGTAGAAATTCTACCTTATCCATGATTTACACGTGTGTCTACATACAAGTATTATAAAGCCTCTTTGAAATATTTTCTATCATGCTTATCAGCACCTAGTCTCTTACATTATCTGTTTTTATTCATTTTATATAGATGTGTGTGGTTGTTTCTTATCATGTAGCTATTAGAGGGTAAATGAGACCTCATTCTCATCCTTCATCTTGAGTTCAAATAAAAGATACATTAAAATGCTCAAAATTCTAATAGCCCATCTTTAAATAATTATATATTAATGTCATACTCTTAGTATTAGCAGCAATAAAACAACTGCATGCCTTTCCTTCAAGAATTATAATCATCCGTTGTAAAGATTCTCTAACAAAGCAAAAAACTAAAAGAAGACTCCCAAATAGAAATTCGCTTTTAAGATTTTCATTTAATTTCAAGCCTGGACTTGCCCTTAGCAACTGGTGAATGGAAATATGGGAAATGCACAGGCTAAGCCATTTCCCAGAGACAGAATCCCAGGGCTATAAAAACAAAGTCAGCTGGAGAAAAGGAGTCTGTGCATGTCTGCATGTCTCTGCATCTTTTGAAAATAGCTGTGCTGCTTATGTCTCACTCCACAGCTCGATTTGGAAAACTGGCTTTGGAAATGAACTTTTATTATTTTTGTTTTAGGATGCTTTTTATCTGACTAATCAGTATGTAGCTTGTTACTGATCACTTCTATCATCTTGGGATTTTTCTTTCCTCTAGGATTTAAAATGTGATGGCTTATTCCTAAAGGGATATGAAAAGTCTATCTTGATGGACTAGATCTATGCCCCTGAATGAAAAGGACCATTAACTCTTAACTTCACACTCACTGGTGTACAGGTATTAATTGTTCCTTTATAGGAAGCATGGTTGGAAACAATTCAAACCTACTGATCTCATTTCTTCATGGTGCTTGCATGCATTTGATAGTTTATTACAATCATAAATGTATTACCAGTTGTATGATACATTATGTTTTATTAGTTTATAATTAGCTATACCTTCATCCTTATTTTGGTAGTGATAGTATGATAAATAAATTACTGCCTAAGGTCATGGTCAATAATAAATCTGTATATTTTATTTCAAAGACCTTAAACATATGTCAATTTTTATGAAAATTTCATATTCTTTGCTAGTTTAATGTACAGCAGAGGTATCTATCTCCATGCCTGAAGGAGGCTCTGAATGGACTGTTATAATATAATGCCTTTGTAAGGTGGCTTTAAATAGTGGCTATTAAAAAATCTCAGAAGAAATAAACCTTCTTTTTATAAAGGCTTATTTTCTCTGTGGACATCACACTTGTAAACAATTTGTATTATGCAGAGAATCAGCAATTTTAGACTTTAATCTATGGAACTAGAAAGGGATGAAATCCTAGAACATATATTCTTTGGATATTATCTAAACATGATAGAAAAATGTGTGACTATAAAGTATGTGTGTGTATGTATACTATATATATATATATGTGTGTATACACACACACACACACACACACACACACACACACACACATATATATATGTTAGATATATGCTTATTATTCTTTTTTGAAAAAAATAAGATTTCACCAGTTTTAACAATTCCATTTCACTTCTTAGGACTTATGTCAGAAATCAAAGGTTGTGAATTTCAGCTATTAATCTTTCCTCTGGAAAAAAATACAAAGTGTTTTGCTTGGAAAGGAACTTGAAGCTGTTGATTCTGCATCTCTAAGCTTTAGAACCAAACTCTCATCAATTTCAGTGACAGATCTTGCTGCTTTGTTTACCACTAAATAACCATCAAACGTGTCCTGATGCAACCTAGACCAGCTCTGTGGTCATTGGAAGGGCTGTAAACTAAATTGAATTTGGGGTATAAGTCTCGTAAAACTTATTTTTTAATGTTGTGTGCAGCTGTTTGGGAACAAAAATAAGCCTTTCTTTACATAATAATGAGAGCAACTCACTGTGTCTTCCTTTTTATTGTTTATTTAGATTATCAAAAAATCTGTGTTGTTGCAAGGTTTTTGGAGATAACAGTAAAGAAGAAAACCTGCAAGTACTATCATTGTGGTGAATGTTTCTGAAATTTGAAGTCCAATTTAAACATTAGATGGGCATTTCATGTTTTTATCATATTAGAATAATTAGTTTTTCCCACAGATTAGAATGTAAACTTTCAGAAGTGTACTCATGTTGCCTTTGGCCACACAGACGTTATTGTGAAAGCACAGTAGTGGTCTTTCCCGGATGATTATGAGTAAACAATCATTTTATGATGAAATCATCTTCAGCTTGTGACTCTCAACTCGTTTTTCCATCTGGTGTTTGTCATGGAAAGATGTCTAGTCATCAGAATTAAGCAGCTTGAAAAATAGCCACCAGCCTTGTTTGTGGTTACAAAGGGCCCTCCAATGCATATGTATTCCCTCATTCTCCCTCATTCTTTCATTCATTCGGTGTCTCTCCCTTCATCTCTCTTTTCCCATCTTTAACTTTCCTTCCTAAAAGAGAAAAAGAGTGTGGTTTGGCAGTGGTGGTACAAGCCTTTAATCCCAACACTTGGGAGGCAGAGGTTGGTGGATCTCTGTGAGTTCCAGGCCAGCCTGGTCTACAGAGTGAGTTCCAGGAAAGACACCAAAACTACACAGAGAAACCTTGTCTCTATCCCCTGAGGAAACCCTAAAAAAATGGAGGGGTGGGGGAAAAGTGTTGTTGGTTTTTATTTCTAATTTTCTTTAAAGTGTTACAGTACTAAAATTACTTTTATATCAGTACTTTGTATTTTATTGAAGATAAGTGCCAGCCAGTCTAAACATGTTTGTTTGTTGTTCAATGTCCAGATTTGCAAACAATAGGCCTTCCTTTTTTAGTGCCAACTCTGTGTTGTCCTGTGATAGTAAGTTTTCAAGGAACTTTCTCTCACTCATGCCATCCTTACCATCATTGAATACAACTCTGTTATCCATATGACTTAATAAAAATACCTATTTATGTCATATTCAAGAGAATTTCTCATAAATCCTTTACATGTTTGAATGAACTTTTCATTGCTGTTTTAAGCAGATAAAATACTCACTAGTATAATTTCCAGAATCGTCATTGAAAATGATTAAAGTTAAAGCATACTCTGACAGAAATTTTTGCCTGATGAGGTGTTCTTCACTTCTTGGTCTAGCTATGACCTCTTTGAGCCTTGGCTCCTTGTTGATTTGCTTGCTTCTTGGTATAGCCCAGCAGGTTGGGACTTTCTGCTTCTATAAGTCTTGGCCAGTTTTTCCCAGTGGGAGGCATTTCCAGGAGGTTGGAGAGCAGCAAAGAGAACCTGGAATGGTCTTGTTTTTGAGACCTTCAGTACTATCTCCACCTGAGGTACTGGTTTTTTGTTTTTTGTTTTGTTTTGATTTTGTTTGTTTCTTTTGTGTGTGTATATGTATGTGTGTGTCTGTTCCCACTGAGCATGAATGTGACCATGGGATCTGGTTACCACCCTGCTCCTCTGTTTCAAGTGCAGTGATGTAGACACTAATGTTGACTCTCCCTGAGTTGTAAAAAGAAGTCCATGCAACCTCTTATAAAGTTGGTATAAACAATTTCTCATCTTGATCTTCCTTTTATTGATTTACTTAAAATTGATTTTGCCTTTGTTTTGGATGTATCCTGACATAAACAGGATATAGTTGTTATTATTTCTAGATGATATCAAGGATATACAGAATAAAATGATTTTACTATATTCTTAACTGTATCTTGAATGCTGAAATTTCTCTGGCTTTCATTCTTGAACATTAGGCTGTAAGTAGGCTTAAAAAATTAAGTATGCATCTTTTGGGGAGTCGTTTGACTTGTAGGTGCAGGTTACAGATATGACTAGAAAGTGAAATCATTAAAAATATTTTTAAAATAATCTACTCATTGGCAGAATTTTAGGTTATTTTGTAACTTGAATATCATGACTAATGGCTTGATAAATATGGAATGCATGTGTCTATGTTGTATGCTGACTTGATTCTTTTGTATATAGACCTAGAAGCTGTAAAAACAGATTATATTGAAATTATGCTTTCAGTTTTAATATATTCAAGAACCTCTGTAGTGGCAGTAAT
Source organism: Onychomys torridus (assembly GCF_903995425.1). NCBI lineage: Eukaryota > Metazoa > Chordata > Mammalia > Rodentia > Cricetidae > Onychomys > Onychomys torridus. Next base: position 24,620,698 of record NC_050446.1, on the reverse strand, counting down.
TATTCAGTTTTCCAGGAGTAGTGTACAAGAGTTTTTCCCTTATATCTTTACAATATCTGTTATTTGTTTAGATGTACACTGGGAATATTATTCGATAATAAAGAAAAAAATCAAGCCATTTACAGTAAAATGGACGGAACTAATTTCATTGTGTTAATCAAAATAAACCAGATATATACTGCTAATATGTTATGTAGTCTCTCATAAATGGAAGTAGAGACAAGAATATTTGGGACAATAATCTGAAGGAACGGCACATACAAGAAAGGGGTAGGGGTATTGGGAGGGTAAGTGCAATCAGATCTTTGGAAGAAAGCCATTACTGTATATAATTAATAGACACTAATAAAATATAAGCACAGTAAATTTCAATTAAACACAACTCTATCAAATTAGATTTTTGCCTCTTTAGTTTTGAATGATATGTGATAGATATGAAAATACATCCCCAAACTGTGAAACAAACATATAAATGTAATGAAGAGTACAATATATGTGTACTGAAGTTGTCTAGAACAGATCCACGGGAGAAATATAACTTTATCTCTAAAGTAACATCATTCTTAAAGATTTGAAAAGCATTAATTTTGCTGAAAATGTCTAATATAATCTGTATCTTGTCATATTTTATCTTTTAGAATGCACTCATAGATAATATTAATGACAAACAGTATATCTCTTTCTGTGATATAACAAAAAAGAAACAATTTGTTTACTAGTTGAATATGGTCATGAATATGCAAGAAAAAAAAGTTCAGGTGAAAATTTCCAGTTTGATAACAGCTTTTCTTTGAAAGGTACCTTTTAGACATCAATGTGTTTCAGTAAACTGCTTGCACTTTTCAATTTATTTGGGTCTATTGTCAATTCATTCAGCAAATATTTATTGAATGCATATGCTGTCTATTTTAGATTCTAAAGATTTTACAATGATACAAGAATGTTTCCTCTACAAACTTACAATATAACAAAACAATAGTACAAAAAGGCGAGGTAAATATTGTTAAACAACTGATGATTTTGATAAGCAAATATTATGGATAAAATCAACAAAGGTGAGAGTAAATTGGAAAAGCTAAAAATTAGTTTGCAATGCTACATTAAAGTATCCTCTATAAGAGGCAATGAAAACCAGCAGAGACAAGCCATCCATGTGTTCTGAGGGAGGAAGATCTAGGTAGAAAGAATAGCCAGTGCCTAAATGAGGTGATGGCTTGGACTTCTACCCTACTGCAGCAGAGTTGAGGTTGTTGTGGTCAGATTTTGTATTTCTTTGGTTGTTACAAAATACTATATTGTTAAAATCATAGGGAGTTGTGACAGTTGCAAAGGGTAAGTTGTCTATCATGTGTTTGACTGCTTTAAATTATGTATTTATACATTTTTTTGCAATTGTTTCTATTTTTGAGAAATTATATTCAAGACCATCACATACTTTTCGTGACTGTTAAACACCCAAAGGGTGGGGTACCTTTGAAGTATTACATGTTAATATCTATTGATATGAGTCACAAAACAAGAGAACAAGAGTATGCATACATCAAATAATTTGTTAACTTTGGAAGACAAGTAGAGAAATAGGCTCAGGTTCACAAAGACCCACTTTAGGATTATTGCTGTCAATGTAGAATGAGATGTAGTGGGACTAGGTGAGGATTTTACCTTACGTGGGGTATCCTCTGCAGTAGGCATATCAGGCAGCCTCAGAATTTCCAGGTAGCACCTATCTATGCTAAACCAACAAGTAAAGACAGGAGGAATTAGGCTACCCCCAAATTCCAAGAGGGATTTCCTTCAAATGGCAGTGAAAGTGCCGATGTGGAAAATATTGCAAACCAAAGCTTCAGAAAACAAAACCTCCATATTTTCCAAGAAAATACTACGAAAATTGGCAATGCAAAGACAGGCACACCCCAGATTTCTGAACTAATATATATGAGGTGTTAATTACCGTGGATTAACATCCACACCAGCCATGGGCATAAAGAGTGATTCCAAGGCAAGTGGCTTCCAAATACCTTACCCAACCAGGAAGCAGATGGATTATCCCTAAGCACATGAATTTAAATGCAGCAACTCCATACACTTAAGGAAGGAAATGCTTCCAAAGAACTTCAGAAATATTCAGGTTTCATTTAGTTTTCTTTCTGAAATGTAGCAAGTGCTTATAAAAGAAACTACTTTTGGTTCTGTGTCTGTATGAAAGTGTAGTTAGTAAAGCTGAAAGAAGTATTTTTGTTATCAACTCCTGCTTTGCTCTCCTCTTCCTCTAGAGGACCCTAGAAATTTCCATATCTGGTGTCTTTGTTAATGGAAAGTCCCTGGAGAAATTGGGAAATAATCCACAACTGTAATAACTGCTTGGGATTTTAAAATAGAGGCAAGATCTGCTTCTGTTATCCTCACAAATATAATATATAATTTATATAAAATAAATATAATTTCTGTTCCCATTAGTATTTGGGAATAACTCAGGGATCACTTTCAGAGTCTTGCTAGGTTGGAGCTCCAAGGAGACAGGAATGAAACAACAACCCAAGCCAACAGTAATGGAAGAGTACTGATCCACTGGGCATTTGTTTGACACAAAGAAGGTGACCATGTCACAGTGAGACAGAAACCAATTTAAACAAGAAAAATACATCTTACATCTCTCTCACCTTGAAAGCCAGAGCTAAAGTGGAATGAACTCAGAGAACAACAACAAAAAGATTAGGAGATTAAGGCTGTGATGTATGTGGAGAGATTAAAATTGCACAAAGTAATGCATATTTTGGAAAGAAGAGCAAAGTAAAAAAATCCACAAATTCACAAAAGATACAAATGCCTTGGGAGAGGAATATTCGTAGGTGAGATGTAAATGGAGAGCAAGAGGAGGTAAAAGAAAGTCTTTTTTGGAACATGAAAAATATGAGGAGGTCCTGTGTACTGTTAAATCTGGCTAGGTCGCTGGGAACAATCTGAGTGTCCTCATTCTCAGAATACTGAACATCCTGCACCAACCATGGGGAGCTTAGAAAAGGAAAGTCTTAGAATGATACTGAAGAATCACTTGTCCACGGAGACAGGAAGAAAGGCAGAACTGGTGAAAGATCCTCCTGGTCATGCTCTGGCTTGAGGAATAAGAGGCTAGGAAAAGAAATTATGAATTGGTTAAAAATTAAAACTAAGAAAAAATGAGTGAATGAAAGAAACACACTTTCTAGATGAATTGAAATTTAAAATTAAAATAAAAAGCAAAATTTAGGAATAACTGAAATGGGAAATATCCTATTGGACTTTAGAAACTGATATAATATTAGAATATATCTTGAGGATTCATGCCCCCACAAAACATCATTTATAGACATAGGCAATTATGCAACAGCTTTAAAACCCATATTCCCTAAATCAAGTTTGGAGGAGAGTTGTAGCACTTACTACTTTTGAACACTTTAGAATGTCTTGTTTAAGCCCCTTACATCTAAACGCATTGTATAATCAAGTCTGTAAAAGCCTACAGTGGTGTTGCATCAGTCTTTGCCAATGTGAACTAAGTAATATAAATTTGGAGAGATGGAGAAATAAGTATTTTAATTCCTATGCCATTCTTCCCTGGCCCTTGACCCTCATATAGAGGTCAACACATGTGTTAGCTTCTGTGTCAGCCATTGTTCTTGTAAGAGTATGGAAAGAATCTCCACAATTAGTAAGAAAAGGGGGGGGGGGCTACAGAGAATCAGAGCTGGATTTTGTCTGTCTGTCCTCCTTCCTCCTTATGTTTGCTGAGAACCAACTGGAAGCCTCTTTACCTCATGCACAAAGGTCAAGTGCACAGGCTCCTGCTCAGCCTGTGCTCAGATGCCCAAGGAAAGCGCTCAGCTCCCATCATACTGAGACAGAGCACATCTGCTCTGTGAATGCAGCTTTCTCTGACCTGGGGCATGGGAACCTCAGAACATTTCCTAACCCAGGTCTCATTAGCTTGCTACAATTAGATTACTGAAGAATGCAGCTGACAAAAGGCACATATTATTTATAATTTCCATTAGAAGTAAAGACTTCTCCAGACTAAAATTTCATAAGGCCATTTCATGTCATTTGTCACACAATTAATCTCCCCAGGAGGGTAGAAGCATGGTATGAAGAACTTATTGGAAATATTTGCATGCTAAGTGCTTAGTATTTTTAACTTTTTTTTTTTTTTTTTTTGCTTTTAGACAGACATTCTTACAACCCTGCATTCAATAGGGCTAGCGTCGGCATGTGAGTGGGAACTGGTGTACATTTGTGTGTATTTTGGTTAGGACTGTCATTTTGGCAAATAGATATAATTTTTAAAAGTTGGAAATTCCTGTTTTTAATTTTAGAGTAATAACTATAACGAGTTCAGGATAAGTACGAGATACACTATGGTTTACAATGTTTAGCTTATAAATAGTTATTCACAGCATTATAAGGGATGTACATTGGATCGTAAGGTAATTTGGGTGATGCCAAAGGTTTTCGACTGTATAGAGAAGTTGCCAGTTTTCTCTCTGACAAGTATTTATATTTAGTCTTCATAGAAACTTCAAAATGTCTTATGATTTTATTGCCACACATGGATGTTCAGATAGTTGCATCAGAGGAGTGTTGCTAGGACTCAAAACAGATGTAAAGTTAGATAAATAAATTAGTGATGATTATATGACGTGGATTGTACTTTACTATTTGAAACTCTGTAAATACAAGTACACACAGACATGTACACAAAAATGTGGAGAACTAGACTGTTATATTACAAAATGTGACTCTTAAGGCTGGTTGTGTTGGCATATACTTTTGGCACATACTTTATCCAGAACTCAGGAGAGAAGGCCAAGATCTCTGTGACTGTGAAGATAGCTGGGTGTATGACTTGAACATAGTGAATTTCATGTCAGCTAGAGCTACATCGTGCGACCAAGTTAGAGAGAGAGAGAGAGAGAGAGAGAGAGAGAGAGAGAGAGAGAGAGAGAGAACAGAGGGAGGGAAGGAAAGAAAAGGAGAAGAAAGAGAGGAAGGAAGGAACTAACAAATGATGGAAGGGAGAGGAAAAATGTAAGTTTTTATGTATAATAGGACAAATTTAACTAATGGTTGTAAATATAAACAGCCACTGAGAGGAATGGAATGAATAAAAGTAGCTTCCACTCACACACTGAATTCTTTGTCTCATCCTCCACTAGTAGATTGAAAGGATTAGCCATTAAGTATTATTAATGAGTAAGAAGTGAGTAAGGAAGTCAAAGAAAGCTAAAAGGAATGGCTAAAAGGAATCTTCCCCCTTGCTAAGCCTGCATGTCATTCTCCAGGAATAAATCCCAGCCAGAGCATACAAAGGCAGATAGGTCATGAACGCAAGCAATACAGAAATGGAAGAGTCACCACACAGCGCTGTGATTCTCCTGAGTAGAAACCAACTTGTGCCTTTGTAGGTATAATTCCATGATGATTGAGAGGACATTAATAGGAGGCACAGGGATTCTTCCCTGCTTTAATGATTTGCATTTGCTTTTATGTTTCAATAATCCTTTACTGAAACCAGGGGATGCAAAAATTCTAGTGTCACACCTCTCATTTTAAATGTTTGTGAGTATTCTATATTATGGTAAAGGTATATAAATATAACCATCACTTATGAGTTCAAGATCACCTAATAAATATTAAATGTTGCCAAGATGACAGACATTTTGATCAGTGTAAAGAACGAAGCATAAATGAACATAATTGCTGAGTTAATGGATGTATTTAGTATCCAAAACAAAACCATTTAATAGTTTTAAGATGAAGAAGAGCTTCCAAAAGGACACAGCACTTAAGGAAAGAGAATAAATGTTTTTATTTGTGCATAAAATTATTTTATTATATGCACACACATGAACACAAAAGTCATTCTATTAGGTGACAGATATGTGATTTAGCTTGATTATGATAAGAAATTTACAACATGTGCTTACAAGAGTAAAGTACATTATATAATTTTTAAATGACTGTGTGTGTGTGTGTGTGTGTGTGTGTGTGTGTGTGTGTGTGTGTGCACGTGCGCACATGTGTACAGGTGTGAAAACATGTGTATGGAGTCCAGGGAGCAAGCATGGATGGCATTCACTAGATATAATTTACTGTTTATGATATCAAAAATAATTATTTAATTAGATTACAAAAAATCATGTGACAATGAGATGACTCACTGGATAAACAGGAACATGATAGAATGAAAGAACCCTGTCCTAAAATGTGTCTTCTAATCACCCCCCCACAACATCCTGTGCCACTGCCATCCAAAATAGAATGCAAGTAAAGATTTTTTGTTTGCTTTCTTTTTAAGGAAAGAAGAATATCTGAGAAAGCTAGAGCAAGGATATTAAAACATGGTAAAATACCCCAGGAAACCTGTTCCAAGGTAGGGCACACTAAATTATAGTTCCTTGACATTTTCCATCACACACAAGACAAACTATCTCTTGGAAAGCCTACATCAGTTCAGTTCTCAGGGGCCATGATCAACAGGTTCACATCTCCATGTCTGATCAAGATGTGTCTTCTGTCTCACACCACGGATGCTGTGGTCAACACAGAATCAACACAGTTAAGGTGAAATCTTTCCTGCAGGACACTCATCATTTAGTTGAAACATGAAATAGGGACCAGAGCACAATAATAAAAGGCACAAGTGTCCCAGAGACACAGAAAGTCATGAGATATCTCAGTAGGGAAAGAAACTCTGAAGGTGCCTAAGCAAAGAAAATATTCACTCATCTATTAAAAGGGTGGCAAGAGAAGAAACAAGCATTGCCTGTGCACTTTTGCCTTAACTTGGTGTGTGTCAAATTGTGCATATGTACACACAAGTGCACACCCCTGTGAGCTTGCTCAGAAGCCAGACAAGGGCATCTGGTCCACTCCTCTATCTCTTCTTATTCTTTGAGATGGGATTTCTCATGGAATGAAGGGCAAAGAGGGAGGCTAGAAAGCCATAGTCATCCTCCTGCCTCTGATCCTAATAGAATGTGGTTTACAGGCATGAAGTGGGGTGTGTGCCTGTGTGTGTGAGTGTGTGACAATGCTTATCTTTTTATATGGCATCTGAGGAATTTAACTTAGTTCCTTATGCTTGTGCACCAAGCACTCTTACCTCCTTAGCCATTTTGCCCAGTTTCTGAGATTACTTTGCATCTTAATAAACTTTTTCCAATGTATTTACTGGAGTCAATTAGTTTAATTATTCTTTTCAAGCATAAGGGCTATCATGCCTGGCAATTGGGAATTGCAATAATATTTCATCAGCTAGTCCCACTCAATTTCACTGTCAATAAATATGACGGGAAGTTAGGCATCAACTTATTTGCTGAACTGTTTCATATAAATTATGGAATTTCACTCATCTATTTTCATAATCTAAACAAAACATAAGTTTAAAATAGTTGTGTTTGAAAACTAATGCTTGAATGCTGGATGACATTTAACTTTTAAGGTGAATCAAAGGCTATGTGCATACTACAAAAGGACTCATGTGTTCAAAAATCCCACACATGAGGCTCAATGCATGACATTTGACCAGGAGGAAAGGACACATTCCAGCCACCTGTATTATATTCTTCTTACCTTTCTTCTTGCCTCACAGACATGCATAGCTGTCCTGAAGACACAGTAGGAAGCTTTCAAAATGCACAGGGACCAGTCTTTGTCTTTATAAGTCTGTGTTGTTTATTTCACTTCATTCAACAAAGAGTTCACATTATGAAAAAGTAAAAAAAATAAGTAGAGATTAAACATTAAGTACAAGAATACCTACAATTTACAAGACCGTGTTGAGAATACCTTCCAGTCTTTCTATTCTCTTTTGACAGCAAACAGAAATGATGTAGCTCTTATACAGCAGCTTGGATTCCAAAATTACCTCCTCTCTTCTTTCTGAAGGTAATTTTGATTTAAGGAGTATTATTGTATTGAAATATTAGTGAGTATAGATGCTCTTATTCCTGGATTTCTACAGGATTAAGTCTTACTACAGTTGCAATATATTAAATTATAAAAATCAAGATGACTACAATTTACTTATTTTATATCACTACCTCTCACTTTCATGTCAATACTGAATCATAAAAAAATACTATATATTCAGTACAGATCATGAGAAACTGAGACTCTGAAAATTTTGTGTTGATAGTTTGGGAGTAACTGAATTAAGCAGTCAGGATTATAGACAAAATCATCTTTAATCTGTATAGAAATGGTTTGTAATCTGCAACTTTATTTTCCCTTAAAATAGAGCTAAAAGAATTAAAATAGTTAGTAGCTACAGTAATAGCATTTCTAGTCTTTTCAAATTCCCACTGGTAGGCAATTGGTAAAATAATACAAATTACATGAGTGAGCAAAGAGGATTGTTTTCATGTGGTGATTTTGAAGGAATAAATGCAATGTTCACCTCTGTGTCTTCTGTTTAACAGTTTTGCTTGCTGCCTGCCCAGACTATGACATCCTGTCTTATCTCAGCCCCAGAGTAATGGAGTAGTACATCTTGGACTGAAACCTTGGACCCAAAGAAGCTGTTCTTCCTTCCTCTTGGCTCTTTCAGGTACTTCATTAAACCTAAACAACTGGATACTAAGATTTAAGAAAAGAAACTTCAATTCTCTGATTTTTTTAAACATAGAAATTCTGGATCTGCTTTTAGAAGGTAGGTTTAAGAAATGACTGAGACTACAATATTGCTCAATAGTACATATTTGGCTGTTATGCACAATGTCCTAGGTTTAATCCTCAGCAGTTCAACAAATGGACAAACCCTTACCCTAATGTAAGTCAACATAAGAAAAACAGAACAAGTGTTTATAAAAAATTTCCTCAACAAAATGTAATTTTCTCAACATCTAGATCAATCATTTTTAATTTTTGCAGTTAAGGTATAATTTGGGAATTGGAAGATAAGAACCCAAAATTTATACATATAATGTGTATGTGTGTGTGTGTGTGTGTGTGTGTGTGTGTGTGTGTGTGCGCGCGCGCATGTGTGTTTGTACTTCCAGTATTCAGTTCTTAACTAGGAATTCTAATGAGAAGTTCCTCTTTTATCAAATGTTTTTAATTCATCATTTCTTTAAGAGGAGATTGATCATGTACACATTTACAGTGGATTGCAGATACATTCAAGTTTGAATAAAGGCAATAGCTGAGTTTCAAAGCTGAATCTGTCAAGTTGTCCAAATTATTGTAGGTTGGTTAAAATTACAAATGACTGACAAATTATTTTTATTTATTTATGTATGTGTTTGTTTAGGGGGGCTGTTCTTTTGAGTGTGCCCACATGACTTGTGTGAAACTTGTGCTATGATGGCTACAGAGAGGTCGTAACAGTACTCTGGGGAATCATTTCACTTCTTCCACCCCTGTGTGATTCATTCTGATTCCCTGTCTTTACCCATTGAGCCACCTTGTGAGCCCCAGAAGAAAATATTTAGAATAAGGTTTTAGTTGTTACTTAGATTATAAAATGCAAAACCGAATATGTCTTTGAAGCTCTGTCTTTAAACATAGAAAAACTAGAAATACTAGAAATACACTGTGGATTAAGTTCTTAACCATTTTTACTATATTTGATACTGTGACCTCACCAAGAGAATGAAAGAACTGATTTGGTAGCAAGCATGGGAATTGAGCCAAATACTTTGGAGGCTGGTATTACTAAAAGTGGAAAATATGAAAGGCTAGAAAATAAATAGACTCAGGCAGGACTGAAGTTACTTAAATTGATAGTGAGGTGTAATTTCTATGGTTAGTTTAGACAAGTTGGATTTTAATAATTTAAATGACAACACAAATTATAAAGGGAGGGCTTCTGAACATTAATCCTTACTCTAAATTAGTAAATATAAAGGGGAAAATCAATACTGAAACTCACTTCCTGAGGTGTCCTAGACTCTGAAATTTACCTGTTTTATTTTTAACATGTTTAATTCTGTGCTGATTAATACTTTGTATATTAGGTAAACTGTTTCCCCAACCAAAGAATTATTAGAATATGGACTAATTCTTTGACTACTTAAGCAAATATAAATTGAGTAGTATTCTATTTTTATTTTGTTACCTATTTAATTATTTTTTTTATTAAAAGTACTGTTTTTTTTGAAAAACACAGTTGCTGGACTCAGTATTGCAAGCACTTAAGATATTGATAATGAACATATTAAATTAAATATTATAGTGACCAAATAAACTTGTTTTAATAGAAATAGCAAACAACACATAAAAATGAAATTGTAAATCCAAACAATATAATAATTATTGGAATGTGTTTATCAAACATAGTCTCTAGAATCCCATCCATGAAGATTGTTTTTCAATGCAACTAGGACTATAAAGTTGACACTTTGCTTCCATAATTGGCTCTTATTTCCCACATGTGAAATTGATCCTGACATTAATTTTCATTAATCAGCCTATAATTTATGGTTACAACATACTAGCACAGGATAAGTAGATATTAAGAAACAGTCAAGCCGGGCAGTGGTGGCGCACGCATTTAATCCCAGCACTCAGGAGGCAGAACCAGGCTAATCTCTGTGAGTTTGAGGCCAGCCTAGTCTACAGAGTGAGTTCTGGGAAAGGAACAAAGCTACACAGAGAAATAAAAACAAACAAACAATAACTAAAACTAAGAAACAGTCACAGTGGCTGACTTGATAGATGAGTTTTGACTCTCAGCATCAGAAAAGGAGACATATTTTAGGGGTTCAGGGAGAGGATTTTATAGAGGTGGAAGAGAGTTCTAAAACTTTGTGATGATTCATAGATAAAAGATTCATAGATAAAAGTTACCAGCCAGGTGGTGGTGGCACATGCCTTTAATCCCAGAATTCAGGAGGCAGAGCCAGGCAGATGATCACTATGAGTTCGAGGCCAGCCTTGTCTACAGAGTAAGATCTAGGAGGACAGGCAACAAAACTTGGCACAGAGAGACCCTGTCTTGAAAAACAAAACAAACAAACAAATAAACAAAACCCTAAAATTACTTAACAATTACTTTTTAAGTTTTAAGCAAAAGCTTCTTTGGAAGGATGTTTATGTACCTATTGTGTCTTACTTTTAATGAATGAAATAGCAGTCTTAGTCTTGTTTTAATAATAATGCTAAAATTAACTTTTGTAGAACTGAGAAGTGGTTGAAATGAAAAATCATTTTGAAGTCAGGTATTCTGAGTCATACATAGTCCCAGATGCCTGAATTTCTGAACAGGGAGCTTGGCCAGTTTAGACTCTGCTTTACCTTCCTATGATGTGGAGATTGTGAAAACACAGTAAGTAAAAACCAAAAAAAAAAAAAAAAAAGGTTCAGAAAAAGACCATTTTGTCAATGCAAGTACATAATAAACAGTGAATGGATAAGAAAGTTAACTTCTATTTTGGTAAGCACAAATTAAAGTAGAAATGCAGAAACTGTCCACATTTTCTCTGAAGACAGACATGAAAGCAACCACACAGTGCGTTGAGCAGCACTAAGAGACAGTGGGAAAAGCATCTAGACTCTGGTAAAATCCCTCCCAGGCACAGCTTCCTCCACAGCAGTCCCTCTCCTCTCTCTGTCCTTCTCACTGCCTTCTAATGACAAGCTGTGCTCATTGACATTAAAACTACTGACTCCAACTTGATGAGTCATTATTCTTTAAGAACCTCATCCTATACAGACAATAAAATGAGAACAGCCAAACTATGATCTCATTTTATTTCATTAAAAGGTAAAATGAAAAGAAAGAAAGTAGAAAGGAAGGAAGGAAGGAAGGAAGGAAGGAAGGAAGGAAGGAAGGAAGGAAGGAAGGAAGAAAAGACAGACTAGGAAAAGAGGACTTGGGATATGTAACACATCTTCATATGTACTTCGCTAAAAAAAATTCCCTGGTGGATGCATTTATTATCCTTACATTTACCTGCCTTCTAGGTTAAGAATAGGTTTATGAACATTATTCTGTTTCTAAATAATGGAGTTAAGTGTAAGATTATATTTATGGTATATATGGAAGAATGGCTGATACATTTTGCTGAAATACTGACTTTGTTTGTGTATTTTCCTATTCAAATAAATGCCTTTGTGTGCTCCTCAGTTACAAAGACTTTTCCTTGAATCAATGAAATTAAGAGCTTAGTCATTCACTTAGGAGGGTTTTTATCTCCTGCTTTTAGTTTCCCTTAGACTTTTACTTTCAAAATCATCTCTTTACAGATCCCATTTAAGCCAATGCTATGCAATAATAATATGAATATGAATAATAGATTATAATAATTTTGCAAAAGCATAAAAATCTAAAATAACCACCAACCCGTTATTTGAAAAGAGAAATGTGATTCTCGGGGGCTCACAGCCTTTTCCATGTGGAGATTGGATGACCAGAGGAAGTGCAATTTGTCTCTACCCCTCAGTGGTGTAGGGAGAGCCCACAGTACACAGGAACTCAGTTCTCTCCCATGAAGGCAAACTGTAAAGCACAAATTCATGTCTTCCATTGTTGTTTTTGCATGTTTATACCCTGACTGGATGGGAGCCTGCTGGACTATAGGGATTGCTCTGACCTTGATGTCAACGTGTTTTGATGAAGAGCTTTAACTCTGTATTTGCTAAAAAGTACAGGGCATAAGAAAGAAACCTCCCCCAGACCTTTGGATACTTAATAGTCTAAAACATTCTGCCATGTTTAAAAAGATCCACGGTTAGATGTTTCCCAAGCTAAAACATTAAGAATGTGTCTACTAACACATTTGCTAATGAAGGTAATTTAGCTTCTCTTTGGAAACATTGTGCAATTCTCCAGATCATGGGAATATTACTATTCTAACTTGTACGTCTTAATAGGATAATGGCTAAAGATCAGATCTCAAAATGTATCACATTGTTACATTCCTAATGTGATCTGATGATCCTGAAACATTTAGTGATTTACATCTTCAAATTTGTTAACTATATAGATATGCACAAATAAAACGTTTGTGATTGGTGTCTGGATAAATCAAGTAATTGCCATTTTTAACAGTAGCAACAGTTTGATCATCTCACACTATAATAAGGCTGAAGATTTAAAACTAAGTATCATAAAATGCAGAATAAAATTATAAGATCCTTATAACACAAAATGCATGGAGACCAAACTCAGATTTCCTGATGGATACATTATATTAATGTAATGGATACCTCAGTGTAGTTAAATTGTATTAAACAGTTATTAATGCTTGAATAAACTTCAAGGAAGTGAGTACTGGTTGAAATGGGATAATATTTTGTTCTGCTAAATTATATGTTAATTGGTATTTCCTCTCTTGTAAAAGGACCTAAAGGGTTTAATAAAGTATGTGGTAGAAACATTATTTTTCCTTCTTGAGATATTAAGACAAGAGTGTAACTGGAAACGATTCAAAGCTTTCCCAGAAAAATTCTTCTGCGTTTATGATGACAAGGGTTTCAGAGACTCCCAAAAGTAAACAATTAAAGCTTCTAGTCCTCTGAATAATGACAGACTGCATCAGTAGAGAAAATGTTACAATGTGCAGTTGCAGTTGAAATTTATTTTTTTTATTTCATGTTTTACAGTTACAGAGAGACGGTGGGTGAGTAAGAACCAAGGAAGGGAGAAAAGAGGTTTGGCAGGAAGGAGAAAGAGGAGAATGAAAAACAGACACATACACAGAGAAAGACAGAGAGACAGAGACAGGGAGAGACAGAGACAGAAAGAGGGTGGAGGGAGAGAGAGAGTCAAGCAGACAGGCAGACAGATAGACACAGACAGACAGACATTACCTTGCAGGTAATTTTTATTTGATCAGATTATGAAACAACACAGAGCCCTTGAGTTTTATCTGAGAAACATGGCTTCTTTTACATGTGAAGAAAAATATCTGTAATGCAGGTTTTGAGGCTGTTGTGTTAGAGACTTGTGAGTTCTACTTCAACAGAGCATAGTTAACTGTCATAATTTAGGTTTTTATATTTAATAGGAAAAATGTGTCTATAAGTCATTTAGTTTTCATTGCTCCACAAAAGTGAATGTACTACCTGAGAATGTGAAAGAAATTAAATCTGAGGATGAAAAGTAAATATGCAGATTTATAGACCATAGTTCATTGAATTCTATTTAAACATAAGTTACAAGCTTCAGTCCTCAGCTTTTTGTCTTGTAGAAGGCACATCTCAATTTGTTTAGAGTTAGGAGTCATACAATGGTACTCGAGTGCCGTGCAAAGAAAGTACAGGCTACTCAGTCTCAAATAATAGACAGGACAGACCAGGCACAGGGGCCATGTAACCAAGATGAAATATTTGTAGCACTGTGAAAGCTAAACCCTTGAGGTTGGCAATAGGAAGTGACCTCCCAACTCCATGGAGACACTGCCTTTGAATTGAAACATACTTATCAACAGGAAAGTTAAGAAAAGAGAAACTATAGAAAATAAGAAAGAGTCATTAATCAAGGCACCAAAGGGGGAAATGGTAAGTTCATACAAGTATAAACAAGGACCTTGGAAGGTCAATGTTAATTCCTAGCTATTTAAGTCTATCACAGAGGGCTATATTACACTCAGGGATTGAAGAGAAAATGAGATACTTTTGTTCCTGTATTCATTTAATCATATGTACCATACACACAGATTAATGTCAAAGATTAAAATATCAGCTAATGATCTACAACCAAGATGTACAAATGCAATGCCATATTCTTAGCCCACATGAGATATCCATGCAGTTCAAGATTTCAGCTTTTAGAAAGAGATTCTGTCATTTTTAAACCTCCCTTTCCAGACATTCTGCTCTTTTTAGAATACTGAGTTTGTCCTTTTTAAATGTTCCACTTACTAGGATGTGGCAGTCCTAGTGACTTAAACTTGGGAAATACTTAGCTTCCCAATAATCTGCCATGCTCTGCAGTTTACACAGATAAACCTTGTTGTCAATAGTGCTGTGTGAGGACAATCTAAGGTGACACCTTACCTCAATATTTCCACACTGGAGAAAACATAAAAATTGTTATTTTGGTGTCAAAACACTGTTCCTCATAATGTAGCGCATGAGAAATATCTTCCCTTCTCATAACACTGCCCATAGTGAACAGACTAATAGAAGATTTAATTCTAGACCAGCAATTTGCTTTATCTACATTATTCTAGTATAAAAACTGAAATATTTTATCTTCTAGAAAAATGAAGAACAAACATATAAAGAATACCTTTTAGATGTGAAAATCATCAGCGCTGAGTGATACTAGTTCCATGAAAAGGAATGGTGACAGGCAGACCCGGACACATTTAAACCTCAGCTCCACACTGTAGTAGTGTTGTGCTCTCAAGTGGATTCATGTCACTGTTCGTTCCCTTTCTTCTCTTGTAAAATGACTCAACATCAACCTAGAAAATCTGTCACAAAGCCTTCAAGACACAAGAGTAACTGCTAAATGAAAGTCCTTGTTTTATAGGAGTGTATCAAAGATGTTCATGTTGGTTATTGATACCATCTAGGTGGGGTCCTTAAGTATCTCTATCAATATCCTGATAATTCTGTTTCACTAACTGTATAAACTAAATTGCTTCATGCAAGTACATCTTTAATTATAAACACAAGTTATACCTCTCTTCTAAATCCATTAATATTTAGTTAATTATTCTTTTATTCAATATTTTGTTGTTTTCTTTCATTCCCCATGAAAGAAAAAAAAAATCCTGACTCTACCTCAACAAGGAATGATCCTGGTTCCTTTGTTCAGCCCTTGCCACACATGCACTTTACCTGTCTTATTTGATTTAATCCAGAGTGATCTTCTGCTGTTTACCATCCTACCACAAAGCAGTTGTTTACTATGCAAGTTTTTACTCTACCCAAAAGGTGAGAGGAATTGATATAAAAATCAGTGGAATATTCATCGCCATATATGTTCAGATTGATATGTTTACAGTCTGTCTCCTTCCATTTTTAATCTCATCTCAAAGGTATGGCAAATCTAAGGGATCCATATATTTTAGCTTGAGGTTTAATGTTTGAACTGTCAAATCTTTACTTTCACTTTCCTAGAATAATTTGAGACTATGATTGTATGGAAAGAGTGAAACAGACTGGGAAATATGTGTAATGGGCAATAGTAAATGTCAGGTATAATGTCTGTGTCTCTGATACAAGCTAATCTTGAAGTAGTAAACTATACTGTGATAACTGAATTTATCAAACCTATCAAAACTAATAAAAGCCCATGGAAAAGTACTACTGTTAAATGCATCCTTTATGGCCATGTAAGCATGACCACATGATCAAGGTAATAATAACACCCAGAAACTTTACAGCTACTTATTAAATAATAAAACTGCATAGATTAATTTTAAAATTATAGATATAAGGTTCCCTTTCTGATGGTGAACTATGAAAGATGAGTGGAATTTTCAGTGTGGGAAGAAGGCTTTACAAACATCTAAATGGTAGAGAAGAACTGAATGCAGCTACATCTGGCCAATCGTTTTTGTGGTTAATGGAAATAGATCCTTTGAGTCACCACTCTCATATAGCAGAGATGGAAACTCTTGTCCACATACAGTGCAGAAAGAGATGGTGAGAAACTCTGGAATTTTAGTGATGGGCACTGTCATAACATCCCCCAGGCATTTATTATTTCCAACTGTTAAGCTCAGAGGGCATCAATTCATAGCCTTTTCATAGCGTTCGGGTTTATTGCTTCTGCTAGAGTCACAAGGGGCAAAGCAATCTTTCTAATGTGTTCAATGGCTTTTGAGTGAATTCTAGTTAAGTGGCATAGAATCTAACATGTTTCAACCAGCTGATGGGCAGAAGTTCTTAGGATAGGCTGCTTTATAACATGGTGGCGGGCCTGTAAATATCAAAAAGGACTGTCTCCTGATGTCATAATGGGAAGGAGAAGATAAATATTAGGTCAGTAAAGAGGTTAATGTAAATACATACAGGCAATGGAGTGTAGTGGTAACAGATGTCTGGCATGCTATTGTGTCAAGGGAAATTTGTGACTATAAAATGGTAATTATTATTAACCTAATAACGGTACCATTGACAATTCGAATCATATGGTATATCCTCAGAATTATGAAAGAACATGGGCTCTCCATTGTATATTTGGCTTTAAACACACTGCTTGTTGCTTGAAAGAAAGTCTTGTTGAAGCTATTACATTGGTATTACTTTCTCAAAACACAAATGGACCATTTTCTTTGAGTGATTGGGGCCAGTGAATCATAATTCATTCAGACAAAGCAGCAGGCAATACAAAGTCTATTGGACCATCAGAATGCTTTTGCAACTTCCACCACCCACAGTAACTGTTGGTTGCATGTCTACCAGTCCTGATCACATTATTTAAACCATTGTATATAGTATAAATAAAAATTAAATTGACTCTTATGTACTTACAAATTGGTACTAATATGTGATTTACCAAAATAGCTTTGAGATACTATTACATGGATTATTCTTTCTTTCACATAGCACCTAAATAAGATGGGGCAATATGGGAAGGAAACAGAAATACATATTATGGACATCACACACACACACACACTATATATATATATATATATATATATATATATATATATATATATATGAAAAATTGCAGCAATCTTTGTTCATGTATCTACATTACAATAGAGTGAAAGAAGAATCAACAGGTGCTATGAATGTAGACCAGAAGCACCTACAGTGTTTCGGAGTAGGCTGGGTGATGAGGACTGAGAGTGAACTTAACATTAAGGATTGCTAGATCCATAGTAAAAGAAAGATGTGAACAGCATGGGGAAAACATGCAAGGTGTACACTCTGACACATGACCACATTAACAAATGTTCAGACATCAGACGAGGATGACTAATACTCTGAAGTCCAATGTGAGACTTATGTGGTTGTGAAAAGTTGAAGAAAAATAACCTATCAAACCATTAGTCGTTGTGAATTAGGTTACAATGAAGCAAACTAGGATCTCCCCTTTTTCTCTAGGCAAATATGTTTGCCTAAGTTTATGTGTAAATGCATCATTCTGACTATTCAAAAGGTATATAAAATCAATAATGAAAATCACTTTCTTTCTTCATGTAAACTTTGAATGATGAAAGAGCAGTCGGAAAGGTGCTGAGACAAAGACTTCAGTGTCTGTAAGCAGTGAGGGATAATGAAGAACCTGCTCTGTGTTTACTCTCGGACTCTGGTGCCTCACTCCAGCAGTTCTCTGTACTCTGGAGTACTAGTACTCTGTCTCCCACCACTAAAATAGGTATGCTTTAAAATGCTATTGGAAATTTTGGTTTTACATGATTCGTCTTAGAGAAATTCTTCAGCCTCAGTTTCTTCCTCCATTTATCAGCAAGTGTTTTTAAAGTCTAAGTTTTAATTTAGTTTAATTTAACTTAATATTTAATTATGATCTTCTCATCAGTGGAGAAGTAAATGCCTTGTGTTTTAAAGGCTGGGGTTCATATTGTGCTCCAGGAACAGTCCTGCTCCTGCTGACCTAATCAGCCAGGATCAGGTTTTGTGCTTTTACCCCAGCACTGCAAGCTCTTCAAGAGTTTCCTCAAGGCTCCTCACTTCCTGGTGCTTATACTTCACTTGTGTGGGAATTTGAAAAATCCCTGCTTGGAAACTCTTTAATGTTCTAAATATAGATTTCTACACATTGCTTATAATTAATTTTCAAAGATAACATTAGTCATACTGGAGGTCCAGCTTCTAATCCTCCTCTCCTTTCATCTACAGACATGGACAATTCATCCATGGTAAAATTTAATTTTAGCTATAATTACAAAAGTTTGAAATTAAATCTCACTAGTGCTATGCTCCCATTAATATGGACAGAGAGAGAGAGAGAGAGAGAGAGAGAGAGAGAGAGAGAGAGAGAGAGAGAGAGCCTGATGTGCTTAGGATTAATGTGGTAAAGTAAGATTTCATTTTTAACATTTTTTAACTTTTATAATTAATTTGGGAAAATTGTAATAAAGGATTTTGTTACCGAGAAAGTTCTGAGTTTCAAGGAAGATATCCCAGCAATCCATCAGACTCTGACACACTAAAGGAATCCTGCACAGGACTGTTGTAAACTAGAGCCCAACTCATTCCCCAAACTAGACATAATACATAATAGCTCTCAAACCTGAGGCAAAGTGAGACTGAGGCTTACAGTGCATATCTTTAATCAGCTGAAGAAGAGGAGTCTTCTCCAGAGAGTCCTGCCATTGTACACATTACATGATAATCACTTAAGCCAATTGTGTTGGCAATGATAGTAATCATAAGGGACACAGTGTCCCCACAGCTGTTCCATTCCCATGGGACATTCACTTCTGGCCATTGTTTATATTATCACAAGTATATAAACTTCAAGTTACTAAGGTCTAGAAAATTAAAACAAATAGACAAGCATACTGAAACCCCTGACTCTCAGACATGCTCAAATGTACCCATATCCTTGTTTCTTTAAGTTCATATTTTTTTCTTCACAACTGTGGTCTATGGAATGAATTATTCTCAAGGTTCTAAGTTAAGTCTCAATTAATGCTTAAATAATAGTAAGTGAGAGATTCATATCATCATAGAATGTTGAGAAAATATGGAGAAGAGGGACAATCACTAGCACTATGTGGATTGCCTCAGTGGGAAACCATGAATCAGAGCAGATATGGGGTCCTCAGTGGTCCAAGGCAGCAGGAGCCAGGCAGGATTGATCAATGTAAAATCAATAAAGCTCCTTTGGTTCAAGATGTACATGTGATTGGAGAATTCCCTTGCTTTTCTGTGATTTGTATATGCCCATTACCTTCCACATGATGTCAGCTTCTAGAGTTAAAGATAAAATGTGGTAAAAGGAGGTTTTGATATTTTAGAGAAATACTTTCTGTTTTAAAAATCACATTATGGTAAAAGCTAAATATTTAGACATGATATGGACAGACTCAGGTGGACCTGTCCATATGCCTTTTATTTTGTTGAAGAGGATAGCAGTTTAAGAATTCCAAGACTGACTTTCCATTGGACCAATGACATTTGACTGTTACATTGCTGGAAAAAGTACAAAATGAACACAAAGTCGAGGATAAACAATTAAATATAAAATTGTATTTACAGCTAATAAATGATTATTATCAATTA
The DNA here is from genome assembly GCF_903995425.1 of Onychomys torridus. NCBI lineage: Eukaryota > Metazoa > Chordata > Mammalia > Rodentia > Cricetidae > Onychomys > Onychomys torridus. The sequence goes on along the minus strand of NC_050446.1, from coordinate 24,600,562 downwards.
AATCGAGAGATAAATACACACATGAAATATCAACTCCTTTCTATTTTGTCAAATAACAAGAGACATAGATTAGTTCAATGCCCTTAAAAGTGATAAATCAGAAATAAGAGTTAACTTTGGTAAACTAATCAACTATAGAAGTAGTGCTATTGCTCATATAATTATATTAATTAAAACCTAATTATTCAAATATACACCTTTTATCATTTTCCTTGGTATCAGATCCCTGAAACATTATCTTTTAGTATAATGATCAAAAGTTGAGTTTTAAATTTATCCTTTTTGAAAGCATCGTAGGATATTAAAAAATCCTGGCAGTTACAGACATTCACTTCCACATGTCAATGTCCTTTTAATTGGTACATAGAAAGCTTGTTGAAAACAATTAAAGATGAAATGTAACCCAAAGGAGTGTGTGTAGACGGGGAGACATCACTCACAAAATCCAAATGGTTTATTTGGTAGAAAACAGAAAACATCAAAGCTTCCAATGAACATTTATTTGATTTTGGTATAGCTCTCCAAAAATGTGATATTGATATAGCTCTTTTATCTGGATTAGATTAGTGTGAAAATGAGACATGGTAAAGGATGCACAGCAGATACACCTCTTAATGATGAGGTTAGTTTTTCAGGTCTCTACCTGTCTAAAGCACTGATGTGTTTTGAACTCTTCTGCACAACAAAATGGAATACTTGTCTAAAGACTGAAAGCCAAGATGAAGATAAAATCAAGAGGTTTAGATGAATGGTTGAAATATATCTTTGTGCACCAGCCAAACAGATGGAGTAATCACAGATTTTATCCTGAAGGATTTGTACAATCACTTTTCTATCACAAACTGTATTTCTAGTCTTACTTTTGCTAATCCAAGTGGAGAAGGCACTTTCTGCAGAGACTGATAGTTTTTAATCCGTCTATGAGATCAGGACAACTTCATTGCTATTTGCTTGTCAAATCACCTGCAATAAAAACAATGTATACATGTTAATTCAATTATTCTGCAGAACTTTGAATTCCATATATTATGAGGTAAAAATACTTCTAAAGTGGAAAATATGATATTTCTTCAAAACTCAGAGAATGGCATTATAATTATTCACAAAGCATGCAAAGCACGTTTCCCAAAGGAGCAAGGTCTATGTCCTTTCCTAGAGTTCTTGTGGAGCAGGATAAAAAGGGAGATGGATGTGTTTCATGTTACTTTGGTATCTCCCCAGAGAAGTTCACTGTTCCTTCAGCTTCTTGGAAAAAGAACTAAGGTAAGATCAGGTCCCCGTACTCTTCTAGGCTCTGTAAAGGACTTAAAATCACAATGTTTGTTGATTTTACAATTCCCCTTTGTGAAATGAAAACATTTTAACCCTCCATGTATTGTAGATTTTTTGCCTTTACCCTTTTAACTTTATTCAATTCAGCCATTATGTTTTAGAGCTGTTATTCAGCATTTTTAAGATGAGGTAAGAGGTGACTGTTGGTTAACTCTAAAATGAATGTAGTTATTCAAATGAGAGTGTCTTCAACTGCTGTTTCCTCCAATATACTAAGTGCAACATCCCTCATTCAACAACTACAATAAAATCTCTTCATACTATTCCTCAGATCACTAGGACTTTGTACATTTGATTATCATTTGATTTATATGTAGATCATGCTGAATAATCATCCTATCATATCTTCAACTTTATAGCCTTTGTCTCTGCATTCTGTATTCTATTAGTGAGGCTTGTATTGTGGAAAAATACTTTAACTGTGTAAAGGTATGTTGCTTTTAGTTATGCTACATTTGTTTAATTATGTAAAGATGTGTTACTGTTTCACCTTACCTACCTAAAGCACCTGATTTGTCTAATATAAAGCTATACAGCCAATAGCTAGGCAGTAGTAGGCAGGGCTGGCAGGCAAGGATTATAAGTAGGAAGATTCTAGGCTTGATAGGAGAATGAGAGAGAAGAGAGAACAAGTAAGAAAGAGAAGGAGATGCCCAGGGCCAGAAGCCAGGAAGTCACAAGCCATCCAGACATGGAGGAAACAGGAAAGTTAAGTTATACAGAATGAAAGAAAGGTAAAAAGCCCCTGAGGCAAAACATAAAGAGAAACAGATTAAAACAAGGGCTAAGATAAAGCAGAGCATTCATTACTAATAACAATTCTCTGTGTTGTGACTTAGCAGCTGGTTAGTTTTCCAAAAGACAGCCTGCTATAGCCTCAAAACATATTCTATTTTATTTTATTGAGTACAGGTACAACATAAAAGTTTCATACATATATGTCATGCGGGTTTAGTAAAGAATCTCATTATAATAATGTAATATGTATTTTTCTCATATGAATACAAATACCTGAGAGCAACTAGTTAGGGAAAGGGAGAGTTATTTTGACTCACATTTCAATTGCACAGACCATCAGTCAGAGGAAGTCAGAATGTCTGGCTACTGTTATATCCACATTCAGAAATTAGAAAGAGGGAGATGTGGGTTCCCAGCTAATTTCTCCTTTGTAAGCTATTTAAGAATTGGTCTAGGAACTGTTGTTGCCAGTTGTAGGGTAAGAATTTCCACCTAATTAATCTAATCAAGATAAGCAGGCAGAGTATGGCCAGAGACTACATAGTCTAGATAATTGCTGTATGTATGCCCAGAAGCTTTTAACCAAGGTGATTCTAGGGCTTGTCAAACCATCATTTCTCTTAGTGAGAAATTTCAAAATTCATTCTTTCAGAAATCTTGAAATATGTAAAACATTATCCAGGATAGTCAACTGCTGTCTATGTAGTGACCAGAAGCTTTCCTGTGATGGTATTGTGTTCACCGAAATATTGTGCACTCTAATAAACTTATGTGGGGTCAGAGACAGAACAGCTACAGTATTAACACATAGAGGATAGGCAGTGGTAGCACATGCCTTTAAACCTAGCATTCCAGAGGCAGAAATCCCTCTGGATCTCCGTGAATTCAATGCCACATTGGAAACAGCCAGGCATGGTGACACACGCCTTTAATTTGAGGAAGTGATGACAGAAAGCGGAAAGATATATATAAGGCATGAAGATCAGAAACTAGCAGCCTTTGGCTGGTTAAGCTTTCAGGCTTTCAAGCAGCAGTTCAGATGAGAACCAGTGGGATGATGACACCGAGGCTTCCAGTCTGAGGAAACAGCATCAGCTGAGGAGCTGGTGAGTGAGGAAGCTGTGGCTTATTCTGCGTCTCTGATCTTACAGCGTTCACCCCAATGCCTGGCTCAGGTTTGATTTTATTAATAAGACCATTTAAGATTCCTGCTACACTTTCCCTTCCATCTAATCAAGCTTTGCAGTCTTTAATCAAAGTCATCTTTTTTCTTGTCCACATCTACAACTAGTCTCTAATTTTTACCAACTTATTTATTTTTACAGGCTTATAATGTCAGTCTCTTTAGGATATACACAGAAGCAAGATTTATTTCTCGGAGTGGTCACTGATTTTAAAGGTGGAATAGTACTCCACTATGTATTTTTATTTCAGGTATTATAGTACTTATTTGTTTTAAAGTTTTCATTGTCTTCTACTAGGGTGTCTTTCTCTGCTTAAGGGTCAAACTTCCATTAATCTAACTATCATATTTACCTTATGAGTATTATTCAAATACCTACATTAGACCTTGTCTGTTAAACTCAACATAGGAAAGTATTTTTTATTGGTTTTCCCCAATGGCTCATCATTTTTGGCATTTTTAAAATTTATTTTATTATTATGTGTTTTAATTTTATACATCAGCCATGGGTTCCCCTGTCCTCCCCCCTCCCGTCCCCTCCCCCACCTTCCTCCCAGCCCCTCCCTTCCATTCCCATCTCCTCCAGGGCCAAGACACCCCTGGGGATTCATTTAAACCTGGTGGATTCAGCACAGGTAGGTCCAGTCCCCGCCTTCCAGGATGAGCAGTGTCCCTGTGTAAGCCCAAGGTTCCAAACAGCCAGCTCATGCACTAAGGACAGGTCCTGGTCCCACTGCCTGGGTGCTTCCCAAACAGTTCAAGCTATTCAATTGTCTCACTTATCCAGAGGGCCTGATCTAGCTGGGGGCTCCTCAGCCGTTGGTTCATAATTCATGTGCTTCTACTCGATTGGCTATTTGTCCCTGTGCTTTTTGCAATCTTGCATTTTAAATGACTTTAAATTCTGTTGTTTTTTTATGCTGAATATTATGTATAAGTAGTTCACTTTCTTTATTCACTTATATCTTGATAGTTTGTTTCTATTTCTTGCCCATTATACATGGTGCTGCAATGCAATGGAATTTTTATGTGCCCTAGCCATTCTGGGATATGCAACCGGAACAGTAAAGCTGGGGAAAAGGGTGCCTCTTTCCTTTATTTTTAATATTCTGCCAATATTATCTTAAACTTTTTACACACAATTTGATTTAGTATGAAAATGTTTTCTGTCTGCCATAAACAAGCTAGTGCTTGTTGTTTATAGTATTTTAATATTTTCTTTTATTTTTTGCTACTGAATGTTGGAATTGCCATATCCATTCGGGCTATTAATGCTTTGTCAGACTCAAACATCACAAATATTTTCTGCAATTCTGTAAAGTGTCTGTTTACAATGTTAATATTACTTTTTTAATTGTTCAAAGATGCTTAATTTGATACAGTTTTGACTTTATTTTTTTTAACAACTACCCACCTCTGTCCCGGCTTCTTCTTCTTCTCCTTCTCCTCTTCCTCCTCCTTCCTCCTCCTCCTCCTCATCTTCCTCTTCCTCTTTCTCTTCTTCCTCCTCCTTCTCTTCCTCCTTATTTTTTTTGTGTAAATAATTCAATGTCCCAAGGGTTTTTCTTTTAGTTTTATTAGAAAAAAAGGGGGGGGGGGAGCTTCAAACTCTACTGGAAAGATTTATTTTTTCCTTTCCAGTCAAGATTAATTCATAATGAAAAGAAAAAGAGCTGCTTATGGAAAATGCAGCATTACTTAAATTCTAAAGCTGTTTTCTGTATTCTTGAATTTTTTTTTCTTGAACAACTCAGTATGTAAGCAGAGGCTTGTGTGTATATCCATTTGCCAGCTCACTTTTCAAACCCTTGTTTTGTTTTTAAAGAAAACTCAGCATGTGTGTGTGTGTGTGTGTGTGTGTGTGTGTGTGTGTGTTTAATTATAGTTCATGCAGTTTAATTGCCATTCATACAGTTGCCCATTTGTCATCTTATTCCACTGTCAGATTTCACCATACTCTGTTGGGTCTATGTCTTAGTTAGGGTTTCCATTGCTGCAATGAAACACCATGACCAAAAAAGCATGCTGGGTATTAAAGGGTTTAGTAAGCTTGCACTTCAGCATTGCTGTTCATCACTGACATAAGTCAGGACAGAAACTCAAACAGGATAGGAACCTAGAGGCAGGAACTTACATAGAAGCCATGGAGGGGGTGCTGCCTACTGGCTTGCTTCCCATAGCTTGCTCATCCCACCTGCTTATAGAACCCAGGACCAGCAGCCCAGGGATGGCACCACTACAGCTGGATCTCATCAAGGCATCAGCTGAGGTTCCTTCCTCTAATGACTCTAGTTGACACACAAAACCAGCCACACAACTGACCCTTTGTCAGCTTGATGCACAAACACATCACTGTTTAAGTCACATCCCTTGTGGTCTTTTATCCCAAGATATCACATTAAAATCATAAATAATTTTAAAAGTTCCACAGTCTTTACAAATTTGACCTTTAAAAGGTAAGTCTCTTTAAATATCTAGTCTCTTCAAAAGTTCGTCTTTCATCTGTGGACTCCTTTTTTTTTTTTTTTTTTTTTTTGGTTTTTCGAGACAGGGTTTCTAGTTTCTCTGTGTAGCTTTGCACCTGTCCAGGAACTTGCTTTGGAGACCAGGCTGGCCTCGAACTCACAGAGATCCACCTGCCTCTGCCTCCCGAGTGCTGGGATTAAATGCATGCACCACCACAGCCTGGCCTTGTGGACTCCTTTAAAAGTCAATAGAAATACCTTCTTCAAGAGAGAAGAACCAGGGCACTATTACAATCTGATCCAAGCAAAACCAAACTCCAACAAGATAAAGAAGTAAATGTTATGTTAATCAGGATTCACTCATGATCTTACAGACTCCTGCAAAGGGCTATGGTCATATCTCCAGCTCTGCCCTCTGCAGCACAGATTGTCTTCTAGGATCCTGCTGTCTCAACTCTACTGCTGCTGCTGTTCTTGGGGGTCATCCCATGGTACTGGTATCTCCAAACTGTTGGGATCTTCTGCAGCAACTGGGCTACACTTTTACCAATAGCCTCTCATAGGCTTTCCTCTTGGTGCCAATGCTCAACTTCTTTGCATGACCCCTTCAGTTCTGGGCTCTCAACTGCTATTGAAGCTGCACCTGTGCTAATGTCCTCTCTTGGCCTCTCACAATGCCAAGCCTCAGCTGCTCTCTATGACTCCTTCATGCATTCAAAACTAGTACCACCTAGGAGATGCTTACACATTACCAAGTCAGCCAGCAGGAGGTACAGCCTTGGCTGCCTCTGGAGCATGGCTTCTCAATGCTCTCAGAAAATATTTCTCAGAAGATTTCACCTCAACAATGCTGGTTTCTTCTTAATTGCTGCTAATTTCTTAGCTCCAGATAACAAGCATCAGTTGTCCCAGTAATGTAAAGTTTTTACTTTAGTAGTTCTGGTATCTTGTTAATCACAGCTGATTCTTCAGCACCAGCTAAACAGAACCACAGAATTGTAAATTAAAATAGCAAGTGGCTTTGCTAGTCTTTAATTTTTTCCCTCCATAATTTCACAAGTAAGGCCTCCTTTTTCTGCACTGATCTCAACATTTCTTATTGCCAAGATCCCACAGAACATCCCACAGAGATCTTAATACTCGATGATTCTTCTAGACCAAAGCTCCAAAGTCCTCCCATAATCCTTCCCCAAATATAGTCTGTTACAGCAATACCCCACAACACAGGTATTACTTTGTCTTAGGGATTTTATTGCTTTGAAGAGACATCATGATTGACAGCAACTCTTATAAAGAAAAACATTTAATTGAGAGTGGCTCACTTAAAACTTCAGAGGTTCACAGTCCATTATCATCTTGGTGTCCCCAAGAGCATGAGCATGGCAGCATGTAAGCAGACTAGATGTGGTTCTGGAACTGAGAGTCCTACAACTTGCAGGCAACAGGAAGTTGACTGAGAGAGACATTGGATGGTACCCTGAGCATAGAAAACCTCAAAGTCTGCTGCAATAGTGACACACTTTTCCAACGAGGCCATACTCACTCCAACAAAACTACACCCCCTAATAGTGCCATTTCCTGTGAGATTATGGGGGCCCAGTACATTTAAACTACTACCTTTCACTCACTGACCCCCAAAAGCTTATAATAATATCATAATTTCAAAATGCATTTAATCCAATTTCAAAAGTTCCCATAGTCTATAACAGTCTCAACAATGCTTAAAAGTTCAAAGTTCAAAGTCTCTTCTGAGATTTATGCAATCTCTTAACTGTAACCCCCTATAAAATAAAAATAGAAAAAAAACCAGATCACATACTTCCAACATATAATGGCACAAGATATACATTACAATTCTAAAACATAGGGAAGGGAGCCTAGTGAGGAAATATCGGATCACAGCAAGGTCAAAAACCAGCTGGACAAACTCCAAACTGCATCTTAATGTCTGATGTCAAATTGTTCTCCAGATCTCCAACTCTATTCAGCTGTGTTGACTGCAACACACTTCTTTCTTTTGGCCTGGTTTCACTTCCTATTAGCAGCTATCCTCTGCAGGTATCACACAACTCTGACATCTCTAACATCTTGGGTTTTCCAAGGCAATCCAAGCTTCAATTTCAAAGCTTCTTTCAATGGCGTCTCTACTAGACCTCCATTCAGGGACACCCCTGACACATACCTGGCTTTAGGCATGGAGGGAAATTCCATAATCAGTTTTGTCTATCCTTACCTCTAAAGCCAGAACCATGTGGCCAAAGCTGCCAAGTTCTGCTGCTTACTGGGGCTGGAACATAACCCCCTTGTTCAAACACATCTTCACCAGCTGTCTGTCCTTCACTGGCTAAGCTTTGCTGTCCTGAAACTTGCTCTGTAGAGCAGGTTGTCCTCAAACTCAGAGATCTGCAACCCTTTGCCTTTCTAGTGCTGGGATTAAATGTGTGCCCCACCATACCTGGTTCTAAGCTTTTCTTTATTCCCTTTTCACAAATTGGAAATTAGCTGAGTGTTGTCTTGCCTGAGGTCACCACTTCCTATATCCATTTCTTAATCCACTTTTTCTCCTCAAAATTTACATTTTATAATCTACCCTGCTCAGCTTGCTCCTTTTATTATAAATCTTCATTAGAGTTACTACTAATATCCACATGACAGAGTCGAAACTAGGCTGTTTTGAGATTCCTTCTGTCAATAGATTAATCCAAAACTTGTCTCTTTAGCTTTAGGCAGACTTTGGACCAGGGCAAAAAGCAGCCACTTTCTTCACCAAAATATTGCAAGACCAGTCTCTAGGCCACATATTAACATTCTTCTCCTCTGAAACCTCTTGAGCCCCACAGTTCATCAAATCACAGTCAGCACCACCGTCTTCCATACTCCTACTAGTATGGCCCATTAAGCAGTGCTTAAAGTATTCCACTGCTTTCTTAACCCAAACTCCCAAAGTCCATATTACTCCAAACAAAAACATGCTCAGGTCTGTCACAACAATATCCCACACCTGTTACCAATCTGTCTTAGTTAGGGTTTCAATTGCTGTGACAAAACACTATGACCAAAAAGTAAGTTGGGCAGGAAAACGTTTATTAGACTTAAACTTCATCATTGTTGTTCATCACTGAAGGAAGTCAGGGCAGGGACTCAAATAGGGCAGGATCCTGGAGGCAGGAGCTAATGCAGAGACCATGGAGGGCAGCTGTCTGCTGGCTTGCTTCCTAAGGTTTCCTCAGCCTGCTTTCTCATAGAACCCAGGACCAACAGCCCAGGGATGGCACCACCCACTATGGGATGGATCCTCCCCCATTGATCACTAAATGAGAAAATGCCTTACAGCTGGATCTCATGGAGACAGTTCCTCAGCTGAGGCTCCTTCCTCTGATGACACTGGCTTGTATCAAGTTGACACACAAAAGCCAGTATAGTCTGAGCATGTTTACATGTTCCTCTATACACAGAAGGCATGATTGATGGTATAGGCTCTCCAGTTTTTATTTATTTCTTTATATCAGGGCTAGGCTTTCAGTACATTACACAGACAAATAAGATTTTATTTCCTTCTATATGACTGGACCTTTTTCCATGTGCCTCAACAAGAGTCAAGGGTGATTTTTTTTCTATTGTCTTATATATTTTTATCACTGCTATTCTGCAATATTGTAATTCTGTGATGGGGTTTGGAGCTGGAAGAGGAAGAGGAAAAGGAGGCAGGGGAGATAGAGGCAGGGAGGAAGGGCGATTGTGACAGAGGGCAGCATGATATTTCATTACTCAGGCTAAGTTCTCTAACATTTGGGATTCATATAGATAAACAATTTTTAATTAATGGAGTAGGGTGGAAGATGAGCACTGTAGTTGTTTTGCAAATTTTAATTTCTTTCTTTTTTTACCTTTTGATTTTTATTTCAAATTCTTCATATAATGAGTCTCTTTAATATATATTTTGTCATCTTTTAAGCAGTATGCAATGGCACTTTATTTCAACTGAAAGTCTCATCTCATTCTTTGAATTTGAAGACCTCTCTCTCTCTCTCTCTCTCTCTCTCTCTCTAAATCCTTCAAAGACATATTGCTGTTGATGCTGTTTCATAGGAAATATTCTAATCTACAACTACTGAAACTTGTTTTTCTGGTTGTTCTTTGTCATAGATTAAAGATGGGTTTAGGGGAAATCAGTTCCTATTTAAGAATTATTATTATATTAATGGTGATAAATAGAAGTTGTGCTTTCTAAAGATCTTTATAATTTTTGGAATTTTGGGTTCCTCAAAATGCTGCATAGAAAAAAAACCCTGTAACGGCAAAATCATAATTTATTAAATTGTGATACTTGAGTACATTTAAAAAATTCTTGAACATTAATACTTTATCAGATTTCAATTTAGCTATTATCCTAAAAGTATAAAGAGTAAAATAACATTGAAGTGAGCATGCAATAATATTGCTGAAGGAAAGCACAAAGAAGCATCTCTTCATGAAATTCAAAATAACATACCATCCAATTTAAAAAGTCATTCAGTATACTTCTCAGAGTTGCAATTTACCCAAAGCTTTCTCTGAGCATTTTAAACAATATTTTTGAGATAGTTTTATCAACACTTGTCTACAGGAATTCCAAACTGAATTCTTTCACATTTAAAATTAAAATTAGTGATATTCTAAACACCCAAGACATTACAACATCAACCCTTGTGCCAGGGAGTAATTGAGGCTAAGATAAAAGTTACAGTCCACGAAAGGCTGAGTATTGATCTGTTCATTCTGCCTCCATTATTGCTGATCTTTCAGGATTTAAATATCGATTGACCACTGCCATTCCAATAAGCAAGAGCAAAGTCTCATCCACCTTGCAACGTTGGGCAAAAGAAAAAAGGTTTTAACCTCAATAAGCCTCTGGCCTAGTTAGAAAATGCCGTGCTCATTCTAAATCTTCAGCCTAGCTATGAAAAAATTAATAATTTATTAAAACATATTTTATTACAGGACTTTCCCTTCTGTCTCACTGGCAAGGTGCCAGAGTACACCATGAAGTAACAGTTGGAAAATGACCTCTACTTTGTCAAATGAGTTGTTTCTTCAGTTTGGCTTCATATTAATCATTTACTTGGGGAAAAATATGCCAGAGACACTTCTCAGGATGGCTCTTCCTTCATGTTCAACATGGCTCTTTGCCAGGGTCTAATATGACATCAGAGTGATGTTAATGTGGTTGTGGCCGCCGTAGTAGAGTTATAATGCATGGCTCTGATGATATATTAAGCATTGACTTAGAACCTGAATATATAATTGTTCACGACAGAAGGAAACATGATTTAATATCTTCTCTGCCCAGCTCCTCACACTCTCCCATCCTCAAACTGCTGAGGATTACATGTTCTCACTGTGTACTCCTCATTAGAAACAGTGTATCCAGAGTCCACAAGTGAAAGGACCAACCAAACCCTATTTGTTTGAAATATTTTGGATTTAACAGAGGCTCAAGAAACTTTCATTTTGCTTTCTTTCTCATAAAATAGGTTTGAATTTTCCCTTCTTCCCAATAAATGGCACAATGCTAAACATTAAATGCCCGATTGTTCGTTCATAGATCAAGAAAACATAAAGCATGCCCTGAAATGTCCCATATTGAAACACATTTGTTTTCAATCTGTCCAAAACCAGTACTCCTAAATGCTCAGCCAACCTTTCAGAGACAAAACATCTTTCAAATTTTAGCAACCCAGCGAAATCAACTTCTGCCACATTGCCTTATTGACACTTACTTTTTATAATAATCAGCAAAAAAGTATGATTTTGAAGAAAATCAGAAAGCAATAATTTCATGCTGCCCTTGAGGTTTATAGTAATATTTTTCTCTTTCCTAGAAGACCTGAACTATCAGGGATGCAATGTTGATAAATGTTTTCATAAATTTATCATCCTGAGAAAGACCCCTGATCTCCCTGTAATGTTCCTTTTTAGGTTTTGCACATTCCACATTATTTGGCCTTCTATATTTTAGGAAAGTTTACAAATCACGGTTAAATGACAATTCCCTGTACTTATCTTTTTCTTGTCTTAATGATACACTATTTGAAAACAATTGCTGCTAAAGATAATAATCTTCAGAAGAATATTCTACTCATGTTCTGAATATAAAGGTCACTGTGAGGTAGAATTTTAGGTTAATTTCATGTTTTATGCTTGAGTCTATATATATATATATATATATATATATATATATATATATATATATATAATAGAGTCATAGGCTCAGCTCTTAGACTAGTTTCTATCTGCATTCATATTACCATTTATTGAGTACAAGTTTCTCCGTTCACTTTACATTGTTTGGGGATTGTTCTAAGATGCCTTGTACTCATGTACTTCCCTTTAACAGTAGAAATTACAAATATACCTCCCCTCCAAAAAAACAAAACAAAACTATAGCACAGACTTTTCCTTTAATGCAGATCACTAATGCAGATCCATCAAGCATGCTGTCTCAGGACAAGTCTCAGAATCCTGAAGAAATCATGTGGAGGGCATGAGGCCTAGAAGATAAAACTGCATTTTAGTAAGAGTTGAATTGACCAGGATGTTTTCATGATAATGGTCGTAGTTGTGCTGACATGTTTAATTGTTCCCTGGGGATGTTTTTCATTTCAAAACATGTTTTCCTGTTACACAGAGCCAGAATACTGTGTAAACAACACAGGAATATGTTTGTGGTTTCATCATTGGCATGAGATTTAAGGAGGGAGAATTTGGGCTAGGTACAGTTATTTCAAGGTAATTGACACACATGGCATAAAACAAAATAATCTTAAACCCCTAGAGTAAGGATAATTCACAGTTTTCCGAAGTTTATTGCATTTTTTAGATAGCTATGACAGAAAGTTGCTTAAAATGTCCATTATTCACTGGAATTCAATTATCTAATTTTCCAAAATGGTTTTCTGGGTAACCATGTTACTTACAGTGGATTATTTTTAAAATTCACAGTCCCTGGGCATTAATAGCAGACCTGTTGAATTGCATTACCCGTAAAACTATCTTATTCTGTGTCTTTTATTCCATGAAACAATGCTTGCATGCTGAAGAACACCTTCTCTATGGTATTATGCTTTTTGGCAATGATTGTTGTGTAAGTCCATTCAAATATCTGGGGTTACATGACTTTGCAAACTAATAGTATTTGACATTTAGACACATTCAGCTGAATATAGGCAAATTATAATAGCTTACTTTTCACAAAAGTACTATTTAAGATGTAAATGAATATACAACCATGTAATTTGTAACTTAAATACTGCTAAGAAATAGTAATGTAGTGTTTCTGAAAAAGAGAGTAGAATCATTAACTCCAAATTCATTATCAGTATTGTGATTTTAGGCAAAATATACTTTTCCAAGAATTCTGTCTTTACTAGCAATATTGTGTGACAACAGCACCTATATCCTATTTAATTGTGAAATTATATATAATTAGAAGTATTCATTAGTGATTGATACACATAAATCAATACTACATATTATTAAAATTATTATGAATATATATGTATGTGTGTGTGTGTGTGTGTGTGTGTGTGTGTGTGTGTGTGTATGCTTCCATTTATATAATCAACACAAGGCCCGCATTATTAGAGATATGTGCCGTCTGCCTCCTCTTTCATTCTGTGGTGCTGGATCAAGCCAAGGGCTCTTTTTATCTTCTTCACTTCATCTCGACTCTATAAAAGTCATGTTAGCATTCCCTCACACCTCCAAATTTTTATCTATATCAGAAGTTGGATCCAGAGCCTTTTCAGTGGTTCTCAGTTTGTGGGTTGCAACTTTTTTGGATGGTAACATCAGATATTGACATTATGATTCATAGCAGTGGCAAAATTATAGTTATAAAGTATCAACATGATGAATTGTATTAAAGGCTTGCAGCATTAAGAAGGTTGAGAGACTCCATCTGTTCCTAAACACCCATGTTTCAGTTCTATCTTCTACTTCTTCCCCTACATCTTATCCTGTATCTTTCCAGGGGTTGTTCATGCATCCTCCTTGCAAGCTCTATACATGTTAGCTTAACTGAAGTAACAATTCAGGAAATTCAGACCATCTATGACCTAAGCTCTGGAAACTTCTTTGGTCTACAGAAGCTTCCATGATTTGTCCACACAGTGACTATTTAGAGTTTGGTATATTCATCACCTATCAATCAACCCTGGGTTCTTGTTTGAAGTGCATCATCTGGGAATCCACCTCTGGCATCATGATTCAAGATCTTCCTTTTACTGTGGTTCCCAGGTGGGTCTGTTACACACTCCATTTTGTGAAGTGTCCACCTGAAACATTACTTATCACCACTTTATCTCTGCTTTTTTAAAAAAAGATTTATTTATTTATTATGTATACAGAAGAGGGCATCAGATCCCATTACAGATGGTTGTGAGCCAACATGTGGTTGCTGGAAATTGAACTCAGGACCTCTGGAAGAGCAGTCAGTGCTCTTAACCTCTGAGCCAGCTCTCCAGTCCCTTTATCTCTGCTTTTAATCTCTTGAAGTCATCTACAAAATGACTTTTCTACTCCTTCCTAGATATTATTTTCCAATTGATTTAGATTTTTTCCAAGGACTCTTCTCTTCAAATTTCCTGATGAAGTAATGGAAGCACATGAATTATGAACCAAAGGCTGTGGAGCCCCCAGCTGGATCAGGCCCTCTGGATAAGGGAGACAATTGAATAGCTTGATCTGTTTGGGAGGCACCCAGTCTGTGGGACCAGGATCTGTCCTTAGTGCATGAGCTGACTGTTTGGAACCTTGGGCTCACACAGGGACACTTTGCTCAGTCTGGAAGGAGGTGACAGGACCTGCCTGTACTGAATCCACAAGGTTTAAATGAATCCCCAGGGGTGCCTTGATCCTGGAGGACATGGGAATGGAGGGGAGGGGCTGGGGAAAAGGTGGGGGTAGGGCAGGAGCGGGGAGGACAGGGAGAACCCATGGCTGATGTGTAAAATTTAAAACACATAATAATAAAGAAAAAATATTAAAAAAAAAAACAATAAAATAGACCAGAAAACCCTGAAAAAGAAAAAAAAAATTGTAGCTAACAATGAGAAGCACCAGTTAAGGCTTAAATAGCTAGGGCAGACATTGCATGCTATATTAAGAGTAAACAATTACATTTGATTAAATGAATCACATTGATATGATTTCTCTGATATGTTTGATAAAAATAAAAATATACATTTAAACTTCAAAATAGGCAGATTTTTTTCCTACCACCTCTGTCTCTCTGTGGATTCTGACAGCAGCAAATAAATAAGTAAATAAATAAACAAATAAATAAATAAATAAATAAATAAATAAATAAATAAATCACTATACCAAACAGGCAATAATGTGCTTGCTAAGTTTTCAAATCTCTGGCTATAGATTTATAACTATTTTTATATTTTTAATAAGGAAGCAGACATCTTTAAAATGTTGAATGTCGTAGTCAGTATTGTTCCTGTAGCCAGCTATACCATCAAAGTATAGACGTTAGTCAAATCCTATACAATTTCTGTTTTTCTAGAAACAGGTGAATAACAGGCAAAAACAATTATGGAAGTACTCCAAGGTGCTGCTTGTTCTCTGTCTGGGCTTCTAGTGGCTTTCTGCAGCTTCAACATCTGATGTGTTCCTTATTAGTCCTTAAAGGTCCATGTTAAAGAATTCTATTTAAAGTCCATTAAACCATGATCTGTAAAAATTTTAAATATGGAAACTGATTAACAATAAATCAGGAGAATTACATCTACTAAAACCCTTCATACCTAATTTTCAACCTAGGATCTAAATAAATACTTTCTATCAAGACTTAGGATATATTTTTAAATTTTTTTTAATTAAGGGATTTCCAAAAAATTAAGTGTGCATCTAAGAATAGTAATCAAAGAGGCAAAAATATCATAAACATCTGCTTTCTGTGATGTATTTCCTCCTACATGACATTTTGGCACATCTGAGACACTGTTCTTAATCACTGAAAGATCTAGCATTTAATGTTTGTCTTTGTGAGACACAGGGCACCAGCCCATTCTTTGTAGAACTTAGGAACTGAGGAAAAATAAGAGCAAAGATATTTCAAGACACAGTTAAAAGGCACCACAGTGTGGACCTCTGCAGACCAACAGTGACCTATCATGTGCTTAATCCTACAAAATAATTTAAATTAAATTAAATTTAGTTTATTTTTATAACTACTATTGATTTCACAGAATAAACAATTGCTTTAATTTCTATTGAAGGAGACCATTAACAGTTGGTGCCCTACTTTTTCATAGACAGACATATTGAATCTGCATCATAAGGACACAGACACCACAATTTTAATCTGTTCATTATCTGCATGAAATATTGGTCTGGTAAGTGAATTCATATTTAGGATACATAGTAATATATCTAAAATAATTTAAAGAAAAGTAAATTTTCAAATCTACCATAAATAAAGATTATTTTCATCTCTTCAAAATAAATTTCAGTACAGGATTACAACATACTAAGCACAATTTCAATAAATCCAGTAGACACGACTCTGTGTCTCAATAATAGATGTTTGTAAATAAGACCAATTTTTATATATACAAACAGAATTGTTAAAAATTTTTGCATTTATGAGTGTATAACAAATATAATTTCAAACATGAAAATATTAGCATAATTTTTGAGTAAATCAGTTGCTCAGCTTGGACTTGACGGTAGAGTCACTGAGTCAGAGACTACCTTATCTGATTCATATCCAGTGACAAAATCACAACATATACCTCCATATTATACATATTATATGATTTCTGCTTAACAATATTAGAATGAATATATATATATATATATATATATATATATATATATATATTACAGATTAAAGTACAAGTAATCTTCAAGACATCTTATAAACTGTACAATTGGAGCATTATAATGGGTGTTCAAAAGCCACAGTATTGGTCACTATGTTAATAAAAAATCATTAAAACTTGATAAAAATGTGTATGTGGATCTACTCCTTTGTATCCCACATTTTACTGAAGGAGTCTGTGAAAAATTAGCAAGGTCTCTAGCAGAATTTAAATTCCCACTGACCAATGGAATTCCATTAACACAAAAGCGTGACATAGTTGAGATTTATACTGCCAGAAACTCTCTTTGATTTATAATCTGGTAATCCTTTTATCCTCCATTTATATGCAGTATAACTTGATGTAAGTGAAAGAATGTCTCTGCTAATAGAATTCACATATATTGGACCAAGACATTTTTAGATCATAAAGGCTGTGTGAAAAGGGGAAAAAAGGGAAAAGAAGGGTCTGGCCATGAAAGATGATGGGGTCTGGCTTTAAAATAGTCTCATAAAATGGAATACTGTTACAATCATTTGCTTTAAACAATTCAACTGGTGTAACATTCTCAGTAGATGAGATTACTCCCTCATTTCAGGCCACATAAAGTCCTTTACTAGTCCTCAAACCACAAGCCAAGTTTAGACACTTGTAATTTTGTAACAGTTTCTGTTCAAATGTTACATGAACTTGTTAAGCATGTGAGGGTGAAGTAAAGAAAAAAGAAAAAAGCCAGGGAAGAAAAACAATCATAACCATCACACTATGCTTCAGAAAATTCTGGGATAGAGAAAGCTGAGTACACCAAAGACCTTTTGCCACCTTTACTGCGTCTGCAAATGTGATATCTTTTAATCAGACAGTTTGTCAACAAAACAAAATCAAAGAGTAAAGTAAATGTCCAGGCTCTGGCTGTGCTTCTGCCTACCGCCATCTATATCACCTGTCCTCTCTCCTCCAGCCATGGTTGCCTACTTGTTGTACATGCAAGGAATTTGGTTCTGGAAACATTTTTCTCAATTGTTTATCACTCTATTACAAACCCTGTTTTTGTCCTTTCCCACATATTCAAATGTGGCTTTGGGGGAAAAAGATACTACTTTATTAACACTATTTTTCTAAGTATTTTGAAATTCTCCTACACTTCATGAATGTCTGCCAAGAGGGGGATGGGATACACATAAAAGGCCCTGATTCTTGGTATATGAACTTTTAACACTCCATCAGAGTGTTAGAAGGCCTTGGATGTGTTGTGCTGGGGCATCAGGTGATTCCAGGATATTGGCATTTGTGCCTTTGTTTCCCATATTTTCTCTTAGAATGTATACTATCTTAGACTCTCACATAACTAAAATGTTAAATGATAACTAAATGTAAATCCTGCCTATAAAACTTAGACAAGTTTTGTTTGCATATAATAGGTTATAGGACGTTCTAAAAATAGTGTACCCCAGAATTTTAGCAATATTCTTTCATTTTCTGGGAAATAATTATTGCACAATATGTCTTTGCTGTGTCAGGGTTTATTGTTTCAAAATTTATACTACATGCCATTCTTGATATTAAATAAACTTGGACACAATATTTTATGATATGCTCAGCTACCCAATGAAAATATTAAAACAAATATCATGGTAAATCAAAGGAAAGGAAGTATAAATATCCCTTTGCAGTAGAAGACAATTAAAATAGAGTTTCACAGGTGGTAACTTTGTAGAGATTAAATAGGACATATATTTCGTAAGGCTTCCAAGGTTTAAGGATCATCCCACAAGATGGAGTGGGGAGATTGTGAGATACAGAGGTAGTCACCCACTGCATACCTATTGTAAACCAATAGAACAGTGTCATTTAAACACAGTAAGGTAGCTGCATATAAGTACACACAGTATTGTGACAACATACATACACCAGACCTATACATGCTGGAGACAGAAAAATTAACAGCATGGAGTGTCCTGGTGTTCATGAAATCCTACCACTAACTAAAGAGATTCTGGCAATAGAGGGCGAGTCAGCTTTAGTCAAGAATAGTGACCCTAGAAGTTCAATCACATTTCAATGGAAGATAATATGGCATGAGTTAACAGGCAGCACAAATTTGACAAAAAAGGGCTTTAAAAAAAATGGTATAATGTTTATTGGGTTGGAAGGAGAAAATTGGAAGGATTTGGAGGAGGTTGACGGTACTGTCAAAATACATTGTAAGAAATTATCAATGAATTAATAAATATTTTTTAAAAATATCACTACTATGCTAAATAGATTCAGAAATAGGATAGTAAATATGGTTAACTAATTCTACAATTCTAGCAGTTGGATATTGTCTTCATGATCATGATCAGAGAAAAAAATCAAGATAGTAAAAAATGGAAAAGTCAGAGTGAAAATAGTCGAGACAGTATATAGCAATATTCAGTAAGATCTTGCACTAGTGGAAATAATGGCAATGTACTCTTTTTTCTTGATGATACTGAATCAGCTTGAAAATGTCTCACCTTCCAAAGGCAGAATTCCACACCACAAAACCTCTGCCTTGCATTCTGTGCACATTGTTAAGCCTGGCATCATAAAAAGAGTACAACTAACTCTTTCTCTATTAAAATTCATATATTTATTATTAATTATTATTAAATTTCTTAATTTTAGAGTATTAGAGGCCACTTTGGAAATTTTGTTGACTCATTAGAAAGACCTAATGTGATTTTCTGCACAATGAGACACTGTATTAAAAGCCTGTATTTATTGTGTTAATTTTAAGTCCCCATTTGAACTGGTATGTTAGAGAAGAATGGGGAAAGGTAAATCTAAAAGTTAAACTGAGAGCCTTGGCTTTTTAGCTTTCCATTTTGCTGAACACACATAAGAACTTCTTGCTTTTACATACAGACTCTGCAAAACCATAGGACTCCTTGATTTTCCTAGTGCTTCTTTCAATTTTCTTATAATCCTCCTAAACTTTCCTTTCCCTGAAATATTTTTTCCAACCCAACAACACACTTTAAACTCTACCTGTCATTGTATAAGTTCCAAATTTCATTCATTTGTTCACAATGATGACCAAAGACACACAATTAAATTTCCTTGTAAGGCAAGTAACATTTCCTGAATTATCATATATTATAGCAATTCATGGTTCAGTCAGAGTGAATCAAATAAAATATTCGTTACATTTCATATTTTTCCTTTGACTTGTGATCTGGTTGTACTGAAATAAAATTAGGATGTTGCTTGAAATTAATTTGAGCATTATGCTGCATTATACTAAGAGTACTCATCTGCCTAGTGCATAACACTAATGCATTATGCCCGACTTTCTAGATAATGATTACCTCTTGATACAATAAAATAATACCGTAACTGCATTCAATTTTTCAGCAAAATACGCTAAATTCTGGTAATGATTAAAAAAAAAAGCGATGGAATTGCAGTGTTGTAAGGTCTGCCATTTTGAACAAGAAGAACTCAGCATTGCAGCTTTTTATGTTATAGTGTGGAAAAAGTTCAGTTACTGATTATAACTATTATATCATCTCAAATTACAATAGGCAAAGCAGAGCACAGGGCTTGACATTCCAGAATTAGCTTAATCTTTTCTGGTACATTTTTTTAAAAAGGCTGCATATGTGCACATTCGTGTATGTTTAATCAAAAATTCAGTGAAGAACAAAATTTGCTGTGTATACACAGAAATATAATACTGAAGAAGTTTCTAAGTTATTCTTTCAGAAAACTAATTTTCTTAAATCTGGGGACGATTATCCCTAGAGACCTGGGTAGGAGCCAGCACATCTGCAAATATAATTACAGATTAATTGCAAAAAGTTCTTTAATATAACTTGGTAGGAGTTACATAATTCAAAAATTTCAATTTAATTATTATTATTAGTCAAAATCTTACAATTTACTGGAAAAGCTACTGAGCTTTTGGATTCTAGCTGTTAATCTGTAGAATAGATATTTTTATCAACATTATTGCATTGAGAAAGATACACAGAAAACAGCAACCACTTGCAGAAAATCTCTTATAATCACCTTCCACTCCTTTTGCCTTCCATATACATTTCCCCCTATTTTAAAGGGATCTCATGTTTGTGCAGATAATAATTTTATTATATCTCTTTAAATAAGTGTATTAGCAAAACTGGAATTACCAATATATGTCTTCATTTCATAAAATATTTAAGTCTTATGACGACAAGTTTGCCTTATACATGTTCATGATATAAACATGAATTATGTAATTGTAACTCAGTTAATGTAGCAAGAAAAAGAACGCATTTAGAAATAAATTAAGCACCAAAATTTCAAAGTATTTAGAAAAAAGAGAATAGTTTTTCCTTACAGTCAGTTTGAAAAAACATATTTATATAAGCTTTAAAATACACCAACAGTTCAAATGAATTATTTTTTGTAGCATTTTTGAAATTGGAATGATTTATTTAAGTTTCATTATTCAGTTTTTTTTGGGGATTTGATTGTGGAATCTAAGATCATTTTATGTTAGAATTTACAGGGGGATTTCAAGTTTTTAATATATAGTTGTGTTCTTATTTTGTTGCTTTATTTCTTTGAAAGCAACTCAGTATTAGTTCTTTATCTCCCATAATGGTAAAAATGACTATATAATAAGAATAGGAAGTATTACCACCTGTAGACTGGGAAGTTTTCTGCAACTTGTCAAAGGCAAATAATGTCAGTCCTTGAGAATCTACAATTACCACTATTATTTAGCTTTTATTTTTGTTACATTTATTTATGTGTGTGTGTGTGTGTGTGTGTGTGTGTGTGTGTGTGTCCATCACAACTGTGCATGCTCATATGTGACTATCAGAGGAAAACAACTTTCACATATTAATTATCTATTTCCACCATGTGGCCTGGATACCAAACTCAGGTCACAGAACTTATCTCCAAGGGCCTCCACAGGCTGAGCCATCTCAGTAGCCCCACACTTTAATTTTTAATCATGAAAATATTTGAAAGGGAAAAAAAGACTGTATGAAAGGGTAACCATTTTTATACTCATATATTTACCTTGTAAAATAATTGGATGTCAGACAAAGAATTGCTTTTCATATTTTGCTATTAAAATAATATATTTTATGCACAACATGACCTGCTTTCATGAGTTACTATAGCCTATTGTATTCATGCAAGATTTTCCAATAGGATTTTAATAAGACTCTTATGTTTGCTCTCTTATACAGTACAGGCTGTTAAACCCAATTTTCAGGAAAAATATTCAGGTATAAAACTGGATAATCTGTATCTCTTTAGAATCAAAAGTCATTTTTACCAAAATATTTTAACACACAAAATTGCTTCTTGAGAGATGTTTGCCGTGATAAAGTGACAGAAAACTACATTTTCATTATAATTATAACTGACTTGTGGTGCTAAGTTTTTATAATTTAAAGGTATTCTCAACTCTGACAGCCCTTCCGTGTTGAATTATGCATCTCATCCTCTTAAATAGTTCTGCTGGCACAAGACAGCTGAGATGAAGTTGTCTTTCTAAAATAATTGCTCCATGGAGCATCCATTATACCTTCAGAAAAAAATGTATTACTTGACTTCTACAAATTATAGACTAGCCTATAATGGGTATTTTTGACAGCTATTAGTTTAAAAAAATCTGAACAGTAAAATGAGTATTGATATCACAATGGTGAGTCGTGAATGCTAATACAGCTTGTTCTGTGCTCTCCTGTGAGAGCATGATGTCATTGTTACTTATAATAACACTGATGTAACTGCACTCATGTCAAATACAGTATTGGCAACATGTGTCATTTTGTCACCTATGAGATAAAAAGCAAATCTAAATATTTACAGTAGTTGCTGAAGATAATAAGAATAAAAGATGAAAAATTGGTTGCATCTTGGTTAATAGCTTTCTTAGTTATGACATGTTAAGTGTATTTTAGGAACCATTAGTTAGGGAAAAAATTAACATATGTTGCTACAAATTTTATGACACATAAATTAAAGTTTGCGTCATATTCTCTAGAATCAAATATTATAGAACTGACCAAAATAACAATTCTTTATAATGTATAGTCTTAATTTTGGCAGCTCAAAATTAAGGTATTTAGTAGAGTCAAAAGTCCAAAATACTAACCAAATTATTTACACATTTACATAATAGGGATGTTGTAGATGGAATTAACAAACAAGTGTCTGCCCCTTGCCTCAAAGAAAAACTCATCTGAAAAACAGAGTTAATAAATTCAGTTCAAAGGAATCAATAGTTCAATGTCTTTACATTGAAATAAAGGAGAGTGTATATTTTAAGTGGATAGACTATCAAGTTGTAGATAGTATATCCCTTCAAGCACTTGCATACATAATATCTTTCAAAAGCTTGTACCAATTTCATGTTTATAAAGACTGAAATTCAGGATGTATGTATTGGATGTGTATTAATACACACAGAGAGAGATTATGTTTAGAGATATATTATAAATACATGTATTATAAAAATTTGTCAACATGCAGTGAAACTGTTTAAATTTAAGAATTTTTTTACTTTTCTATGTTTAAAATGTAAGTATTTTACAGTGTTTTGTACTAGCAGTACAAAAATATATCCATGTTTGAGTTTCCCACAACAAAAATGTGCTGAAAATTTTACAGTGCTTTCCTTCATATTGTTAACTGAAAGTCCCAGAAAAAAAGAGCTTTTCATTCATTCTATGATGTTTGTAAACTGACTAAAACTTGAATGACTGTGTGTGTCGAGTTAATGTTTCAGGCCTAGAGCCAAATTACCTTAGGCTCTCTTAGCCTATATAGATACCAATTTATTTTTTCACTTTATGTATGACCTAAGATTCTTGTGACTTTTAAATAAATATTTTTGGAAATAATGTACAGACCCATATCTTCCACCAACCCAAATGCTAAGAATGTCACCAGATAATACCTGAAGACTCTAGCAGATATTTTCTTGTTTTGTTGTAATCTGCCACTCTGATATATTCTCCAATATTTTTTTGCATTTGAATTAACAGATACTTGCATCATTTCCTCTCTATTCCATTTTCTTCCTTCAAGGCCCCTCCTTTCAAATCCTTCCAGGCCCCTCCAAGTCTGTAATTGATCCATAAGTTGCAGTAGTGGTGCTGACATGTTTGTGGTAACCAAAAGCTCTCTAGTTGGACTTAAGATCCTCTCAACAGGAGTGGAACATGCTTAATACTAATAACCTATCTACCTTCCTGGGGCTGGTCATATCCTGGATCAGATCAGAGAATCCATTTTTGCCACTTTGTTAGACCAGCATAATTTCTACCAACATTCTAAATCTACCCTTATACTCAGAGATCCATGGAGGTACCACCCCTCATTAATGAATCTTTTCTTTACAGCAAATGGAAACCATCATAAAAATCTACAACTGGACACAATGCAAGCATCAAAGCATTGCAGGATACCCAGTCCCAGTGTATCTATCTGTATTATAGTTCCCACATCTATACCTCAGGAAACATTGCAGAAGAGGAGACTGAAAAATTGTAAGAGCCCAAATGCCAGGAAGTATGCTATGAAATAGTCTTTTATGCAAATGGATACACAATGAAGACCTTAACTATGACAATACCATAGATTTGCTAAATATGCTAAAATAAAAAAAAAAATAGAAGTGGAAAAATCTCAGGGAATCATATGCCTGGACAAGGAACTCCAGGCAACCAAAGACTGATGAGAATCAGTTAGCCTGTCCCAGCAATGAGCCCTCTAATTAGTTGTCCAATATAAAGTGTTTAGCCCCCAAACCATAGAAATATAGACAACAAAAAAAGTACTCAGTAGACTGTATTTATATATTTGTCCAGTGCATTTTTAAATGCCTTAATTTGTAAATTACTATGCTCTCTCCCTACAAAAATCTAATGGACCTATTAGCAAACTAGAACATAGTAGTTAATGCAAACTAAATGTAAATTTTTCAGCCATGGTCACTCATATTTGAAACAAACTATCTTTCATTCTCTTTGAGATAAGCGCTTTTTTGTTTGGACTTACAATGTTTTGACATTTCCCATCACTCTCTAGTTCTCCACTCTAACCAGTGTTTGCCAAGATCATTTGTTGTCTACTTTTAGGAACAACTGCCAAGCCTTTAATCTTCTACACATTCTATTATGAACTTAAAGCAACAACCTACTTGTTATTTACATTCTTACACATGAGAAAAAGTGTTTCCCTAAACTTCCTTTGAAATTGTAATGCAATGTCCTTTTGGACAATATAATATAAGCAGAGGTCATCAGATTAGGAATGCAGTTTTGTAATTAGGACACATTTAAGGACATACATTCCTTATACCTTTTCCTTCTCTTATTCCTTCCTGGAATTCACTCCAGATGTCCTGAAGCAAGGAGTTCAGTGTCAGCAGCCTGTTCTGAAAACATCTAGTTCATACATTCAGGAGTCTCATAAAAATACTAAACTAGAAGCTATAATAAATGCTCAGAGAACCTGGTGCAGAGCCCTGAAGGCCCTGTGCATGGTACTTTAGTCTTGGAGTTAATATGAGCTTTGCTCCTGGTGATTTAGAGGGCCTTGTTTTCTTGGTGTCCTCCATCCCCTCCAGCTCTTACATTCTTTCCACATCCTCTTTTAAAGGGTTCCCTGAACTCTGAGGCAAGGGTTTTGATGGAAATTTCCCATTTAGGGCTGTGTATTACAAGGTCCCTCACTCTCTGTGTAATGTTAGGCTGTGGGTCTCTGTACTTGTTATCACCTGCTTCAGGAGGAAGTTTCTCTGATGATAGTTGAACAAGGCACTGATTATTAGTGTAACTAATATCATATCTATTTGTGTAACTGAATATCATAAGGAATTATTTCATATTATTTTATTTTTTAGACCAGTATTACTTGCATTTGCCCTAGGTACCCAGGCTATCTTGTCTCAGATTTTTTGTCACCCAATCAATGTCAGGTATGGGTTACATCTCATGAAATGATCATCAAGTCAGAGCAATTATTGTTGGAATAATTTGAGGAGTATTTGTGTTAACTGTTTTTTGAAAGTCTGATATAATTTTGTACTAAAACCATCCTATGGGCTCTTTCTTTCTTTCTTTCTTTCTTTCTTTCTTTCTTTCTTTCTCTCTCTCTCTCTCTCTCTCTTTCTTTCTTTCTTTCTTTCTATTCTTCTCCTTCTCCTTCTCCTTCTTCTCCTTCTCCCTCTCCTTCTCCCTCTCCCTCTCCTCCTCTTCTTTCTTCTTTTTATTTTTTAGCTTGGGAGACTTCATTATTGCTTCTATTTTACTAGGAGTTATAAGTCTGTTCAAATTCTTATTTGATCTTTATTTAACTTTGGTAAGTTGTATGCATTGAGAAAATTACCCATTTCTTTTAGACTTTTTCCAATTTGGTGGAGCACAGGCTTTCAAAGCATGTTCCTACGATTCTCTGGATTTCCTCAGGGTCTGTTGTATGTCCCCCCACTTTTGTTCCTAAATTTGTTGATTTGAGTTTTCTCCCTCAGGGTTTTAGATAATTTGGGCAGAGTTTGTTAATCTTATTAATTTCTCAAAGAACTGATTCTATGTTTCATTTATGCTTTGCATTGTTCTCTTTTTGCTTCTTTGTTTTTGACAGCTTTCATGTGTGCTGTTAAGTTGCTAGTATGAGCTCTTTCTAATTATTTTTTTTCCTGTAGGCACCTAGTGCTAAGAATTTGCTTCTTAGAATCACCTTCATTGTATCCCTTAAGTTTGGGTGTGTTGTGTAGTCATTTTCATTTAATTGCAGAAAGTCTTTCATTTATATATATGTATATGTATATTTTTTAATTTAATTTTACATATCAGCCACAGATTCCCCTGTCCTCCCTCCTCCTGCCTCCCTCACCCACCCTGCCCTCCCCACAATCCACCCCCCATTCCCACCTCCTCCAGGGCAAGGACTCCCCTGGGGATTCAGCTTAGCCTGGGTAGATTCAGTCCAGGGAGGTCCAGTCCCCTCCTCCCTTCACCCAGGCTGAGCAAAGTGTCCCTGTATAGGCCCCAGGCTCCAAACAGCCAGCTCATGCACTAAGGACAGGTCCCAGTGCCACTGCCTGGGTGCCTCACAAGCAGTTCAAGCTAATAGACTGTCTCACTTATCCAGAGGGCCTGATCCAGTTGGAGGCTCCTCAGCTATTGGTTCATAGTTCATGTGTTTACACTAGTTTGGCTATTTGTCTCTGTGCTTTTTCCAATCATGGTCTCAACATCTCTTGCTCATACAATCCCTCCTCTTTCTGACCAATTGGACTCCTGGAGCTCTAACTGGGGCTTGGCCATGGATCTCTGCATCTGCTTCCATCAGTCATTGGATGAGAGTTCTACCATGACAGCTAGGGTATTTGGCCATCCAATCACCAGAGTAAGTCAGTTCAGGCTTTCTCTCGACCATTGCCAGTATTGTGGAGGTATCTTTGTGGATTTCTGTAGCACTTTGCTTCTTTTGCTTCTTCCTATTCCCATGGGGTCTCCATTTATCATGGTCTCTCTTTAAATGTTCTCCTTATTAAAGTGTGTCTTTATACAGGTTTTTTTTTTTTTTTTTTTTTTTTGAAGAAAAATGGCCCACAAAGACAGTGGCACTATTTAGAGGTGTGGCCTTATGGAGTAGGTGTAATCTTATTGGAGGAAATGTGTCATTGTGGAGGTGGGCTTTGAGGTTTCATATATGCTCATGCAATACCCAGTGAGACAGTTCACTTTCTGTTGCCCTCGGATCAGGATGTAGGACTCTCAATTCCAGCACTATGTCTGCCTGCATGCCACCATGTTCCACCATGATTATAATGAACTGAACCTCTGTCTGTATGCCACCCAATTAGATATTTTGCCCAGGTCCTGGTATCTCTTTACAGCAATAGAAACCCTAATTAAGACAACAGGAGATGTGGAAGGACAGAGAGGCGAGGCTGCAGCAGTTATTTGTTTCTTTTTCTTCCTTTCTTTTTTTTTTTTTTTTTTTTTGGTTGTTATTTATTATATTTGTGTCTTAATTTTACACATCAGCTAGCTGTTTGGAAACTTGGGCTTACACAGTTGTTCTGTTTCTGAGCTAAGGATGAGGCTGGGGATTTGGCTTTGGGTAACAGAAAAAGAGGTGAAAGTCTGTAGTTAGCTTACTCTCTTCCCTGGTGGGAGTGACTTGTGTGTTCACAGGGAGTGCCTGCTGGAGTTCAGGATAAATTAATATCTCTTAAGACTCCAAGCTAGCATTCACAGATTGGAGAAAACAAGCAATGTTTATCTTTCTGAGTCTAGGTTACCACACTCACAGAGTGACTATTTTCCATCAATTCACCAGCAAATTTAATTTTCAAAACAACTGATTAATATTCCACTGTTTAAATTTGCTACATCTCATTACTGATTCATGAATCGATGGACACCTTGAAAGACAATTTCTGCTTCCTGGAAATTGTGAATGAATCATCAGTGAACATGAGTGAGCAAGTATATCTGTAGTAGGATATAAATAGATTTGGGGATATGCCCAGGAACAGAAGAGCTAGATCATGTGATAGATCTATTTCAAGCCTTTGGGGGACTCTCCACACTGGTTTCCATAATGGCTGCACCAGTTTGCATTCCCACTAACATGAATAAGCTGAATAAGTGTTCTGCTTTTCTCACATCCATGCCAGTAGTTGTCATCATTTATAGTTTGATCTTGGCCATTGTGATTGGAATAATGTGGAATATCAAAAACAATATTTAATGTGCTTTAATCCCTAATGGCAAAGGATTTTGAATATGTTTTTAAAAATATTTCTCAACCATTTGGATTTCATCTTTGAGAACTCTGTGTTTAGTTCAATGTCCTATTTTTGTAATTGGATTATTTTCTAGATGTTTAGTTTTTTGTGTATTACAAATATGAACTTTCTGTCAGACACGTAGCTGGTAAAAATTCATGTTTACTATTCTCTATGCTGCCTCTTCACTTGAATGATGGATTGCTTTGCTGTGTTCAAGCTTCTTCTGTTACATGAGATTCCTTTTGTCAATTGTTGGTCTTAATGCCAGGTCCACTGCCACCCTATTGAGAAAGTCCTTTGTTGTACCAATTAATTCATATTCCTTACTTTCTCCTGTGTTAGATTCAGGATAGTGAGTCTTAAGGTCTTGATCCTCAAAACAGTTGAGTTTTATGCAGGATAAAAGTTAATTATCACCAGGAGGTGGTGATGTGTATCTCTAATCCCAGCTCTTCAGAAGCAGAAGCAGGCAGATCTCTGTGAGTTCAAGGCCAGCCTGGTCTACAAAGTGAGTTCCAGGACAGCTAGGGCTACCTAAAGATACCCTGTTTTGAAAAACAAATCAAAACAACAAAAAAAGAGTTAAGGATCTAGCTTCATTCTTCTACACATAGCTATAGAGTTTGAACAGTTTATTGAAGTTTCTTTTATCCAAAATTTTCTGTTGTATTATTTGTCAAAAATTAGGTGGCTATAGGAATGTTACTTTATATTTGATCCTCAATTTTGTTGTATTGATCATTTTGTCTTTTTGTTTGTTTGTTTGTTTGTTTTATTAAGAAAAATTTTATTCATTTTACATACCAACCACAGATCCCCCTCTCATCCCTCCTCCTGCCTCCCTCAGCCTTGCTTCCCAATCCACCCTGCATGCCCTTCTCCAAAAAGGTAAGGCCTCCATGGGGAGTCAGCAAAGCCTGGTACATTCAACTGAGGCAGGTCCAATCCCCTCCCCCAGCATCAAAGCTATGCAAGATATGGAGAGGGTACCTAAGCTGACCTCTCCTGTAATCAGATTGGTGAACACCCTGTCATCACAGAGCCTTCAAACAATAACTGATGAAAACAAATATTGATGACTATGGAGGTCCAGCCCCTCGATAGTCCCCTCCCGGGGTCTGGGAAGAATCTACAACCAGCTGATAATTACTCTTCGATAAAAAGAAATGAATCTATGTACATGCAACTCCTTTGTTCATACACTTTATTATTCTGTGATAGTTTTCTTTCTACACAGCTTCTATTCTGCTCTCATGTCTAGCTCCTTTCTTGCCTGATTTCTCTCTGTATTTATCTACTGTCCCCTCTAGGTTCTATCTTAATTCCTTCATCTAGTTCTGTCCCTTCTAGGTTCTCATCCATCTAGTTCTTTCCCCTATCCCCTCCTCTCCCATCTCCTTCTCTCTCATCTTGTTCTTCCCCATCTGGCTCTTCCTCATCTTCCATCTTATTTCTCTAGTACTCTTTTCTTGCCCTTCGATCTAGTTCTTCCCCATCTCAGTTTGTTCCTCTCAAGTTCTTACCCATCTAGTTCTTCCATTCTCTTTTCTCTGCCCTGGAAGTCCTGGTATAAAAAAAGGGAGGGTCTGAACTAAATTGTTTAAAGCTATTACTTAATGTCCACCTGACCTAGGCAGTGTCCCCTTGTGGAATTTAAGTCCGGAGACTTGCATGTGGGCTGCTATTGTTAGTCCTCAGAATTTGGGCACCCACCTGGGTGGTGTGCTTCCTGTAGTCCTTGAAAGTGGCTAAGGGAGATATCTGATTCCAGAGAAAGCCTTTCCTGAGGCTGTTCTCCAAATTCCTGGAATGTATATGTCCAGAAAGTGATCAGTCCGCACTGTTAGCCCTTCTTCGGGAAAAGTCAATTGGGAAAACTATGAAGGCACACATGATTTTCATAACAGAATACAGCTAATATATAACAAGCCAAGTAACACCAAAAACTCCTTAGGATTTGGCTTCCTCTGGAGGAATTCCCTGATAACTCCAGGTAGTGACTTTGCAATGACCAGCTGAGTTCTTATGATATATTCCTGTGGCCTGCAGCAAGCAAATGCAAAGATCTACAGCCAAGGACCAGGCTGAGCTCCAGGAATCCAGGTGAAGATAGGAAAGAAGGATTCCCTGAGCAAGCGTTATCAAGACCATGATGGGGAAATCCACAGAGACAACCTAACCGAGCTAGTGGATACTCAATAAACTTTTGCCCAACAGCTGTGGAGCCTGCATGAGAATAGACTAGGCCCTTTGCATAAGTGAGACAGCTGTGTAGCTTGGTCTGTTTAAGGGTCCCCTGGCAGTGGGATCATGTTCTATCCCTGCTGCATGAACTGCCTTTTTGGAGCTCATTTTGTCTTTTTAATACCAGTACAACAATGTTTTTAGTATGAGCTTTGTAAGTAGAACTTGAAATCAGGACAGCACTTGCCACATTTTTCTTTTTATTATTTAGCTTTGTTTTGCTCTGTCCTGAGTCTTTTGTGTTTCCATGTGAAATTTACGATTTTTTTCCTCATGTGAAATTTACGATTTTTTTCCATTTCCCATGAGAAAATTTCATTGGACTTTTAATAGATATTATGTTGATTCTATAGCATAACATAGTTTTAGTAATTGTCATTTTAACAATATTAATGTTGCCAACCCAAGTTGTGGGATGTCTTTCTGTATGTTGTGAATATGTGTTGCTCTGAGTGGTTGATAAAAGAAAAAAACTTTGGTCTATGACAGGGCAGGATGGAGCCAGGCAGGAAAATCCAAGAGAGACAAGAAGAAGTAGGGAGATGCTGCTAGCTGCCATCAGGAGAAGCAAGATGTAAAATACTGGTAAGCCACATGTGGCAAGATATAGATTTATAGAAATGGGTTAATTTAAGATATAAGAGTTAGCTAGCAAGAAGCCTGCCATGGTCATAGTTTAAAAATAATATAAGCCTGTGTGTGTTTATTTGAGTCTGAGCAGCTGCAAGTCTGGGCAGGACACAGAAAAACTTCCAACTAAAAACCCATGGACCAGTAAGGTCTTTCCATGTTCTGATATCTTTTTCTTCAGTGTCTCCGAGTTTTTATTGTACAAATCTTTCACTTCTGTAATTAGATTGTTAATAGCTTGGCTTTGTTCACTCAGCTATCTTTTAAAAAATGTATTCTCATGTAGATATATTATAAAATCTTTAGTTGATTCAGCTTTTGTTTTGCTAATTCATCACTACCTGGAAAGTAATTCAGTCCACATAAATTTCAAGGTCAAACACCTTGAGTTTCTCACATGAACTCTGAACTGGAAAAAAAAAAAAAAAAAAAAAAAAAAGAGTACGTTCTAAATGTAAACTTATACTAATTTAGCCAATTTTTTAAAATTTCATACATTTTTTTTCATTTGATCCACAACCCTCAATAGTTTTTCTTTAAGTACATTTTCAGAGTATAACTTTCTCTATCCTTTCTACCTACCTCCTTTTATTCCTATCTTTAACAGCTCGTCATGATTTTTAGTTCTTGGTATACTATTTGCTTCTGAAGACTATTGGAAATTAAGCAATATTGGGCAAATGTTTTAAGAACTTTGAGGAAAAAAGGATTTAGGAGTAGAGGAACTAGATATCTTTTCTCAGTGTGCTATATTAACCCAAATTTCTTCGTACTGATACTTATCTATGATTGAAAAAATGTTCTTTAGTATTTGTATGTAATGATTTTTATGTAAATATAAAAACAATATTCAAGAACTACCACTTTCAGTCCATAGATTATAAATAGGAAAACTTGGATTTATATGCATCTTTTGATGTTTCCATAACAGAAGTATATTAATTTTGAAAAAAAAATTCAAAGAGTGCTCTGTGGAACTTCATTCAGTCATACTATTTTTGGCTCAATCTTTGTAGAATTTCTCTGACTAATCATCACATCTCTTTTCTATATCAGTTATTTTCCTAATTGCATGTTATATATTAGGCTACTCCATTATCATAAGCACACTGACAGAGATTACAAAGTTCTTCTCCTTTATCACATCAGTAATTGAGGCAAAACATGAGTGAGCCAATTTTTCAGGAGTGATACACCTAATGTCAATATGATGTGCACTTGATAAGAAATAATTGTGCCATATTATCTATAATAGAATATATTTTCTTTACCAATTCTGGAATTGATAGAAGAGATAACAAGTACATTTTCAGCAAATAAAGAACAATGACATTGCTTAAATTATACAACTGTATCTTCAAGTAACTTACTTGAATATGTTATTTTTTCTCTGCGTTATTAGAAGAATTTTGTATCCTGACAGATGCTAATATAAATGCGGCAGGATTGAGTGAGAGAGAAAAGGGGGTATTGATGGATAAGATTCCCTGTTTGAGCAGAGAATGCTCACAAACCTGTCCTGTCTGCAACAGGGACCATTGCAATCAGACTGTCCCCAAGTTAGAGTCCATGTCCAGGTCACTCCCTATGAATGGTCAAATGTCCTGGCAGGGACCTAGCTTCCCTACCTAGCTCCAGCATATCAGTCTACCATTTCCATCCAGATGCCCCAAGTTACCTGGATGATACAAGGATGATAGATCAGAGGGAAAGATTCTCCTGCTGAAACAAAGCAGGCACAGTCCAAAGGGTATACCCATGGTCTTCTGAACAGCTACCAGCAGAAGAGAAAGCACCAATCAGCCTCTAGTCGGGGGATGGGGGGTGGGGGGTTAGGGGAGTGGGGGGCGGTGAGAGTGGGTCCTTAAGACCTGTGAGCAGATCTTCCACTTTGTGAAAGGTAATACACATACTTCTTTGTATGCTCTTGCTAATGAAGCCTTCTGCTGTTTCAATTAATGATTTATTTACTTACTTTGAATTCTAATTTTAATTTACATAATTTCTTGGTGCCCATGCATCCTCATCTTTAAATCATAGGCAATCTAATGTATACATCCCTAATGTTGTGGCAGGCTCAGATAAGTCTATATTTGAAATGTTTCTAGAAAAATACCTGCACAAATTCACTGTGCTCTCTCTCTCTGTCTCTCTGTCTCTGTCTCCCTCTCTCTGTTTCTCTGTCTCTCTGTCTCTCTCTCTCTCTATATATATATATATGTGTGTGTGTGTGTGTGTGTGTGTGTGTGTGTGTGTGTGTGCATTTATTGTCTGACATTTATTTCACCCCTTCTGTATTGTACTTCAATATATTTTTATTTCCATTATTCTATTCTATTTAAGCCTTCTATAAAAGAAAAATCACTTTAAAAATAACAGGACACCACTATTTCCTTATATTATTGTTTTGCCTAGAGAGATGTATACTAGTGCCGATTCCTAATACACCAGATAGGCCTCCCACAACAAACCAAAGAAGAGACTCCATCCAAATCTCACTTGGTGAATCAATTAAACTGTTGATTTATTTATAGAGGCATGAGTGAGAATTTACTTTCCCAAATGTGATTACTGAAAAACAGCTGCATCATCTAACAGCTCCATCATGGATGACTACTTTAGGAAAGCTGCATCATAGCATCTAGCTTTGTGTTCTTCTAATATAGTACTTATATTATAGTACTTATAATTTGAGCACCTCTCAAGACTGTGTGCAACGTGCATCCAGAAGGAAGCAAGAGGCAGAATCCCAAGTGAGATGCTCATGACCCTCCCCAATTTCTTTCACTATGGATCGTTGCCAGGTCTATTGCCATAGACATGCATCTAACCATTACTGCATCTCTTTGCTTATGTTACTACTATGACTGTCAATCAAGGCTATCTGTTAATGATGCTGAGGGATAGTTAAGTCATAACTCCAGAAAGATAACAGTAATTTTAAAGTTTCTTGTGCAAATTAAGAATTTAAATTATTGTATTAACCTTCATTATATTATATTTGTACTGTGATTTTCTTTACAAACTGGTTTGGTGTACAAATAAATTAATAAAGATATTTGTTAAAATATTTAAAGAATTGTGAGAGCCGGGTGATAGTGGCACATGCCTTTAATCCCAGCACTCAGGAGGCAGAGGCAGAGAGATCTTTGTGAGTTTGAGGCCAGCCTAGTCTACAGAGCAAGATCCAGCAAGGGCACAAAGCTACACAGAGAAACCCTGTCTTGAAAAAAACAAACAAACAAACAAAAAAGAATTATGAGAAAAATCTTTAAAAGAATTATGAAAAATTCCTGAAAATTGATCTAAAATTTCCAGATTTGGTCAGATGAAAACAACTTTTTATATCATGTGTAGTAATACACAAACTACTTATAAATTAATATAATCTAATGTATTTTCAATATCATGAAAGCAAAATATGGACTTAGAAAGAAGTATTTATAAATTTTGGATTATATATAAACACATAAATACAAACATATTTATATTTAAGAACAATTGGATAAATAGAGTACATGAATTTGAAAGAGAGCAAGAGGGTACATGACAGGGCTTGGAAGTAAGAAAGGGAGAGGAGAAAAATATAATTATATTTTAATTTGAAAAAATAAAGTAATAGTTAAAAGATAAATCTTAAAAAGGAAAAATCAAGAAAATACATAAATGCAAAATATAATCTATATTTATTTTAAAAATGAGCTTCCATTTTTCATTTATTTACACAGAATATTTCCTTTCTATGTACAACAATGTTCATGAATCTAATGAGGTTATTTATAAATACCATTAATGTGCTGTTTCTTCTTTCAATGTATTTTGGGCTTCTTTCCAAATCGATACATTGAGATCTATCCCATTTCTTTTAAATGCTGCATATTATTTTATTATATGACTATATCACACTCACTATGCCATTACTGTATTACTGGACATTTGGGTTGCTTCCAAGTTTTGATATTACCAAGGGTGTCCTAGGGAATAATCTTATATTTTTATCTTTGTGTGCTACTACCAGAATTTCTATTACATGAATTCCTAGAAATGGAAATGCCAAACAAGGGTTGGGCACATTTGTTAATTGCCTTGAATTTTGGTAAACTTTCATCCAATGTTGTAATAGTAATTTATGTGCCTTCTGAATAGACAGAATATGTTTGCTCTGTATAGAGTATTCTTACTATTGTAATTAATAGTTAGCACATCTAACAGGCTTAGTAATTTTTCTCAATATTCCAAATTGTTAATGAATTATAAACCGCCTCACCTTTGAAAGTTTTTTGTCTTTTGATGAGAAGTTATTGTACTATTATACACTACTTAAATTTTTGAATTATTTCTTGAAATAAAGAAAAACTTAATCTTGTCAGAATTATACCATGTAGAAACTAATGGCCAGAAGTGAAGACAGACCTTACTAATCAAGCCATGAGTAGTTGAGCCTGACCTGCAGACGTGTGGCACCTAATGCTTAGTGACCCATGTCAATTTACAGTGATGGGCAATCTCATAAGAAATGAGTTACACTGTAAAATGTATTTCTTAGCAAGGTAACAAGAACACCTGCCTCCTTTGATGCCTCCTTTGAGTCTCATGCCATTCAGTTGGCATATGGGAAGATCTCGACTTGGCCTCCCTTGGCCAAGTTTTAACCATGTGCGTGTGCATGTGCGTGTGTGTGTGTGTATGTGTGTGTGTGTAAATAAATCATTTAGCATTTCTGAAATATCTGAAGTCTGCTTCCTAGGATAGGACCTTATCTTGGCCTGAAGACCATTACACTGTAAGCAGTCCTGTTCATATTCTTGGGATAGAATCTGAGCCTTACTTCCCACTCACAGCTGTCACAGTTTGACCTGTGTTACTTTGGAGGGAACCTAAGGCAAAGAGAAAGGACTGCTTACTCTGTTATGAATGTGTATAGTCTGCTTGTTTTTCCTTACCAGCACCATTCACTCTGTCATGTGCTTCTCAAATTCAACATTTGGTGTATTTCATAGAGGACACTCATCCAGGGTGAATCTGTATCTGTTTGAGGACTCCCTCTTCCCTTTCCTTTCTAGATCCTCTTTTTTCTTTCTTACAGTGGTACTCACTGGTTCACTGACTGAGAAGTAGCAGAGCACTGTGTCCAGAATTGACACTCAGCTTTTCCCTCACCAAACTTTCACTTTTCTAGGATATGAGACTGCCTTTTCCCTTCACAAGTGATATGCAGTGGCTATGGTTTAAGTGTCCCTCCTGGAGATCAGTGCAGCTTCACACACACACACACACACACACACACACACTTTGTTTATGAATTTTGATGTTTAGGAATTTATAAATGCTTCAAGTAAAACCAGATTTGTTTTTCTTTCATGAGCCATATATCCTCTATTCTCAGGGGATTTCTGGATTATTTTACTACCTCTATCTCTTCTAAACAATTGGAGAACTGTCATCAATTTAGAGTACACTTGAGTTAACATTGTCCCTCATAGATTTCTTAATGGGACCCATGCCCTCCATTTGCTCACCTTTGGATTATATTGTCTTATGGATACCTTTTCCAGAGTGGGTTCTTTTTCACTTTCTCCAGCATGGACACTTTCTTTCAATCTCTGCTACTGCCTGCCACTCCTTGTTTAATCTTCCACTGATACAAAGTGTTGTTATGTGAGATGTTTCCTCTGTTGGCCTGTCTTGTCTGTTTTTAAGAGGGAACTGAACTCAGATGTAGGACTTCCAACCCCACTCTTGTCTTCCCATTCTTGCCTGGAGATGCTGTTGAAGTGTCCTGCTAAGTGTATTCAAAGCACTGGCCTTTGTATCCAAAGTTGCAATAAAGGGTTTAACATATTCAGGTGTCAGTTTCTCCCTT
Organism: Onychomys torridus; assembly: GCF_903995425.1. Lineage (NCBI taxonomy): Eukaryota > Metazoa > Chordata > Mammalia > Rodentia > Cricetidae > Onychomys > Onychomys torridus. Next base: position 24,563,475 of record NC_050446.1, on the reverse strand, counting down.
GTTCTGTGATCATTTATTTTGACAGAAAAATATAACATTTGAAAATCTTTTCATGGCAGTCAAGAGAGGATTTGCCTGATGGAAAACAGGCAGGAGTGAGTCTAACTCTCATTTGGATAATTTCAAAAACAGAAGCTATATATTGTGTGACCAAATTTATTCCTCTGATATTGGCCCTTGGGGAGGGTCTTATTTTAAGGAAATGTACATTCTCAATATGCTTAATCATCCAATAAAGATCTCTTGTATCTCAGCTTTGCTCCAAAAGTGTGGGCAGGTGAACACAGTTAGTAGTTTTTTTGGAATTTGGCAGCCATGGAAGTACTTAAGATTATGTGGTAAGGTCTATTTCAAATGCTACAGTTGTTCATCTGAATGTGTTTGTACATCTTTAAGTCTAATAGTTTCTCCAGATCAGGATGAGACTCCATTAGGGAGCTGGAAGAATTTGTACTAACTTACAGTAAATTGATGATGATGATGATGATGATGATGATGATGATTTGATCACACTTTCCTGGTGTGTACTTTAAAACCATTTAAGTGGCTAAAATTAACACATATATATGTATGTGTGTTGTGTCTGTGTGTGTACATATATGTAATTTGAAGCTTAGATATAATCACATAGCTTTCCCCTTCCCTTCCTCCCTCCAACCACTCCCATACCCTTCCCATACTCTCTATAAAATTAATAGACTCTTTTGCTTTATAACAATAACAATAAATTCATACATATATCAATACAACATGCTTAGTCTGCATATTGTTACTTCATTGTATATGATTTAAGGCTACAATGGAAGGAAGAAATCTCATGAGGCCTCAACCATAGAAAGGACTATAATCAACTAAGGAATGCTGAGAGTGAATGCTGGAGGAGAAATACATTCCTGAGGGAAGAAGCTCACAGTTGACTATGCAAAAAATTTCTTTTTCTATTTAAGACATTTGATTCATCTTAGATGCTACTCTTAGCATTAGGAAGAGTTCTTAGCTTCTTTCCTTGTCCCTCTATTAGTTATTTATCTGCTGGAATAGGGCAGGGCCATGCTGACCTCACTTCCCTGAAGGTTGGTGGACATTTTCCTTTTTAATGACTTTCCTCATTAATGACTAGTCTCAAAAATTTAACAACTAATCTATGACCAGTTAGTCAAAATCATTTAAATGTGGGTGTATGTGCAGCATTAAATAGTACGTGTTTTATAAGAATTCCTTGAGACTCAACAAGGAAGACCACAAACTAGAACTGAGTATGTGAGGCAAGACCATTGTAGGTTCACTTTCACTCATGCTGAGCTTGTTCCCAGAGAATCTGGAGAAACATTAATAGAGAAACCACCACCAACCAGACTCAGATCCTTCTCTGATCTGCACTGGTAGTGACTTTTAATTATTCTATCTGAAACAGCAGATTAATTTTCCACACACTCATTACTGAAACTTGTAGGCCCTCTTTAGCTGACTCTGGTTCTATGCATCTAAGCTGGAATTCCACCCTGATTGAGCAATCTTTGTCTGTCTTGCAGTTTCTTTAGCTGACTTTAGTTGCACTGCATAAAGCACAATGAGGATACTATGGTTTCTAACAATTCCCTGTTTCTATATAGTCTAGAAAATGATCTTTCTCTTGGCATTGAACCTTCTCTTTTAGGTGTTACTTTAACATATCCTTGCCAGAGTTCCCTAGCTACCAGGCTCTGTTGCATTAAATTAAAGGAGGGCAATGGTGCTCTCTGGTGCTCCCAGTTACTAACCAGTGCAGGATCTAACTTTTCCTCATTGAAAGACTTCATGTGGCTATATATCAAATGACTAAACATCAAAGGGGTCATTAATCCTATTAATCTCATTAAACCTCTATACCACCAGACAATATAAATAATGTAATAAACAAGAGACCACTGTAGTGGCTCAGCAGTTAAGGGCCCTAACTAATGAACCTGGAAATATGAGTTTGAGAACTAAGATGCAGTGGATGGAGAACTGACTACTGCAAGTTATTGTCTACCCGAAAATGCATGTATGGTGGTAGGTGTGCATATGAATGCACACATGCATGAATGAACACACAACAAATCATAAAAATATTTTTAAAAACTTTATAAATGACTATCAAATTTAAAAATATGAATATTTACCCCAAAAGCCTTGTAGTTTAGGCAAAAAATATCAATTTTTTTATTAATTCCTCTCCACTGTGTTCATTGAAGTTCAGTATTGATTGCTGTCCTCCCCACCCCCTAACCTTTTCCAAGACTTTCTCTGATCTACAGAGATTGAGAACTCTGAGAAGGTTCCTGACTATTATACCTGTATGTTTCCACTGAGTCATTAAGTTTCCCTAGAAGTTTTTCTTGTTTTCATAAGTGGGATTGTATATAAGGAAAATGTTTATTGCTTGGGAGTGAAAAATGATGGGGTAATAAAACCTTAAGTTATAAGGCTGTATGTGTCAGTTTTGCTAATTGGAAGGAAATATATGCAGTTAGAAATTGATGGAAATCCAATTACTTATGTAACTGATGTGTGAGAGGCAGCTCTTATGAAATATTGCTCACTAATGAGCCCATGCTATACCTCTGTACCAAGCGCTAGAGTACCTTGGAGCCTCACTGTCCAACACATCCACTTTTAATAATTTATAACACCGTGTAACCATCCATGTCTTTCACTGTAGATGTTGTTGTGTCTAAATGCTGTGCAGTTCTAAGTGACTATTACCTCTTTTCTTCCTCTGTTTGTTTTCTTCCTCTAATCTCCTAGATCGTATAAGTTACATAAGTGTAAATTTAAAGAAGATTAGCTTATAAATATTCTCATGTTTCCGTCTCCTATGCCTTAGTAGGGAAATGTTTGGAGAATCAAAAGACTGATTCCAAAGATGATTATAATGACATGTTTTTCAAAATACCAGGAAGAAGTGCCAAAGGATTCTGCATCCCTTAGGCATTAAGGTAGCAACATTTATTGTAGTGTCTGACTTAAAATACTTTCTGTTATAAAAAAGAAAAGTGAGTATGAACAATAAAGAAGAGAAACAAGCAAGGACTGAATGAAGGGAAGAAGGGAAGAAATAGAGAAGGGTGCAATATGAAGTAAAATTTTGAACACTACAAAGTGAAGGAATTTGCCTTTACCACAATCTTTGACTCTAGCAAAAAGTGTTGTTAAAGAGATTGGGATAGCAACTAAAAGAGACATGTGAAATGATTTGTAAATAGCAAAAGACTACCTACAATATTATCTCCTATCAAATTATTGATAGTCCAGGAAAATTCACTTTCAAACCTGGATTTGCATTGTGACATGTAGTCTGTGTCTCAAGCTTCTTCTCATTTCATGCTGGCAGAGTAGGAGAAAAGCATCACACAGAGAAATGATATGAGGGGTATAGTATACATATATGTCTCCATCAAATCTCATCATGGAGGGAAATCAAAGCAGGACTCAAGCAGGGCAAGAACCAGGATGCAAGAACAGAAGCAGAGACCATAGAGGAATGTTGCTTTTTGGCTTGCTCCCCATGGAGCAAGTCTCAGGCTGCTTTCTTACACAACCCAGAACGATCTGCCCAGGAGTGGCACTGCCCGTAGTGGGCTAGGCACTCCCATGTCAGGCATTAATCAAGGAAGTATCCCGCAGACTTTCTTACAGGCCAATTTGATAGATACATTTTCATAATTAAGGCTCCCTTTTTGAAGGTGACTTTGGCTTCTATTAAAGTCTCAGAAAAACTAACCATCACATCTACTATTTGAGAGTTTCAGCAGTAAATTCTTGATGTTCTGAAGAACCAAATCGATTCTAATTGAACTCGATCTTCTAAGCTAACACCCTGTATGTCTCTCTCCTTTCCTTTTCTCTTTTCTTCTCCCTTCCTTTGTTTCATTTTTCTTCTGTGTTTCTTCTTTAACAAAAAAAAAAAGTTTTCCTTTGTTATTTTAAAGAAGTCTTATAACACTAGTATATGATTAAAATCAGTTTTTTCACAATAACTCCATGGAATCTTCCCATAAGGCCTAAGGATGCCAAACTCTGGAAATACAAGGCCAGGCTGAAAAAAACTCAGTGACATAAGGAAAACCAACTGCTATGTCAAGATGAGTGAGACAAAATATCCACAGATGCTGTGGATATCGCTCTGTGTAAATAAAGTTCTGATTGGCCAGTGGCCAGGCAGGAAGTATAGGTGGGACAAGAGAGAAGAGAATTCTGGGAAGTAGAAGGCTGGGGAGACACCACCAGCCGCTGCCATAAAAAGCAACATGTAAAGACACTGGTAAGCCACAAGCCATGTGGCAAAGTATAGACTAACAGAAATGGGTTAATTTAAGATAAAAGAAACAGATAACAAGCAGCCTGCCACAGCCATACAGTTTCTAAACAATGTAAGTTTCTGTGTGCTTTCTTGGTTGGGTCTGAGCGACTGTGGGACTGGCAGGTGAGAGAGATTTGTCCTGACTGGGCCAGGCAGAAAAACTCCAACAACAAATGGCGTCCAACGTGTTGACAAGAGTTTCCACCTAAAACCTGAGAAAAAAGATTCTAAGATGGAGCTAAAAACAGTTTCCTAATTGTCTCTCTCAAGTTAGTGGCAGCCTGCCGGTTTGAGCTACTATGGCGGGTTCCTGGCATGTGCTTCTGACCTGCAGTGTGGCGGGAATGAGGAGTCTACAAGCAGCACTTTACTCTGCTGCGTGGTAGATTTAGCCTTTGCTAGTTAAAAAAAAAAAAAAAAAAAAAAAAAAGTTCCTGGGCTATGCACTGCTTTGATAGAACTGCTTCTGATAGTTGATGGTACACATGGCTCCAGACCCAGGGCTGGTGGTAAACTGTACCACCGCCATGTTGGGAAGCTGAGGTGGGCGGAGCCAGCAGCCACAGAGGCTTTTCAATCTTACAAAGATGGATATTACGCAGAGAATATGGTTTGTCTTGTCTTTAGGACTTTTAACTGCAGAAAAAGATTTGATCGTAAAAGCTGTTGAGTTAAATAAATATGTAAATTTTAAAGGTACCTTGACTTCAAAATTTGAATATAAGGATATGTTGCTTTGGAAAAGAGTGTCTGCTTTTGTTTCCAGATTAAGATATATCAGGTTTGATCAGCCAAGACCACCTGAAAGGTCTTCGATGACACCATGGCCCAGATGATCCGACATCCAGAATGGTTACAAGGCAACTGGCTCAGAGGTTCACCCTAATGGACTACTCCATAATCCTAAAATTTTCTTTGATGTAGTGCCCTCCTCCAGCAGGAAGTAGTAAGAGAAACTACGTCCACATTCCCAAAATTATCAAGCTGGCTTTGGAGATGGAATTGGCTCACTCCTTCTCTAAACCCAGACATATTGCTAAAAGAAAAGGTTAAGAGATTCTTGTGTCCCAAATCAGAAGAGCCCTCTGGTGTGGGACAGAGAAAAACCAATATTTTTATTTAAAGCAGTTTGATTATAAATGAGATCTCTTTCTAAAGAAGAAAAGGGGATATGATACAGATATAATAGGATGAAAGGGTAGATTAAGGAACTTACTTCTAAAGAGCAACAACTTGTTTAAAATGTTTTACATTGGTATAGATTTTAGTCTATTGATACAAACTTAAAGTTATTTTTGTTATACTGTGTGTATATTTCTAATCGTGTTGAAGGTATTATGTTTGTATAGCTCATTTTAAATTGAAATGGATAATTAAAAATAGATTAATAATTAGTCATCTATGATAATCATACTCATAGCCATGTTAGTTAAGATAGATAGATAATCTTCAAATACTTCAAAGACCTTCAGAATATGGCATTTAAAATATTTTTAAAATTTAGACTTTCCTGACAGTGAGACATGTCTGCTCCTGGCAACACCAATTTACTTCAGAGACAACGATGGGCATTGAAGACACTTCATATCTTATCTTCACCTTGGCAAAAATAGCCATTTGGGCAAGAAACTGTTCTTGCCTGGACTGCTTGATCGACTGGATATGCAGGACCCATGGAAAGGACCAGTAAACTTTGCTTGACAAAATGGTCCTTCAGGTTCCTGCTTCACAGAGGAAACTGCCAGACATTCTACAGGACACTGAGAGAAGTGACCGAGAGACGCTAGCCCTGTGGGCTGAAGACAAATGCCCCAACTTTACAAAGGAACATTAGGTGACTGTCCAGGCTGCCAGCTGTCTCTGTCTACTCTTGCAAGACTCCCGAAAAATGCTTGCATCCTTCTCCCAGTTCTCAGGTAACATTATATCCTTCTGAGGTCTTTGATGTGGTTGAAGACTAGATAGTTATAATTTCCTCAATTATGATAAAAGATAAGTTAGATATAAAACCTTAGACTTCCAAATATAAGATAGATAGGATATCTTCTTTAATATTATAACTGTAATTCTTGCTTGATAATTGTTTTGTTATATGTAATTGTACTATGTAAAAGTTAAAACCTTCCTAAAAAAAAAAAGAAAAGGGGAAGTGCTGTGGATATCGCTCTGTGTAAATAAAGTTCTGATTGGCCAGTGGCCAGGCAGGAAGTATAGGTGGGACAAGAGAGAAGAGAATTCTGGGAAGTAGAAGGCTGGGGAGACACCACCAGCCGCTGCCATGAAAAGCAACATGTAAAGACACTGGTAAACCACAAGCCATGTGGCAAAGTATAGACTAACAGAAATGGGTTAATTTAAGATAGAAGAAGCAGATAACAAGCAGCCTGCCACAGCCATACAGTTTCTAAACAATGTAAGTTTCTATGTGCTTTCTTGGTTGGGTCTGAGCGACTGTGGGACTGGCGGGTGAGAGAGATTTGTCCTGACTGGGCCAGGCAGAAAAACTCCAACAACACACAGAATCTGAGGAGAGGTACTTCTAGCTATTCATTCATTCACCTAAACTATACTCCCAGGGGCAGGGGAGACAGCTCAGTAAAATGTTTCCCTCACAGGCCTGAGGACAAAAGTTTGATTCTCAACACATACAGCTTCAAATAGATAAACAAACAAACAGATAAATAAATAAATAAAGCCAAGTACAGCAGTGGGTGCTTGTAGTTTCAGCACTACATAAGCAGATGAAGGGAGGTTCCTGGGACTTGCTGGCCAACCAAAATAATCTGAATGTGTGAGCTCCAGGTCCAGTGGAAAACCCACAGAAGGAGGTGGGGTTATGGGTCAATGGGTGAAACTGCTTACTGCATAAACTTTAAGAGATGACTGACCCCCAGCACCCATGTAAAATATGACTGACATGAATGACGACACATACCTATATTCCCAGTGTTTGTTGGGAGCCGAGGTATAGGATGAATGTAAATTTCTGGACAATCTATCCAGCTGAAATACAGTGAACTCTAGATTCAGTGAGGAACCTTGTTTCAAGGGAATTAGGTGGAAATGATAGAACAGAAATTTCTATGTCATCCTTTGGCTTCCACATGTCTATAAATACACACACACACACACACACACACACACACACACACACACACACACACCACAAATCATACATCACATTCCTCATCAACACACACTGGACCATTGATCTAGGTAAACTTCAGGGACAAATCTATTGAACATCAATGATGTCACTGTTGATGACTGATGTATCTTTGAATGTTAGCTTTCTTGTAAGTGTCATCTTTGGATTCTTTAGAACTCTCCTAGGTGGTGAATTCCCAAATAAAATAAAAACAGTCCGCCTAAACTATCTTTACAGACAAGGCACAGCACCAGTCCCCTGTGTCACCAAGGACAGGTAAAAACAATGCAGTCACTCAGATATCTAATGTCTTCCTCCCTGGCTCCAATCCCCCCCACACCTCACACTCCCCTCGACCTATGGCTTATAGAACAACAGTACAATGATATCATGAATCATTTGTGTTTTAAAAAACGATTGTCTATGCTTAAGTGTCCTTTCCATTGGTTTGGCTTAAATATGGAAAAGTGGTTGCTAAAATAAAGTATTCTATGTAAGAGTTCACTGTGAACATTGTACCCTTACAAAATAAATATGCCATCTATTCTGAATAATGTATGTATATAGCATGTTAATCTTTCATGGCATACTCTTATCAAGAAGTAAATCTTAAAGCACAAAAAAGTTACTGCATTTATTAAAATGGGTGAATCAATTTAAGCTTTCTTATGGTTTGTCAAATTTATAAAATATTATATTTCTCTTCAGATAGAATTACATACTGTGTAGCTCAGAGATAATCCCTATGGTCTTGGCATATGTTACTTAATTGTCTCAGAAGGAAATGCCATAAATAGCATGCTGTCATCCCCCACAGGCATTGGCTCATCTGTCACAGTGGGGGCTCCAGACAGGGTGAGGTGCTCTAAGACATTGCTTAGTCTATGTAAATCACAGCCATTACTTCTTACCACTTCCCAATTGGTCAATTATGTATAAACATGTGTTAATAAAAATTTGCCTCTGTGCCTCTAAGGTACACACCCATAAAGCCATGTGAGTATGATAAAGTATAAATGACATGCATTATTATCTGATTTGACCTACCTCATAAATTATGATCCAAAGTGCCTCTATAGAAACAAAACTCTAGGAACACTCTCAATGCTGTGGGGCAGGGAGCCAAATGATAGAATGGAAAACAATAAATTTCTTCATGTCTTTGTAGTTTTGGTGAAAAAAAAAAACTTGATTTTTCCCCTTAGAAATAAAAAAAGCAAACAATATATTAAATCTTAAACCACAGAGACTTTTATGAGATTTTGAATTCTTAATTTTCACAGGTGATGGAATCATGGAAATATAACTCAATTGTTGACAATAAATACAAAAGAAGAAATTATGTGGAGTTTTGGAAAAGTTTAAGAATAACATTTTAACTACTTTTTTTATTTATGGGTACACGTGTGTGTGTGTGTGTGTGTGTGTGTGTGTGTGTGTGTGTGTGTGTGTGTGTGTATGCTACATGTATGGTATGGGAGAGTATCTATGGAGGCCAGAAGCTTGTGTCCAATTCCCTGGAGATGGACTTACAGGGTGTGAGCCTCCAGACATGGGTACTGGGAACTGATTTCCTGTCCTCTGGAAGAGCATGGATTTCTTTTAACTACTGAGCCATCTCTCCAGATCAATTATTTTTTTTCAAAAAATAGTTTATGGTTATTGTAATGATAGGCAAACACCTTTTGAGTGGATTTCTCCAGATTGAATTCCATGTGCAGCTATTAGAGTCTACAAGAGACTATTATTAGTACATTTCAATGGGATGCAAAAGAACTTTAGAATTACAAAGCCTGAGTCAAATTCCTCTATCTTTATGAAGAGAACACTACACTAAATATATCATTGAGTTGACCTGAATATCTTTCCTTGGCAAAATGTACATCCTGATGATGCCAATCCACATCACAGAGTTGTCAGAAACAAATGAGATTAGTAAGAAGAAAATGGAAAATGTAATGTGGTCTATATCTAATAGTTTTTGCAAGAACACTCATTTAAAATATTGAGATATTTAAGAGTAAGATTCATAAAAGTGTGATTTTCTCTATTTGATGTAATAAATATAAAAGTGCTTCTTGAAATAAACATTTATTAATGTTTATAATACAGTAAATTATGCTTGAACATAATCAAATTGACACAGTAATGATTAGTTATTTAATATATATAAGATACTGCCCTAGGAATGTATCCACCCCCAGTAAACATTTTAATTATTTATTTGTACACTTACTGAAGTACAATGACAGGAAATGACCTGCACAACTTTAGTGTGTAATTTGCTATATACACAAAACTTGATGCTGTGTAGCATGGATCCTAATTGGTTTTATAATAAAAATCCAGAGCTAGATATTGCAGTAAATACTGAAAGCTTAGAGAGACAAAGGAACAAGCCACTATCATTACAGAATCCTTGGGCTGAAAGGGAGGTGAGATCCCGTTTCCATGAACCCTCAGGCTGAATGCCTCTGAGTCCGCAGCTGAAAGGACTCCAAACTTCTGTCTGCTCCTGCCTTATATTCGTTTCTCTGCCCTGCCATATCACTTCCTGTTTCAACCTTCCTACTTCTGGGATTAAAGGAATGTGACTCCCAAGTACTGGGATTAAAGGTGTGAGCCACCACTGCCTGACTCTGTTTCTCTTTTAGAGTGGATTAATCTCATGTAGTCCAGGGAGGTTTTGAACTCACAGAGATCCAGATGGATCTCTGCCTCCTGAGTGCTAGGACTAATACTGTGTGCCACAACTGCCTGGCCTCTATGTTTAATCCAGTGGCCCGGCTCTGTCCTCCGATTTTCAGGTAAATTTTATTTGTTAGAGTACAAAATATCACTACAATGCTGAGCTATACCTCTGTGCCCTACATTCCATCTCATGAACTGTGAACACGTGTCATTTTGTAACCAAGACATAAGGTTACTCCAGGTACATCTATGTTGTCATCAATGGGATAGTTAACTTATATTTTAAAGATGAAGTATATATATGTATATATTATTAGAATATATGCCTAATAATTTGTATGGACAATATATACATATGGGATATATAAATAACCTGTTCATGCAATATAATTAATCTTTCCATATATATTTTTTCATGTCTTGGTTATTATTAAAATGTTACATGGGATCACAAACTTTTCTCAGGAATCTCGACTTTAGTTTTGACATATAATTTAGAATGAAAGCCAGAGTCAAGTTAATATAATCCCCAAATAAATGCCAGTATTTCTAATGCTTCTTTGATTCAAGTCTTAAAGACCTGGAATTCATTAAACTGTTCACGACTTCTTTAGGTTGAATGTAGTGTGGGTACCAAGTATGTGTACAGAACTGTCAAGCTAGATTCAATACAGACTAGAGGTCCCTTCTAACAGCAACTCAAAACACAAGCTAAAATATACAGACAGATCAGTCATGATTGAAACTTCATTGAACAAGGCATATCACTACCCAAAAACTGAAAATTGATCTTCAAAGGTAATAAGAAATTTTGAGAATTGATTATTTTTGTAGACATAGCCTACATGTTATTATTACTGATATTGGGAGGGTCTTATCCTGCTCACTTGTTTATGACCAATCTAAGCACCAATTTACCTGTTTATGTTCCATCTAAGCACCAACTTCTATGGTCAAATAAGCAGAAGAACAGAGATGCACCAAAACAATTATTTTTATGATAATACTACATCTATATAGACATATGCTAAAGCAGAGCAGAAAGAAAATTGTGTTTTGAGTTGCTATTAGAAGGGACCTCTAGTCTGTATTAAATCTAGCTTGACAGTTTTGTACACATAGTTGGTACCCACACTACATTAAACCTAAATACAGAATAAATATGAATATTTTGAAATTGTGTTAGATTGATATTTGTTATTAAAATAAAAAGTGACCCCCCATATTGGTTGTGTACTAAAATCTTGGTTTCTTGGATCAGGAAAATGATCCATTTATAATCTATAGATGAAATAAATATTAAGGAAGGTAAACAGAGAATGATAACAGGGCATGAGCTCACATACACATATGCCCAGATAGGTAGGTAGGTAGGTAGATAGATAGATAGATAGATAGATAGATACATAGATAGAAAATGAGGGAGCACCCAGCGATTTAATTCTTTCTGCTCTGCTTTAGCATATGTCTATATAGATGTAGTCCATTCACCAGGGAACTTTTGCATGAGAATATTTTAAATTCTCACTTGAAATTTTCATTTACTTAATGTTTTGGCTATCTTCAAAAAACCTTGTACACAAATGTGTCCAAAGGGTGTATATAGCAATATGGAATAAAAATAATAAATATACAAAGGATGGACAACTCATTTTGCTTTCATTTTTGTTTATAAAATAACCTTAAGAGCAATATTAAAGCATTACTATGACATTTATATACTTTATAAAATACAGAGGTCTATTTACGTAAAATCTGTATCATATCTTATCCTTCTGCATATCTTTCTCTCCTCTCATTTTTAGTTTTCATTGTTTCCTTATTAATTTCCATTCATTGAATACTTGTTCATTCACAGGGTGAATTAATAAAGAGCCACTGTTTGTTCAAACATATAGTTTGCACACAGTGAAACTGCATATGGCAACTTTTATTGCTTTACTCAAAATCATTTGTTGATTTAAATTTTAATAATTTTCTAAAATAAAATACAAAAGGAAGCCTTTCACTGTAGACCAGTAAAAGAGAATAAGTAAAAAGATATAATTAAAAAATAACTAATACAATAAGAAGGTGCTTTAAAAACCAAATACTGTGTATTCCCATCATCATTACAAAGTGTTGAGGAAGCATATATGACTCAAGAGGTAACATAAATGACTCAATAAATAACTGCAAAATCGAGTGTGTTTCTTTCCCTGTTGCTGTGGTGAAACACCCTGTCAAAGACAACTTAAGAGAGGAAAGCTTCATTTTGGATCCTAGCTGAAGGGTAAAGTCCATCTTAACTGGATGTCAAGGTGGTAGAAGACTGATGCTTCAAGTGTCAGGAATAAAACATTGCTGAATCCTGGTACTCAGCTAGTTGCCTCCATTTCATACAGTCTAGGACTCAAACCCGGTGAGTAGCATTGCCCTTCATTTAGCTTGGTTCTCCTCACCTCCATGATCCTAATCAGTATAAACACAGTGAATAGTTTTGCCTACATTAACGTGGTTCTTCTCACCTGCATGGTCCTAATCAGTGTACTCCTTCATTGGCATTGCCAGAGGCTTGTTTCCTAGTTATTCTAAATTCTGTCAAGTTGATAGATAGTCATTATTAATTATTACAACACAAAAACATTTTCAATCTATAACTTTATTCCCTCTCAAAAGAGGAAGACATTGTCTATGAATAACTCTTGAAAAATTATTAAATCTAAATATATCTTACTCTTTTTTGTTGGTTATTTGGCAGTACAAAAGACCATCTGAAGGACACATCATAAAAAATGGATTTAGCCACATATTCCCATATCATCTCTTAGAAAGAAAAAAAATGAAAATATGTTTTCAGAGAAAACATTTAGAGCAGAGCAGCATTTGTCATGAAATATTATAGTTGGTGATTAAAAAGAGATTTTGATGAGCCTGCCTAATGTATAAATTAAAAACACTTTTTAAAAATAAAGATTTATCAATTTAGGCTCATTGTCATAGTTTAGATAAAAGTGAAGGAAATATATTGCCAAAATAAAGTCTCCAAACACACAACTAGAGTTAAAGAAGTCATAAACAAAACAGCATGAGTGTAAAGCCTGTCTCCATTCATTTACTCTTGAAATGAATTAATTAAAAATGTAGATTGCTACTGGAATTTATCCTTAAAATATATTACTGGGGACAAGGCTCAGCCAGAAAAGTGCTTGTTGTGGCAACATAAAGAACTGAATTCAGATAAAAAGCATAAGAGTAAAAAGCCAGGTGTGCTGTGCAGAATTGTAATCCTACAGCTCTTTCACAGAGTAGGAAAGGTGCCTGGAGCCCTCCGGTCGGTAAATCTAACCTAACATGAAATACTACATTCAATGACACATAACTCTCTCACAAAATAGAGCAGAGAGGGATAGAAGCAGAAGGCAGAAGACAACATAATGCAACTTCCTGACCGCCTCACATACACGTGGGTGAACAGGACAGTGTGTGTGTGTGTGTGTGTGTGTGTGTGTGTGTGTGTGTGTGCGTGTGCGCGCGCGCGTGCACGCGCAATGTGTTAAGTGAAAAATATATGCATATAATACATATATACAAACAATGTTTTGTATACACATTCATATAAAACTCTATAATATAAATCAAAAATGGATGAAACTCAAAACACAGTAGGAGAATTTAAAGAAGGAAGAAAATACTTTAATAAAATAAGGTTGGTAGGCAAATATGTTAATGAAAACAAAAGTGAGGTCAATGAAAATATATGAAGGGAAGGCCTGAATATGATGGTTACTATTGTGACATTAAGTAATAGCAATAAAATTCTTCCCCAAATTCAGAAGTTGGTGCTTAGATGGAGCAGAAACCTGCAAATCTTTATCTGTAATAATACCATGCAGGCAATGTCTATAGAAAACAAATAGATTTTTAAAAATTTTGTCATTACTTTTGAAGATGAATTTTCACAATTTTGAGGAATGATTTTCCTTGTTCAATGATGTTTTATAACACACAATCCCATACTGGCTGGTATATACCATAAAGACTTTTACAATGTGCAGTTTGATTGATTAACACAGGCAGGGAAGAACAGGATATTCTGAGTGGGCCATTCTTTTGAAGCCATGGGTATTTGGCCCTGTTTTTAATGTCAAGTGTAGGTTATAATATATTCAGTCTTGCCTTTTGTTCTTTTCCATCCCGGCATTAAATAATATAGGGTAATATTAGGTGTTTGAATTTATTAGCATTCATCAAAGAGTACTTTTGGCAGAATTATATCACAAGGATTGACATGGGTATGTATAAAATAATACATGTGCAAGCCTGCAAAAAAAAGGAAAATTCAGTGAGACTGTCCATTATATAGCTGAAACTATTTTTTTTGTGGATCAAATAAAATTACAGAGGCGCCATGCATAGTGCTGTTGCTGAAGGCCATCATAAACCTCGATTTTCATGGGGTTATATGTTTTTTTCACCAAGAAAAAAAATTTTTCTGTATTTAACTTGCCAAAGTATTGAAACAGTTTGGGAATGGAGACCTTTATTTTTCCAATTAAAAAAAAAAAGGAATACCCACCACTTTGGCTTTTTAAATGTAGATGGAATAAAAATGCAGATGGTATTGTAACATTACACTGAAACCATGTGGTCTTTTTCTTTCTTTATAAATGGGTAGCATGTGAATTTCATATTCTCTCTTATGTGTCTTTTAAAAACAGGGAGAAATGTCTGTCTGTTACAATAATTTAATTTTTAAATAATTTATGAAAGTTAATATGTAAATAACATGAGCATGAAATAAGTTAGTTATCATCCTGTCACTAATAATTTGCATATTATTCAAAAATCATAAATTTCTACCTGTCCATGTGAGAATGAAAACTGACTTCAAGTAACTTGGTAATTTATTATTCACTTGAAACCTTTCTTAAAAATAAGAATTAACTATTTGACTATTTGAGTCACACTTGGATTGATTTCCTATTAGGAACACGTGAGTATTCATAACACCTAATGTCTCCAAAGCCTTTCAAACAGGAAGTCAAATATTTCACGGGCAAAACATTTTATTTATTTTTGTGAATTATACATCATATATACAGGCTATTGGAAGAAATTGAACATAATACTATAAAACAACTAGTTTTCCTCTCTGAAAATTTTCTGAGGCTGTAAATTATAAAATAGATTGGAATTCTTTCTGTACCTTGTTAAGATGTGATACATTCTCACTAGTATCATATCAGAGGTCCTATGTAGTCATTTTGTGCCATTATGTGTGAGGCTGACATAGCCCTTGATGTCTTCATTTATTGATCATTTTCTCATCACATATTAATATGAAATCAGTGGAAGAAATGAAATACTCCAAAGAGGATTTTTTTTCAGTAGACTGTCATCACAAAGTTTATCATAAGTTGGAAAATTTTACTTTATTCAACAATATCTACATTTCCATAAGTGATGACTTTCTACTTACATTTCAATTATTTCTTCTCCATCCATTGGTGGTTAGATACTGTGTGGAGGAGACCACCTCCCAGCAGCTCACATGCAAGTGATTTCTTTTTTAGCAATGGTGAGGAATCATGATTCTGTGGTTTAGTGGCTTCTGTCAGTTCTGCCTTTTATGAATCCTGATTAAAAAAGAAAAGACAAGAAGTCCTGCAAACATAGTTGTTTAGACAATTTTGAGAAACTACATTTTGAATAAGTAGAAGATATTAGAGGTCCTGATGATATTAATATTTTACATGAAATTTGTACTATGTCCGAAGAAGTCAAAATTACTATTCTTAGGAAATTTGTTCTCAAATTTTGAGAGGTACAAAAGTACACATTTTGAGTTTTAATAAATGTTATAAAATGTTGGAAAACAGTAAATCCACATAAACTATATTTTCTGGAGTTGATAAACTTCTATTTTAATGTTCAGTTAAGAAATATGTGCATCACTGTTGTTGCATACTTTCCAATACAAGGAAGTATTGATTTATGAAGGCATTGAAAAATGTTTATAGAAATCTCCACTTTTTAGTAAAGAGATAAAGAATGAATATAAACTGATGAAAATACAAAAGCATAAATATGTTTAGTAGAAGCATGGATAGAGATAATTATATTAGAGATAAAATAAAATGCTTGGGGCAAACTCAAAACGAAAGTAAGCTATTGTCTGAATGGAGGAGAAAAAGTACAATTAAACATATTTTTAATGGAGCAAATCATCTTATTAGAAATCTACTTATATTGTACTTATTATAGTATAACAATTTTAGCAATTTTATTTAATTTGTATTTCCTATATATGCTAAATATAATAAGCCTTTGTAATATTTAGCTTAAAGCATGAAAAAAGTATTTATTAATTACCTCACTATGTATGTGTATTTTTAAACATGCCAAGATAATATCCATATTGCCATGATTCCTTCTCATAGCAACAGTAAAGTGCCAGGTAGGCTTTTGGTTGCAGATTCAATTAATGGTTTCTCCTCAATAATTTACTAAAGAAAATCTCTCATATAAGCTTACAAATTCCTAAAGAAAAATAATTTATAATAGAACAACAGAATATTAATTCTTACTTTTGGGGAAAAGGAAAATGGAAAAGCAAAAATCAACCTTTTGCTGAATAATTGTTGAGTATAATGTGTGAGTGATACTACAGAAGAGGTATAGCTAAAATATAAGTCAAATGTTTGAAATAAACATAGACAGACATTTCTTTATCATGAAACCTTAATCTGTAAAAAAATATTATTATGACCTACCTAATGAAAAGTAATCCATGAATGGAGTTTTTAGAAGATACACAATGTGTTTTCAAGTCATTTATGATGTTTTTATGGGGACACTGAATTTTCTGTGATACAAGTGAGAGATGACTGATCCACTTCCACCTGGTCATTGGCCTCACTCATCAGGAAAGGCACAGCAATGGGTGCCTTGGAGCTGAAAATTGTGTGGTTTGGGAGTTTAGACATATTTCTGAAATTCTGAGTCCTTTATATCAGAAGAATTGGTTAAATTGAATTTATTTAAATTAATCATTGTAGATTTGACTTTTAAATGATAAAGGTTTGCAATTAAAGTGGTAAAAGCAATAGGTTAGCCTCACATACTGAACAAACTAGAAACAGATGCATATGAATGAAAAATCTCAGTAAACTACATGCCAATAGTTGGCTTAGTATTAGCACTTTAAAAGTCCTCCTTTGTCAATGAACCAACTTCATTTGGACTTCAAAACGAGAAACTCTCCAGGGTGCTGCTGCTTTCATTGCTTCCTTCCTTCCTTCCTTCCTTCCTTCCTTCCTTCCTTCCTTCCTTCCTTCCTCCTCCTCTTCCTCCTCCTCCTCCTCCTCGTCCTCCTCCTCCTCCTTCTTCCTTCTCTGTCTCTGCATCTGTAATTCTTTCTGCTTCTGCTTCTTTTCTACTTTATTTAATGATTCTCATTTCAAAAATAGAAGCACAAAAAACGTTTTGTAAGCTGTAATTATTTCAGATTTCACAAAATAATTAAGCTTGTGTGTGTGTGTGTGTGTGTGTGTGTGTGTGTAAAATCTTGACCAAGCATTATTTTTGAAATTCATGGTGTTTGAAATAAGAACTGTTCCTGAAGACATAACGACCTATTCATAATGAAATTATTTTGTTATTCCCAGAACAACATAGTTTGTAATTAAAATATAAATGGGTTAATTTGGTGTATTTGGACTTTTTTGGATATATCATTATACAGACTTGTACTACAGCCAAGATAGATGAAGTTTATGATGAATATGTTAATGGCTGTGTCATGTGATTCTTGTGCCTTCTCTGGGGCTCATTTTTGTTCTGTGGGTTACTTCTGTCCAACTTAGATGTGATGAATTTTTTATATTATTATATTTTACTTTGTTATGTTTTGTTGTTATCTCTCTTTATCTATCTATCTATTTATTTATTTATTTTTCTATTACCAGCTTGATACAGTATAAATTCTTATCCTAATAGTGAAATGTTTCATTGTTCTTCAGTTGACAGGCATCTAGGTTGTTTCCAGGTTCTGGCTATTACAAATAGTGCCACTATGAACATAGTTGAGCGTGTATCTTTGTGTTATCTCTTAGAAGCCTGTTCTTATCTGATGAGAGACAGAAAAAGAGTGTATCTGGATAGAAGAGGAGGTGGGGAGGGACTGGAAGGAGTAGAGGGAGGAGAAAGTGTAATTAAGATATAGTGTATGAGAAAAGAATCAATTTTCAATAAAAGAGAAGATATTGATATAATGAGCATTACAAATTTTGTGGCTATTTTCTAATTATTATTCCATATTTGGGAGTATATGAGTTTCTTAAAATAATATACTCCAAAAACACATTGCAATGGCCATACTTAAATTAATTTTAAAACTAAAGAAACAAAATATATAGCCAATTTAATTTGGAAATTGTACTTTTCTGTTTTGTATTAGGTTTTCATAGGCATGGATATGCTCTTTTTGACAAAGGGTCCACTCTGTAGTCTGGAATTCACTGTGTAATTCAAGTTTGCCTCAAATTCTTGTCAAGCCTTTCTATTTTTGAAGTGCTAAAAATATAGGATGAGTCATTATTCATGGCTAGAAACGTATTTCCTCAACCTGAGTTAGAAGAAATTAAATAATAACTGATTACATAATGGTCATTCTTTTAAGGCATAATGCCAATGACAGCATAATTATATAGTATTATTAAATTATTTAGGCATAGAACATATAATTTATGGTGTATGTTGTATATAACATTTGTTAGAATTTTTGACAAAGAATAACATATTAGATACTATTATTAAATTATACTGTGTTTAAATATTTTGTAATACATTAGCTAACATAATAATTATCTGTGCTAATATTAATAAATTAAAAGAGATGGGCATATATAGAATGACTTAATGTATACTCAAAACTAAAGCCATAGCCAAATAGTAGTTTACCTTCTTATAGAATGTTCTCTGTTTCTAGATAATAGAAGAGAATTTGTGAAATACTGTAAAGTAGTTCCTGGGAAATAGTCCACAAATTTTCTCCTGTTTTTCACCTGTGTTTTTAGTTTCTGAATGTGAGAGAATTAGTTTTCCCTGGGGAAGAGCACAAGAATTGATTATCCAATACCAAATTATCAGCCATGATAATGTATAAGGAACAGTACAGAGACTGAAATTTTATATTTATGTCTTTAGGAATACATACACACACACACACACACACACACACACACACACACACACACACTAAACAATAGCAACAACAATTAAAAAGAGACCATGAATTTGAAAGAGAGTTGGAAGAATATAGGGAAGAGTGTGAAATAGGAAAAAGAATGGAGAAATAATGGATAATAATCTCCAAAAAAAATCTTAAAATAATAAAAAAAAAACAATGAGGCAATGAATGTTGCCTCTTTACCTCATGCTAAAACAGCCAAATATTATCCACTTCTTAGTCAAATATACAATGTATGATAACAAACTCAGATGTATGTATTGTGTGAAAAGTGGTTAGGCATTGGCAACATGAGTCAAGAAGACATGAGTGCTCCTCAGAGTGGGAACTTGAAAGAGGAGATAGTGACTCTTGGTGTTGGGTCCTGGGTATTCCAGTGTACTTGCTAATGATGTGGACTTCACACAAAGAGGGAGGCGTTAAAATATTCTGACAACATTATGCTACTTTGGTTAGTTAAAAACTAATGAGGTTTGGGAGATACTCCAGATGGCTCTAATCATACTGGAGAATTGTGAAGCCCAGTGGCAGATGAAATTCATTTTTGATAAATGTACATGAAAGAATATAGGAACATTATAATCTAAGCCCTCCATGTACACCATGAGGTTTTGATCTTGTAAATGCTCTGAGGAGCAAGGCATTTACTACTACCATTGATGGTTCTGAGAAGGTGTCCCCTAAGCATGTCTCTTTGGAAACAGCTGAGTAGATACTTGAATGCATTGAGACAGAGGTTTGAAAACACAAATAATTAGGAAAGCTGTTTTGAGATAGATAAAAATGTTTTGCCCATTGCACCAGGATGGATTTCTTTTGGGTAACAAGAAGTGACAGAAACAAGAAAGCCACAGGAGCTTGATGGAATAGTGACTCATTCCTTCAGACTGAAAGACTGATTGACAGCAGGAGAGTACATTTACATGTAGTGAAGCTGTTTCCTATGGTAAAGCTCTTCAGCCATCAAGAATTTGATCTTATTAACAGAATGGCAGTTGTGGGAACCTGACAATTAATATATAAATTTGAATATTTATCATTTGAAATTTTAAAATCAGAGCTTAGTTTGGTTCAGGTACTGGGATGTACTGGGATAAATTTTGAATGTATACAATCATAGCTTTTTTGTGACGTTTTGTATATAAGAAATAGAGATTATATTATCATATGAGAGAACTATGATTCTAATTCACCACTGTTTGAGTAATAGGCATGAAAATGTAAGATATCATATAAATATATATATATATATATATATATATATATATATATATGTGTGTGTGTGTGTGTGTGTGTGTGTATGTATATATATACATACATACATATATAAATATAAATGTGTGTGCAAAATAAATAATTACTTCTTGTTCATAAGAAGCAATTAAAGAAATCATCTAAATTGTTTTTGAAACACACACACAATGAATATAGGAGAACATGTTGTGCAAATTTGAGACCCATTGATTAAAGTTTTCAGCTTTTAAAAATCTGAATGAAATCATTTAATTTATTTGGTAGAATGTTAGACATTTTTTTGAAGAAATGTTTAATTTTTCAAAGAATTCCAAGACCTATTTCCAAATATATTTCTGTAACAAAGAATATTTGCTATCAATGAAGATTCATGCAAGGGTTTCTAGTTTTCTCATGTTTAAATGGAAATGCATACAAGTTCATAATCTCACAGAAAGCAAATATACTGCTTGCTTCTTTGAATTATTTTATGTACTCAAAACATTCAGGAAAAAGTAAAATTTGTTTAGAAGTACATAAAAACAAACTATCTAAACAAGGGTTAAAACGTCTCCGAGTGCTCAAGAACACCAATAAGTTAATAACCGGTGGAGGCATAGGGCAAGGGAATAACAGGTCGTGAAGCAATGTGGAGAAAGGGGCAATTAGTATTACTTCTTATCATGTGTGTGCCTCTGAATGACACATAGATTCCCGTAAGTTGGAGCAGACAGCTTGACAGGGATACCCTCATCATCAATCGCACCTGAAACGATGATTAATTCTTCTGTGTGACTCTGCATGGATACCTTCTCATTCTCAGCCTTCCTAAAAGCCAATTCTTCCCCAAGTACTCTCCTCCCAAAGTGTGCCAACCAACATGCTGTGTCTTTTACCTAAGAGCTCGTAGACGTGAAGATGAATAATAGTGGTCACGGGGTCAGATGGCTCACTTTCATTTTATCATTTTAGGAAGTGTGATTCTCTCTTTCTGAGAAGGACACAGCAGGGCAGCAGTACTCAGCACAAATATCTCCACGCACTCTCTAAAAGCACCTGAGCATTGACAAATTCACTTCATGAAAGAACCAGGGACAAGGTAGTGTTAGTTTGAACTGTCTAATTTGTTAAACACAAAGCATGACAATAACCCCTCTCGTAAAATAATCATTTCTAAGAAATATGATGCAAGCCAGTGAGTATAAAAACAGTTCAAGATGGGAGGCTTTGCTCAAATCTTTCAGAGTATAACAGAATTAAACCGTATGCTTTAAGAATCTGATTCCTTTTTCATCTTAAAAACAACTGTTAATTCTCACAAGAGCCTTGGGCTCAGTGAAATGCATAACAAAATGAATGTATGGTTCATTCAGTGGACCCCATGAGTAGAAGGAAAAAAAAAAAAAAACCACTATCTTACACTTGCCCCAGTAAAAGTGAGAGGAGAATCCTATTTCAAGGGCACTTTACCAAATCACAGTGTGTTTCATGTGACTGATTCGGTACATGAAACATCTATTGTTCCTATTCAGCCAAACCACAGCTGAAGAAATGAAATCCACAGTACTGGAGCTAAAATAGAAAAGCCAATTGAGCTTTATCTAGCCTTCCACAGTGAAAGAAGATGAGAAAAACAGGGGCATCTTATACATTAGTGCTTATTTGATGTGTGCGACCAGCGTTTGTTCAACTTAGATCATAAATTCCTGTTAGTGAGAGGTAATCTCTCCCCCAGGAGTTTTTTCTATTTACCTTTCTCGACTTTATATAGTTTCCAATAGCTACTCTAACAGAAAAAGCCTATCCTTAATTAATAAACAAATATATATGGAAAGGAGTGAATAAATGAATAAAGTAGATAGTGGTTTCATTGAAAAAAATGCATGGAAAGAGGAGGTGAATCTGTGATAAGAAGGGAGGAGTAGAATAGATGCCTGAGGCCAGATTCGGTATCCACGTGTCATGCAAATTTGACAACAAAAGTTTCTGATGACATGTTAAACAAAAATTAATTCAAAAAGGAATACATAATGAGTCTGAGGAATTTCACAAATGCAGCCTTGGATTTTGAACATGTCCAGGCATTCCTTGCATCTTCCCAGCTGACCTACCAAGCACACAGCAAACACTCACTGGAGTACTTCAGCTCATAGAAGACTAGCGAATGTTATGGAATATAATGTTTTTATAGCATACACGGAAGTTTTGGCTCCTATAGAAATATAATGGTTTAATCATGGAAATCAAACATACACTTTCCACCTATAATTCATCAATATGCAAGTATCAATTTAGTACATCTTGGATAGAATTGTATCAGAATTTATTATCTTTTTTCCTTTTTTTATTTATTATATTTGTGTTTTAATTTTACACATCAGCCATGGGTTCCCCTGTCCTCAGAATTTATTATCTTAAAAGTTAACCATGTGAGTTGCTGACTTGAGTTTCATGAAGAATTGTTAAATATTTTAGCTTAGATTTTGGACAGTATTTATAACAATTTTTGAACTGGTTCTGAAAACATTTTTGCCATTTTCCACTACAAATTTATTTAAAGTGGTTTTTAAACATTGATGATTGTAAAAAATCAAAATATTGGTAACTAGAGAATATTGAAGATGCTTTACATCCTACATATCAAATATTTAATACTTTTTAAATAAGCAGACATACCAAGCTCTTCACTCAAATTGCTGTTATATTTAATAAATGATAAAATTACAGGTATCTTAAATACTACTTAGTTAAAATCTGTTTTGTGAGAGCTCAAGTATGAAGATCAAAGGAAAACTTGTGGGATTTGATTGTCTGCTTC
Source organism: Onychomys torridus (assembly GCF_903995425.1). NCBI lineage: Eukaryota > Metazoa > Chordata > Mammalia > Rodentia > Cricetidae > Onychomys > Onychomys torridus. Next base: position 24,540,029 of record NC_050446.1, on the reverse strand, counting down.
TACCATGTAATTCATTAGGGACTCAAGAATCAAATGTAGGCTGTCAGCCTTGGTGACAGGTGCATGCACCCACTGATCTATTTCACTGTTCTTGCCGAGTAAATTTTTAAAAATAAATTTATTATTTATTATCAGTAAATGTTTGATTTTATACTTATTTTATATATTTCATGTGGAGTGCTTCATAAAAATCTCTCCAGTGTAAATAGATCGTGAGAGAAAAAAATTAAGAAGTTTTGACATAGAAGTTAGAAAGCATAAAAGTGGAGACACTGTGTCCTTCAAAGCCACAGACTTCAAATTGAAGTTGTCCTAATCATTATATCTCATCAATTCATGTAGATATGCTATTGGTGATGTATTTTATTTTTTCTAACAGAGAAGAAATTTGTTCCCTCGTAATTCCTGGTCCCTTGAGACTTGACTTATGTGTGTAACACAATTGCTAAACAGTCTTATTAATAAAAAAGAAAACACAGAGCCAGATATTGGGGTGAAAGCTGAACAATCAGAGAAGCAGAACAAACCACAGCCAACCTCATCTCACCAACTCCTCACCGGATCTTGTTTCCACAAATCCGCTGACTGAAAGCCTATGAGTTCTCACCCATGATGGGCTCAATTGAAGTGTAGCTCCTGTCTCCTCAGGCCTTCTATACCATTCTCCACCCAGCCATGTCACTTCTTGGGACTAAAGGCGTGTGTTCTTTCCAAGTAAGGGATAAGATCTCAGGTTGTGGTATTAAGAGTGTGTGCCACCACTGTCTGGCCTCTATGTCTAATCTAGTAGCTGGCTCTGTCCTCGGATCCCCAGATATGTTTATTAGGGTACACAATTTATCACCACATATCTGCTTAATTTTTCTCCTAAGGAACAGAGGATTTTCCCCGTCAGAGTCCTTGTTCAACTCCCTCTTTCTTGTAATTCATGAAAAATCACTGTTTTGATCTCCTCTTTACTAGTCAAATATTGCATCACCAATCAATGAAATCTTTAATTCCCTTTGAAACTCATAATTGAAATCTGCTTTCCCATTCTTGCTTGTCACTTTCTGAAACATATTTTCCATTTATTACATTCTGTAGGCTTCTCCTATTAATTCTATTTCCCTGACCAGTACCCCTATGACCTACTTTACAGTTGCATATTTTACACTGAAAATTTTTACTTCATTATCCCATGTAAACTCTCCTGATGCAAATTTACTTCTGTAGTGTTGCAGAACACATCTTTTGGTACTTGATGTTTTATATCCTGATGTCAAGGAGTGTCTTTCTCTAACAACCTTTAAATAATAGGCTAATCTAGATACTTCATCTCCCAGAATCCCGAGTCAGATATTTATCATCTACTCATGGCAACTTATAGGAAAGTCCTGAAAGTGTACATGTTGAGGAGTAAGGGCAGCTTAAGTGGAAACTGAAGCTTCTCATATGCTTGTTAGTAGACCTCTATAAAAACACCTCTGTCCCTGTTATAACTTGAAGACTGCAAACTTAGCTTCAAACCTTACCCCATGTAACAAGATGAAGAGTACAAAACATATGACTCAGAATATTAAGGTCACTTGTTTAGGGGCTTTGTTAAAAAACAAACAAACAAACAAACAAACAAAAAACCCTCCAGTTTTTAACAGCTACATTACCAGAGTAAGAATAATTGTGTATAAACAGAAGTAGTATTTTGTGGTCTAAGGAAGATAGTTGATCATAGGACCACCTGGATTAAGAAAGTCAATTCATACACTAGAATGCTCCCTATCCTATCTATAAAAATATTCTCATGTGTCTGAAATGTGGTCAAGATGAGATCCCATACATGGAAACATTTATGCCATGGTTCTTCTAAAAGTATTTGAATAAACAAATGGTTCTTACAGTGTTCCCAAAAATTAGTGTAACGCTAGGTGTGACTAGGTGTGATGTGTAGAGGCTTATCAATTGCACACTAATAATTTCATTGTGTCATTCCTGTATTATAGATCATTTTAAAAATCTTTTTAACTCAGAAATTACAGAAGTAGGAAGAATTAACTACTAAAATGAGAATGACTCATCTTTTTTTTTTTTTTTTTTTTTGATTCCTGTTTGTTCTGGCTTGGAAATTTGCCAATAATGAATGTTACTTCTACCTATTATTTCAAAAAAAAAGTTCAATAAAAGTCAGTATATTAAATACCAGTCTTTGTTTTTGTAACAATCAAGTACAGATAAACATTTGTGTGTGTGTGTGTGTAAATGAAATGCCTCAAAATTATCAGTGAAGCTTGTCATAATTACTTTTCTATTTCTGTGAGAAAATGCCCGAGGAAAGGTGCTTATTGTCTTGTCACTAATGGCTTGTTTAGCCAGTTATCCCATACAGCCTGGACCACCTGCTAAGAGGTGGAACTATGCACAGTGTCATGTTTTTTTTTTTTTCCCAAATATATAATTGATCAACAAAGTACCCTACAGAGTTGGTTACAGGTAATCTAGATGGAGGCAGTCACAATAGAGCTTTTTCTTTCCAGATAACGCTATCTTATGACAACTTAACACACACACACATGCTGTGGATATCGCTCTGTGTAAATAAAGTTCTGATTGGCCAGTGGCCAGGCAGAAAGTATAGGCGGGACAAGAGAGAAGAGAATTCTGGGAAGTAGAAGGGCCGCCTACCGCCGCCATGAAAAGCAACATGTAAAGACACTGGTAAGCCACAAGCCATGTGGCAAAGTATAGACTAACAGAAATGGGTTAATTTAAGATAAAAGAAACAGATAACAAGAAGCCTGCCACAGCCATACACTTTCTAAACAATGTAAGTTTCTGTGTGCTTTCTTGGTTGGGTCTGAGCGACTGTGGGCCTGGCGGGTAAGAGAGATTTGTCCTGATTGGGCCAGGCAGGAAAACTATAACTACACACACACACACACACACACTCAAAACCAGGATAATCTTGAACAATTTCCAAAGAGTTTACAGGCACGTGAAATAACCAACCAAGCTATTTTATTTCAGTGTCCCAAAACAGTGGACAGACAGAGTTGGAGGGGTATTAAATTATATCATACAATACTTTTAAAAGTAGAGAAAAGCAATTCTCATTCATACAATACCTTCTCTTTCTCGCCAATTGGACTCCTGGAGCACTATCTGGGGCCTGGTCAAGGATCTTTGTATCCACTTCCATCAGTTATTGGATGAGAGTTTTAGTAAGACAGTTAGGGTGTTTGGCCATCTGATCACCAGACTAGGTCAGATAAGGCTTTCTCTCTACCATTGCCAGGAGTCTATAGTGGAAGTATCATTGCGGATTTCTGGAGGCCTCTCTAGCATTTTGCTTCTTCCTGTTCTCATGTGGTCTTTATTTATCATGGTCTGTTATTCCTTGTTCTCCCTTTCTTGATCCAGCTGTGATCTCCTGCTCCCCTAAGCTCTCTTTCCCTCGAACATTGCCCTTCATTACTCCCACTGTCATCCAGGTTGTTCATGTAGATCTCATCCATTTCTCTGAACAAGATTGGAAAAAGCACAGGGACAAATAGCCAAACTAATGGAAACACATGAATTATGAACTAAAAGCTGTGGAGCCCCTAACTGGATCAGGATATGTGAGACAACTGAATAGCTTGAACTGTTTGGGAGGCACCCAGGCAGTGGGAACCAGACCTGTCCTTAGTGCATGAGCTGGCTGTTTGGAACCTGGGGCTTATGCCAGGACACTTTGCTCAGCCTGGAAGAAGGGGTCTGGACTTGCCTGTACTGAATCTATCAGGTTGAGCTGAATCCCCAGGGGAGACTTTGCCCTGGAGGAAATGGGAATGGGGGAGGGGAAGAGCTGGGGGGAAGGTGGGGGCAGGGGTGGGAGTGGGGAGGACAGGAGAACCCATGGCTGATATGTAAAATTAAAACACAAATATCCATATAAAAATAAAATTTGAAATAAAATTAAAACAAAAGAGAAAAGCTTCGTTGTTCTTCAGCATTTGTTTCTCCAATGTTTAGTTTGTCATATATTAGTGAAAAGCTTCATTACAGGCCTTTAGACTTGATTGGCAAATTTGAGCATGCTGACTGCATCCACACAGTTCTCTGACATTTGGCACACAGATTTATCTTAATATGCTATTATGAGAGTAAAGAGCGAAGTGACCCCAAGCTGCCTTTGTGTTGTAAGTGTGCAGGATGACTCCACTGATGCAACTGAACTAAAATGGGTCTGTTTTTCACCAACCACAATTTGGTAACGCACCAACACATTTTTAATTAAAAATATGTCAGGAGTACACTAGTGAAGACATCATATATTATTCTTAGATGTTCCATTTCCTCAAACTGTAATCGGAATCTTATCTCTGTTAGTCGGTGACAGAACATTTATTAAGATATTTCAGTAAAATCTAGAATCCTGGTGCTATACAACTGCGTTTTAGGTTACATGTACTTACTCTACCACAGCAATTTTTATGACATAATGAAGATGTGGCATTTGTCCTTGACAGTGCAGCAGAAGGTAGCAAAAACTCTAATGGATACTTGTATTGTACTCCAGTGCTCACACTGAAGAAGTTACAAATATTCACGGACATTGTAGAATCAATTAGAGCATGACTACTTCCATAGCAGAGAGGTCAGAGCAGCACGTTTATATGTAGAGGGTAAGGGCTACTGGTTCATAATGTGTGTCCCAAGGTCCACGAGCAACAGAGAGTATTGCTAGATTCACATAGAAAGCCCATACAAAGTCTGCCTTCCATCTTCTAGCATCTTCTAAGCACTTTCTTAAGTGTCTTATAGTTTTTATTTCCTGGGTTACACATATTTCCACGTGTTTTATATTTTGTGACCATCAAGAATGAGATTGTTTTCATGATTTTTTTTTTCATAATGTTGTCATTGGTAGTTAGGAAGACTGCTGATTTATAAGTATAGTGTGTGTGTGTGTGTGTGTGTGTGTGTGTGTGTGTGTGTGTGTGTGTCTGTCTGTCTGTCTGTCTGTCTGTCTACATGCATACTCATGTGTGCATGTGTGCCACAGTAGAGTAAAGAATGTTTGAAGACAACCTGTTAGGTATAATTCATGCACACTGCTTCTCTATAGGCTTCAGTTCACTTTTCAAATGGTAACAAAAAGTGATTCACCTGCTATGGAAATTTGTTTGGTGAATTCTTAAAACTTTGAAAAATTCCACTTGTTCACAATTAACAAAATAATGAAGTAGGTATTCATACACACATACACACACACACACACACACACACACACACACACACACACACAAACCATAGTTCTATTCCTGAGACAAAAGATGGAAGATGCTCTAGTGTGCTTTAGTGATGGGAAGATAAATAAGATATATACACTCAATATACAGGATGGGTAGTACCCAGTCAACAAGGATCCTAAAATGCATGAGTAACATTTTAGTAATAGAAAGAATGCAGGTATTATAAGTCACACATTCTACTAATACTTAAATGAAATTTTAAGAAAATTCATTGCCAAGTAAATTACTTGCTGACCAAGACCTTAAGGAAGGAAGGAATTTAAAATACCTTCTAAGTACTGGATTTTACTTCAGAGAAATTAAAATGTTTGGAACTAGAGGTGATAGGTGGACACAAATTTAAATGAATCAAATGCCTTTTAATATATAATATTTAATATAAAATAATATTTAATTTGATTTTTTAATATAAAATAGTTAATTTCTTTTTGTGCGAGTTGTGTCTCAATAAATACTTAAATTAAAAAGCCCAGTATGGGAATTGATGTTCAGATATGTGTGTGGCTGCTATTCATTCAGTGATTAACCCAACACATGTTTTCCCAAATACTGCAACATTCCAAATAATTAGTAATAACTATGTCATCATTTCCTTTGTAGTAATATTGGCTGACATATACATTATAAAAAGTTGAAATATTCTCGTTTATTCAGAGACATTTTTCAACTGCAAAGTAAACTACTAAAGCAACATTGAAATTTAATTTGTAATCTATATTGAAAGATATTAGCATCTTGCAATGCTCAGTATAACCATCTCATAAAAATTAGTGGTACCTTGATTTGTATTCACAGAGTAAAGTTTCACCCTTGACTAGTGTGAAGAAACAGTGTATTGGGGATGCACTCATACTGCATGTATTTTTTTTTTTTCTGTGTTGGGGAGATAATCAATCTCATAAACAAATTGTACTTGTTCTTTCCTATCCTTTTTCTAATTTCAAGTATATTAAAGTAATAGACAAATAGGATTTACATACTTTTCATTTGTAAAACCTGATATTTTTTACATAATTCTGCATTGCAAATTGACCACTACTCATTATACTAATTAACATATCTACCACTGCATTAGCTGAAGCTTATTTATGAAAATGTGGTTTGAGTTCATAATAATACCCATATAACTTATTGAAAATAATTCCTAATATTCTATGACATTTTGTGTCTATGGTGTGAGTTTGTAATTGGTCCTTTATTGACCTAAATGGAGATGAGAACTAAATTGATTAGCCTTCTAATAAATTCCAATTTTGAGATATTCATCAATTTAATTACTATTGGGTTTAATGATCCAATTTTGATTTGTTAATCTATTTTAATGAATTGCAAATACAATGAAACTCAATAAAATAATCAAAAATTGAAATTTAAAATATAACATATAAATGAATATTAAGTTGAAGGAGACAGTTGCTATATTGATTAAAGATAAATCTTTAAAATAATTTTGAAAAACATAACAAGTTTCAGTACATAGCAGAAGTTTCTTTAGTAATGAAAATGGAGTGTGCATTTTTATAGGCAACACTTGTAAACAAAAACATTTTGTTTCATTTTTTTGAAAACACTAAACCAATTGTGAACTTCATGAACTTCCAGCCTTCCAAGTCTCTAGTGATCCACGAACTGGATTTTGTAAAATCACATACTGCAATGAGGTTTGTGGGTTTTTGATTTGTTTTATTTTGTTTTTTAAAAACTTTAAGCAGCTTTTACAATTGTTATCATACTGTGAGTCTATTAATTTTTCATTTGTTACTGTTACAGACACTCTTGATTTGTGACTGCTTGTCAATGTTCTCTTTGCCATTCTGTGGAATGTTTTAAATATGGGTCTTATTAATGAAAGGTAGATTTCAAAGAAACTTACTCTGCAGTAGTTGACTCCTGTGCACACTTGTAAAATTTTGGGTGACTTTTCTTATATGAGATTCAATGCTTGCTAGGCAAGAAATCTGAAGGCTTTGTATTCTCCTTGCTCTATATTTGAAACATTAAATCATCCATTTTGAATGAAATTAAGTTTTGCAGTAACTCATCCTACCTAACTACCAGCTTTTATATGAATTTCTCTACAGTAAATCACTAACAGTATAGTTTGTTATACTTTTTGGTTTAGGTTTTTCTATCATACCTAACATAGACATTAATACTCAACATCATGAGTCTGAAATTTCTTAAAGATTTTCAAAGATATCAATAATAAATTATTCTAGTACATTGTCACCTACAAAATTTTATACTCCTTCACACACAATAATAATTGAAATTTACCATAATTACTTGTTTCTTTTTTAACAAATATATCCAAGGTCTGAGATTTTGGCAAAACACTAACTAACTCATATTTAAATTCCCATTACCTAACAGAATGCTAAATTATACAAGAAAAACATTAAATAAATCTTTTTAAATTATAAAATGGATTCAGGGAGAAAGGTGATAAGGTCACAGAATAATAACTACCAAATTATATTATTAATTTTTCAATGTATTTATTAAAAATAAAATATATTTGTTGGGAATATTATTATAAAACAAAATGCAAATTTTCATCTTAATCTTCAAGATTTATTCAACTCTTTTTGAGCAGTGGATTTTTGCTTATTTCTTATTCCACAGATTTTAATATTCCTGTGTGTGCAATATGCAATATATTGGAAATATCATTTATGTATTACTTAAGCAGCTGGCTGTAGAAGTGGGGTAGACACCACAATGTAGCAGATCCAAGCGTATTTATCTTAGTCTTTTCTCCCAGCTACCTTGGAGGGGATGAGCTCATTCCCTAGCCCTGTGACTGGGAGACAGAAACAACGAGGGCATTCAAACCACTCTCCCCTAAAAACAACTAGAAGGTATAGGATTTCCAAGATATGTTACTATTGTTTCTCCTGTGCTTAAACAAACAAACAAAAAAACAAAACAAAAAAAAAAAAACAGAAAAAAAAGGACTGTGGAGATTGAGAAGCAGATACCCAGCCATGTTGAGCCTTAGTCAGGTACTCCAGCAAAACTGCTCTGTCTCCAGTCAACCTCTTACAGACATTGTAAACCTCAGATTTAATGATGCTGTCTTCACTCATTCTTCACCTGGATATCCCAGAAATCTCTACAGAATGCTGGTAACACTTGGATTATTAACCTAGCTTCCTCTTCTAAATAGATAAACATCTGCCACTTTCTGGTTGTTGTTTTGTTTGATATATGTTTAATATAACCCACTCTTTTGAAACCAAAATTACAGCAACTGTAGAATACCCACCAGACTGTACAGAACAATGTATGTACATACTCACATTATGACAAGTGATGTCTTCATAATATGTTCTGGCTCTTATAATTCCAGATACCTTGTTGAATTATCTAACCAAAGGATTCTTGTAGTGTATGTACTGCACTTCATTTCTGCAGTGTGTGAATCATGCTTTGTCAATGATGGTTTTATGATATAATTCATATGTAGGCACTAATTTTGATTTTGTATTGGCATATTTACATGCTTCTGCAGGTTAGTGAAGTATTTAGGCACTAATTTTAGACTAAATATTATTAATTTGGCTGGTTTTATAACTTAAAATTTACTAAAATTATTTTCAAATCAATGGCTTTCCTGTTCTAAGTTAAACCTAAAGCCTCAATTTCATTATATTTTATCTTCCATTTACAATAATTATCTAATACAATGAATGTTCTATCAGATAAATATAATTAAATTTAAAAAGCAGTAATAAAATTATAAATACCAATGCCAGTCCACCTCTAGCATACAATTCTTTTTTGATCTCATTAATTTTGAATGGGGGATTGTCAGACACCATTGGTGAACAGCCACCGAATCAGAATAACAAAGCTAGAAAATTGTAGAAAAGATTGTAACAGGAATGGACATTGGGAAGAGCTCTTTCCCAGCACAAGGCACAAAGGAGTGGCATCCACTTCCGCGTAACTTCTGTGAAACAGAAAATCAATCAAGAAACGAAGAGAGTGTTGGGTTATTTGTTCACCACAAGATTCAGGCAAAGCCCTTGGATTACTGGTGCAGGGAGTAGGAGCAAAGGTTTCTGCCACAGGGAGAATTTCAAGAAATGTATTGGACCTCACTGCCACTGCTAGTAGAAGGCACAGCTTGGCTCTCTGCAGACCAACAGGAAGTCGTTGTTAACCATAATCCGCAGACATGAGAAAACACAGTACAATGCAGAACAGTAGAACACAGATGATGTTCTAAGTGCAAATTTGATTTGTCCCAAGAAGGTAAGGTTTACTCACCATGTAAAAACTACAAGTTTGTCACTTCATTCTAAAATATCCAATTCATATTATTGCATAAACTTCAGAACAATCATTTTTATATACTCAAAATGTATTCACAATTAAAAACAGGAAGCAAAAGTGTTGGAGAGAAATTTTCAACTTCTCGCAGAACACTTATGCAAAACCAGTGTCTAGTATACTAAGTGCTTCTGCTGAGTAATTTAACACATGATTTAAGGCTGGCATGGTAGTGTAAAAGTGAGGAATTCCTTCACATGACAATCTGAGACAAGGTGACAGTAGAGAGATCCAAGACTCTCTGGAAAATAAAACAAAGGAAAACGTAAACCAACAAGAAGGATTGAAATGAAAGCAGTGGTATCCCGTTTCAAAATTCTGACTTTTTTATTCAGCCCAGTAGTTGTTTCATTTCAGTGAGGTTTTGCATAAAAGAAAGTAGGAATCATTGTGGCTGGAAATAAGAACAGCATAAGTGCATGTAAAGGCAGTGGTTGTCGAATGACCATAAGGGATCAGTGAGAAGGCTGAGCCAGTAAAGGAAGTTGCTATCAGTCCCAAGGACATGAGGTTGATGGGTAGAATCCACATGGCAGCAGAGGGGAAATTACAGAAAGCTGTCCTTTGACTTCCTCATGTGTACCAAAGTAACCATGCACTTCTCGAGACACACAGTAAATAATTAAGCAAATAAGTAAATGTTATAAGATAAATGTCTGATAGAATCGCTGACAGGTATTAGGACATATGTGCTTTTGGCCATGTCACAAAATATAAAACTATATACAAAAACCAAATCTTTAAAATGAGCTAGTAACTAATATTTTTGAATCAAAATAATAGAAATTATAAAATATAGATGTAAATATCATTAAAATAGGAAATATGTATATATAAATTGTTTATTTGCATACTAAGAAACAAAAGTTTTTGCTTACAAAATCAAATACATGTGAATAGAGAAAAAATATACCCTAGTCACAATTTTTTAATGATTAAAAATACTGAGTACGAAATGAATTAAAAACCCTTTAGAAAATTTACTGTAAGTAATAGAATGTTTATAAAATTCATATAGAAATACACATGCATTAGAATGTGTGAAAACTTACATAAAAATAAAGATGAAATACTTAATGTACTTGGCATCAAGACTTGCTGTGAAGCTATAATAAACCAGTGTGGTATTTGCTTAAAATGGTCATACAAATCAATGAACATAGTAAAAAATGAAAAATTAACCTCTACAAATGGATTCAATGGAATGCAAAAATGTTACCCACATGTTAAACACATAAGTGTTTATCCTTTTGCCAGTGAGCAAAGCAAAGATGTTCACTGTGTAAAATAATGTCCAATGTATACCTTTTCTATATATTAAATTAGTTTGGAAGTTCATAAACATTTTAGATGTATTCATTTTCTTACATGTGTATGAATGTCTTGCCTGCATGTATTTCTATGCATTCCATCCAAGGTTCAAGCCAGCTGAAGTCAGCAGAGAGTGTTGGATTCATTGGAACTTTAGTTATAAGTGGTTGTGAGCCACCATGTGGGTGCTTTGAACCAAACCTAGGTTCCCTAAAAAACAGAAACAAAAAACCAAAAAAGCAAACCAAAACAAAAACAAGTGCTCTAAACAAGTGAGCCATCTCCCTAAGCCCTTAAATGCAGTTTCTTCTTCCCACCTACTAAGCAAGCCTGACTCTACTTAACTTCTGAGATCAAGCAAGGTCCAGCTAGTTCCAGGTTACATAGCTAGGGGCAGGGGCTACAACTGCAGGCTTGTCTATGCAAGGTAAGTGCTCTTCCTGTGGGCTATATCGCCACCCTGAAAGCGTGAAATTTCATCTAAATGCACAAAGTTAAATCTAAAAAAGTTTTCTAGAAAATATTAAGGTATTAAATTAGGTGGTTATTTATTGTCTAAAACACAAAGTTTCATATCACAAAGGAGAAAAAAAATAACTTTGTTACAATGTAAAGCACTACTCAACCAACTGAAAAACTCAGGTTAAGTAGGTAAAATCATCTGAAAATCACTGATTCATAAATTGAAATTCCAAACAGATGGTTAAATAATAAAGTGACTTAATTAGTAACTAAACAATTGAAGATAAAGTAATCCTGAGAAAAGGAAGGGTGGCTTTCCTGCAAATTCTGTCAAATGTTTAATTAATATTATAAAGTTAATATTATTCTGTTCAAGCATTTCCAAAAAATCTCAGATGAAAGAATATTTCCAAACATTCGATATGTGCAATATTATCATACCAAAGTTAGAAAAAATACTAAAGAAGGGACAACCAACAGGAGCTTCAAATTCAAATTGATGCAAAAGCCTTCAACAACATCTAAAAAATAAGCTAAAAACATATTACATCTATTGGATACTATAGCTGGCAAAATTTATTCTGGAATTCAAAGGAACATCATAACAAAAAAATCAAATAATTACCATGTTAATAGAAATAAAATAAAATGAGCATGTAACTGACAATGGAAAAACACTGAAAGTCTTTTTCATAATAAAACATTTGGTGCAAACTAGGTATACATGTAAACTAACTCAACTGACTGGAAGCAACGCTTCTAGAGCTACATTTACCAAAGTCAATAGTGAAGAATTGGAATGTTTCCTCTAAGATTCTGCCCCAAAGTCATTTTTACACCTATTTCACATGCTTTTGTAAGTGCTAGCAAGAGTTATTAGGCAAGAAAAAAATAGAAAACTTTCAAATGGGGAGACCTTGATTTGGGAGATGTGGGGATATGGAGTGGCTTGGGAGGGAGGGCTGGACGATGGGAGGAGGGAGGGGGTGGGGTCTGTGGTTGCTATGTAGAGTGAGTAGAAAATTTCTTAATAAAGAAAAATGGAAAAAAAAAGAAAACTATCAAATGGAAAAAAATATGAAATAAAACCATGTTGTATTAAAACTTAACATGTTCTTGTATTCTTATATGACTGTTTTAAAATCTTGCTTCAGATTTTTTTGAAGAAGTAAAAATACACTCTAAAGTCCTTTTAGAATCTCCATGGATCCAGTGGAACCAAAGCAATCCTGAAAATGAAGAACATGGTAAGAACTCAAACTTTCAGAGTTCTAAGCAGAATTACAAATCTACAGTAATGAACACTGTGTAGTAATGACAGACACCTAACCTAAAGCAAAGAAATAGAGTGCAGTCATAAATCTTCATATATATTTATTAAAATCATTTTAAATAAAAGTGTCAATACAATTGAGGGGAAATGGAACTTCGTTCTAAAAATAGCCAATTAGCTCACAACAACAATAAAAATCACTAATCATTGCTACTAGCAATAATCAGAAAGAAAAAATTATATGTCAGAATTTGGAATTGTTATCTATGGTTAATGGAAATGTAAAATGACACAGAGGTTCCTTAAAAATATAAAAATGGGTTATTCTATGTCCTAGCAATACATCTTTGGATCTCAAATAAGTGGAAGAGGGACTTGAACATACATTTATTTAAGCAAATATTTATATGAGTATAACATACAAGGGCAAAACTAGGGAACATTAAATATTTTTCTTTATAGGAGGTACTGTGGTCATGGTGTCTTTTCACAGCAATAGAAACTCTAACCAAGAAAGTCAGTATGGTAAACTTTATTTGATGTGGATTTTACAACTAAAAGGAAATTCAAAATGTAGCAAAAAAGGGATACAAATGTAGCATAAAAGGGATTGATAAATTATATGTTTACTCAGATTACATAAAGAATTCTTATGACTTAACATTATTAAATGACACTGTTTTAAAATGGGTAATTTAAATAGCTGTTCCACAAAAATATATTTTCATAGTAATTAGGAAAACACCTGTTAGAAGTATTAGTAATTTGGGAAAAATTAATTAATACAATAATTCAATAGAACTATTTATCTACATCAAGTATCTGTGTGGATAGTACCACATGCTAAAAAGATTAAAAAACAACTGGGAGATTTATATATTCTTGATCCAAATTTAAATAATAAAACTTAAAAGAAAAACCTCCTAGATTTATCAGGGTTAAACTGATACCATATAACTCCAGCAAATGCCTGGAAACATAACAGTATTTTATTCCTATACAGACACTTTAAGTATATATAGAGAATAGTTTTGCTAATAAATTTCCCACATGAAAAACAACTCAAATATCCCCAAGGAATTATTAATTGAACAAGTTGACTGGTATCCATGCAAAGAAAAAAATAGCAGCAACAAATGGAGAAATGACCAATAAATGTTACATGGTGAATACATCTCAAAAGCATTTAGTGGCTCTGTGCTTCCCTTCATGACTCATTTGGGAAAAGGCAGACTATAGGGATAGGATTCACATTAGGGATTGTATTGGGGGAGGGATGTACCTTGGGAAGCATGATGAGGAAATCTTAGAGAAAATAATGGACACCTCTTATCTAATTTTTTGGCATTCTTCTAATAACTATAAATTTTGTTGAAATTCATGTAAATTAATATGAGAAATGGCTTATTACTAATTGCTAATTGTGATTTACTACATTTTAGTTTTAAAAAGAACCTGTAAAATCAGGAGTTACTGTTGGGAGGTCAAGAGGAGCTCCCTGTACCACTGAAGACATTTTCTCATGAAAGCCTTTCATAATTTCACTATAAAAGACTGATTTATTTGATATTATGATTTTATGTTGTTTTATTTGTAAAGTATTTTTCTAATGTTCAATATCTATAAAAATCTTTATCCTCTCTTTTATAAGGTCCATGTACATGTTTATGTTCAGTCTATCATTAGTTTATGATTTTGCATAATGTGACCCTTCATTATGACATAGTCCTGTTTTTGTAATTGGGTCTGTTTCATTATATTACAGTATTTCCATATAATTAATAAAACCGATTAGACCTTTTTTAAAAAAATAGCAATCATAAAAACAGCAAAATGTATTTGTGTCATACATTTAGTACTACATATGGAATTTCACTTCTAAGTACAAAGAAAAATACTTTAAACAGCCAAAATTTTGTTACTGCTTTGTAATGTCTTATTTGACCTTTAAAAAGAACTCATCTATTATTTTAATAAAACATCCATGCATTGTGCACAATGAGAAGCACAATAAATATTGTTCAGTGCTATCTCTTAGGTACCTACCAGACACAGATAAGTTTACCCTGAAGAATAAGAAACAGGAGGGAACTGGGGGAAAATGGCATGAGACTCAGCTTCATAATTTATGAAAATATATGACACAGGCTTGAAGAAACCTGAGAGTCTCCTTATTACAATCCACTGGTTTCTGTTTGATTAATTTAACCAAACTGAGTTTCATCTATCTTGTAGACTTCATGATACAGTTATCAGCTGTTAAGATCAGAGTTTCATATTTGTATTCTTGCATAAATATCTGAAGAAAGTCAAGGAAACAAAGTGACATTTGGTGGTACATATACATGGAAACAAATAGTCTTTTGTAGTTAAACACTGAAACAATGCAGGTGAGGTATATAATGAAGTCATCCAAATTTGAAATCCCAATATTCTGCCAGTAAGAAAATAATATTTTCTGGGAGTATAAAATGACTCCATGTGTTGTTAATCAATCATTCAGTTAGCTTCCTGCTGGTAGTTATATCAGATCTATCACCATTGTGAATATTTTACCTGTGAAATCAGGGAGAAAAGGTAATTAAACACACATTAACCAGAACTAGGGGTTTGTGTACAGCAATCTATTAATCAATATTGAGTGAGTATTGTAATAGGTGTCCGGAAGGAACTGAGATTTAGCTTTCCCATCAAATATGAATACAAAGAGAATGCTCATTCTGTACCAGGATGAACAGAGGGTACAGGAGAGAAAATCCTGGAGAGTGGAATACAACAGAAAACTCTCAATAGAAGAGTCCCAAATTGCCTGAAAGACATTTAAGGAAATGGAATCCAAAATGACTCCAAGATACCATCTTATACCTGTCAGAATGACTAAAATCAAAACACTGATGTCAGCTTATATTGGAGAGGATGTGGAACAAAGGGAACACTATTCCACTATTGGTGGGAGTGCAAACTTGTGCATCCGCCTTGGAAATCAGTATGGCGACTTCTCAAAAAAATGGCAATCAATCTACTTCAAGACTCAATGATACCACTCTTGGGCATATACCCAAGGGATGCTCAAGCATATCACAAGGAACACTTGTTCAACTATGTTCATAGCAGCATTAATTATAATAGCCAGAACCTGGAAGGACCTAGATGCCTCTCAACTGAAGAATGGATTAAGAAAATGTGGTACATATAGACAATGGAGTATTACTCAGCTTTAAAAAGCAATGACATCATGAAATTTACAGGCAAATAGATGGAACTAGAAAATATCATCTTGAGTGAGGTAACCCAGACTCAGAAAGACAAACATGGTACATATTCACTCATAAGTGGATACTAGATGTAAAGCAAAGGATCACCAGACTGCAACTCACAGCTCCAGAAAAGCTAGGAAACAATGAGGACCTTAAGAGGAATGTATGGATCACCTTAGAAAGGAGAAACAGAGGAGATCCCCATGAGAAACTGGGTGTTCAGGGACAATAGAGGTTAGGGAATCGGGGATGGTCCAGTTGGGGGAGGACTGAATGTGAAAGCAATGAACAAGGTATCTTGATAAAAGGAGACATTATGGGGTAAGGGAGAAACCTGGTGCCATAGAAATTTCCAGGAATCCTGCCAGGCGGTGGTGGCGCATGTCTTTTATCCCAGCACTCAGGAGGCAGAGCCAGGTGGACCTCTGTGAGTTCAAGGCCAGCCTGGACTACCAAGTGAGTTCCAGGAAAAGGTGCAAAGCTACACAGAGAAACCCTGTCTTGAAAAACCAAAAAAAAAACCAAAAAACAAAAAACAAAAAAAAAAAAAAAACCAAAAAAACAAAAGAAAAGAAAATTCCAGGAATCCACAAGGATGACCCCAGATTAGCCTACTATCAACAGTAGTACAGGTGCCTGAACTGGCCTACCATGGTCATCAAATTGGTGAATACCCTGTCATCATAGAGCCTTCATCCAGTAACTGATGGAAGCAGGTGCAGAGATCCACAACCAAGCACCAGCCCGAGCTCTGGGAGTCTAGTCGAAGAGAAGGAAGAGGAATTATATGAGCAAAGGGAGTCAAGATCATGATGGGGAAATCTACAGAGACAATTGAACAAAGCTCAAAGAAACTCACCAACTTTAGATAGACAGCTGTGGAACCTGCATGGAACTGGACTAGTCCCTCTGCATATGGGATACAGTTGTGTAGCTGTGTCTGTTTGAGGGGCCCCTGGCAGTGTGATCAGGATCTATCCCTGGAGCATGAGCTGGCTTTGTGGATCCCATTACCTATGGTCAGACACCTTGCTCAAACTCTAATAAAGTGAGGAGGGGTTTGATCCTGCCTCAAATGAATGTACCAGGCTTAACTGTCCCCCTCATGGAAGGACTTACACTATTGGAGGAAGGGACAAGTGGTAGGGGATGAAGGGAAGGTGGGGGGAGCTGGAGTAGAAGTGAAATGGGGATCTGTGGTTGGTATGCAAAATAAATAAAAAATTAAAAAAAAAAAGAAACTTGGAGAGCAAAGGGTTTGCTTATGCTTATTTGTTCCAATGAGGTTTTATTGTGAAGGTGAAGGAAGTAAGGGCAGGACCTCAAGGCAGGAACTAGTTCAAAAGCCAAGATGGATCCCTGATTAAAGACTTGTTTCCCATGTCTTACTCAGCCTGCTTCCTTATAGTTCCTAGGAACTTCAGTCCATGTGTCAACTGCCCAAAGTGAGCTGGACCCTCCTATGGGAATAAGATGCTGCTGCCAGATCTTTTTCTCTAAAATGCCAGAACAAGGCATTGTCTTCCTGTGATGTCTTTCCAACAGCCTCCAAAAATGGACCCAAGTCCAGAGCAGCAAGAGGAAACAGGGTGGTAAAAAGAAAGAATCTCCTTGTGTTCTTTGATATATGGCCTACCAAGGCATTGCCAAATGTGATAGTAACAGGCTAAGTGGCCTGTGCCCACTTAATCATACCCTAAGGACACTGGCCTGAAAGGTAAACACGTAAAAGCCTTCACTGTCATCTATTAAGATACAAATGTAGCCAAAAGAGAAGAATCCATGATGATGTTGAACTGCCCCAGGTATACAAACACTAGTCTGGCCATGTATTACAAGCCTCCTCTCAACAGCATCCCAGTTACCTTTACTGTTCTTACTTCCTTTGGATGTAAGATCCATGGCTCAAAGAAATAAAGGCATGCAGCTATATAGTTAGCTGCTTTCCAACCTTAAGACATAGGGCTACACCCCCAAATTGGCAGAGGATTACAAACTAGATCCCATGTTTTGCTTCACTGGCCTACAGCTTGAACAGGAATAACACACATAGCACAGTCAAAACAGATCTGGCGAAGTGTCAGATTCCAGGATATGATTCTACATTATTCCTGGAGTTTCTTGCCAAATCAAATGTTTGCTCACACATTCGTGAATTTCATTTTCTGAAGAGAATATAATATCTTAATTTTCTTATGAAGCAATGTTATAAAATATTCTGTTGTCCCTATTAGTGGAGGTGTGGGTAAGCCAGCCCCAAACTTGTAAGCATGGGAGAGCTGTCACCACTACTCATCTGTTATGCATTGTTATGGATGGGGAAGAGATACCCCCTTTCCTATCTCCCCTTATCAACTGCAATAGACTAGAGAGCTGACTCTCCCCTTGCCAGTTCCAGCACTCAAGAAAGTGGGCCCTACTCCTAGCCTAGACAGCTCAGTAGAGCTGTCCATGTGGTTAGAGGTGAGGGTGACCCATCCTGAATGTTGTGAGCAAGGTTCAGCTGTACCTATTACTCATCTAACATGTTGTCTTTTCTTGGTAATAAAATACAAAAATATTATTCTCCACAGTACTTGTGTATAGTGGAAGCTAACATTAGGAGTAACATCTCTGAGTTCTAGTTTGGCAGAATAGGTATAGTGGACAGATTCAGAATGATGTCTTTCATACAATGTGCATATCACATGACCAGTAACATAACATAGTCAAATCCATGTGTTTATCAAAGATATCATAGTGTGAGTTCTTCAGAACTATGCACATGTGATAATTGATCCACTTGGACTTATCCTTTTGTATTCAAACGATTTCACGTACTTGATACTGCTTAAGTATCTTTCTTTAGCATACTGAGAGTGGTTAACAACTGAACTGTGAAAAATGCATTACAGGACATTTAAGTCTAATTACTGAAGGCATAGTACAAATCATAACAAGAGAATGGGACTGGAACTTGGCAGAATGCTTTGCGTTTTATTTATCATTTTGATGATAATTAAATAAGGAGAAGTGTTGCTAGAGTTTTCCTGCCTGGCCCACAGTCAGGACAAATCTCTCTCACCCACCAGGCCCATAGACGCCCAGACCCAAACAAGTAAACACACAGAAACTTATATTGCTTACAAACTGTATGGCCATGGCAGGATTCTTGCTATCTAGTTCTTATATCTTAAATTAACCCATTTCTGTTAGTATATAAGTTGCTGGCAGTATCTGTCTCTCTCCCTTTGCCCTCCACTTCCCAGAATTCTCCACTCTCCTTGTCCCACCTATATTTCTTGACTGGCTATTGGTCAATCAGCGTTTTATTTATACAGAGCAATATCCACAGCACTTCCCATTTTCTTTTCTTTTTAAAGGAAGGTTTTATCTTTCACATAGTAAATTTATATATAACAAAACAATTATCAAGCAAGAATTTCAGTTACAATATTAAAGAAGATATCCTATCTATCTTATATTTTGAGTCTAAGGTTTTATATCTAACTTATCTTTTATCATAACTGAGGAAATTATAACTATCTAGTCTTTAACCACATCAAAGACCTCAAAAGGATATATTGTTACCTGAGAACCAGGAGAAGGATGCAAGCAACTTTCAGGAGTCTTGCAGGGTAGACAGAGATAGCTGAAAGCCTGGACAGTCACCTAATGTTCCTTTGTAAAGTTGGGGCATTTGTCTTTAGCCCATAGGGCTAGAGTCTCTTGGTCACTTTTCTCAGTGTCCTGTACAATGTCTGGCAGTTTCTTCTGCGAAGCAGGAACCTGAGGGACCATTTTGTCAGGCAAAGTTTAGTGGTCACCTTTCTATGGGTCCTGCATGTACAGTTGATCAAGTTGTCCAGGCAAGGACAGTTTCTTGCCCAAATGGCTATTTTTGCCAAGGTGAAGATAAACTCCATATGAAGTGTCTTTGTTCTGTATGTCAAATATGTTGCTCTGACTGATTAAAAGAAATAAAGTACTGATTGGCCAGTAGCCAGGCAGGAAGGATAAGGTAGGCCGGACAAGGAAGAGGAGAAGAATGGGAACAGGAAGACTGAGGGGATAGACTGCCAGCCGCGGCCATGACAAGATGTAAGGTACTGGTAAGCCACAAGCCACGTGGCAAAGTATAGGTTAATAAAAATGGGCTAAATATAAAAGTAAGAGCTAGACAATGGTAGGCCTGAGCTAATGGCCAAGCAGTTTAAATAATATAAGTGTCCACATGATTATTTTGTACGTGGGTTATGGGACCGCGGGGGCTTGGTGGCACCTGGAGAGAAGCTCTCCAAATACAGAGAAAATTATTGGAATTACCGTCTTATAGTTATTATAAATAGGTCAAAATAGATTGACATGTGAAACAAGTGAGCTGTTCATTCTCTAGTGAATATACCAACACCCATGCTCACAGTGAAAACACAGAAAAACAGGTAAGTTACCATACCAAAAATTAATGAAAATTATAAAATGAAGATGGTGATTTCATCTATGATCATGAGCTTGAAAAGTTTGTCATTTAATTCTGTTTAAAAAAATACTAAATAGAAATTTCAAAAATGTGTCAGGGAAAATGCTACCAATCACATAAGATTATTAATCAATATTTCTGTGGTATTAAGTTTTACTTAATATTTCAAATCTCCACTCAGCAATATATTAATGAACAAACATTTTAAAATGTCTTAAACTGAAATTTGTAATGGCTTGCATCACCATGCTACCAAAATCTGATTTATTATTTGTCTCAGTTTCAAAATTAATTACTTAAAGTCAATAGAATTGGTTAGCAGACCAAGTGATGAGTGGGATCACTTTCCCTTGTCTGGTTAGGTGAGAAACAGAAAATATCAAATTATATGCTTAATTTTAAGGAGAAGGTTGAATTTTAGTTCTGTGCACTTATTTAAATATATGACACTTATAGATTTTTAATACCATGCTTATATATATTTGCAACAATTTTAATTGAGTTTTTTATAATATCAAGTTATACTCTACTCTCTATTTTGGAGGAAAGGGCAAATCTATCAGGGCCTAGAGATTGTTGACTAGTAGCCCTGTGATAAGGAAAAGCCCAGCCCTTGACCGCAGGAGATGGGGACAAGTGTAACACCCTTTTCCCTCACTGATGTGGAATAATCATATCCCTGAATCCTTTATATTCAACAAAACCTGGGGAGTATTCATAGCCCTCTGTAAATGTTACCAAAGCACAGAAGCTCCCTACCTTACTGTGAGTGATATAGTTTTGTTTCTTATAGAAGACTGCAGAAGTAGCTAAAGAACACTGATAACTTGGCAAAAAAAAAATGTATTGGAAATAAGAATTTATCAAGGAAAAATTTATTCAGAATTTGTATGTTTTCCTTATTCTAATTTGTGATAAATATTTCTGACTGTTACACCTTTCTTCTTTTTTAAATTTATTTATTTTATTTGTGTTTTAATTTTACACATCAGCCATAGGTTCCCATGTCCTCCCCCTCCCATCCCTATCCCCACCTTCCCCCCAGCCCCTCCCCTTCATTTCCATCTCCTCCAGGGCCAAGACTCCCCTGGGGATTCATTTAAACCTGGTGGATTCAGTACAGGCAGGTCCAGTCCCCTCCTTCCAGGCTGAGCAAAGTGTCCCTGTGTAAGCCCAAGTTCCAAGTAGCTAGCCAGCTCATGCACTAAGGACAGGTCCTGGTCCCACTGCCTGGGTGCCTGCCAAACAGTTCAAGGTATTCAATTGTCTCAGTTATCCAGAGGGCCTGCTCCAGCTGGGGGCTCCACAGCCTTTGGTTCATCATTCATGTGCTTCCATTCATTTGGCTATTTGTCCCTGTGCTTTTTCCAATCTTGGTCTCAACATTCACACTCTTATAGTCCCTCCTCTTTCTCGACAATTGGACTCCTAGAGCTCCACCTAGGGCCTGGTCGAGGATCTCTGCATCCACTTCCATAAGTTATAGGATGAGAGTTCCAGCTGCACTGGTAGGGTGTTTGGCCATCTGATCACCAGACTAGGTCAGATCAGGCTTTCTCTCGACCATTGCCATAAGTCTACAGAGGATGTATCATTGTGGATTTCTGGGGACCTCTCCAACACTCTGCCTATTCCTGTTCTCATGTGGTCTTCATTTATCATGGTCTGTTACTCCTTGTTCTCCCTTTCTGTTCTTGATCCAGCTGGGATCTCCTGCTCCCCTAAGCTTTCTTTCCCTCAAACCTTGCCTTTCATTACTCCCACTGTCGTCCAGGTTGTTCACGTAGATTTCATGGAGGTTATGCTTATTACAGCATATCAGACATGGTTTGTACTATTAGGAATGGAGAAAAAAAGAATTTCTTTGAAATCTCCCCTTACTTCCCCCTTTTCCTCCAGTTTCTGTGACTGTCTTCACTTCTGTCCTCTCTGCTTTACTTCCTTTTTTTAGTTGTGACATAAATGCTTTATGAACTTGCATGGTATCATCAGTGTTAATGTGTGAGTGTGAATGGTATACACCTTCTGAAATCTACTATAGTTCCTGGAAAAGCCTATATCCTTGTGATGGACAGGAAACCTCACTCATGAAGGCATTACATAATGCAGTTCTGAATTTTGAACAACTAAAATGTTGTAAATATATCAAATATGAGAATAGTTGATCAGCATAATTTCCTATGTGAATGTGTCAATATGAATAAATTTAAAATATCAACTTGATAAAAAATACAGTTCTGTGTAGCATCATATCCTACTAGCTATGTAGGATCACTCTAAGTAGAAATTCATGCTCAGCATTGCTTGCCCAATGTTTTCTTCTAGAAGGTGGAAACCATATATATTTTGCAAAATTTCCTTTTTTGTTTATTGGTTGATTTATTGATTTATATTTTTGGAGATAGTGTCTCATTATACAGGCCTGGCTAGCCAGGAACTTGCTGTGTAGATCACGTTTGCCTTGAACTCACATTGGGTCACCTGCCTCTGCCTCTAAAGTGCTGGGATTAAGAAATCTTCATTGGGTGATCCCTGTGTCTTTCTTAGGGTCTCATTTTCTAGGTAGCCTCCCTGGAGTTGTGTAGCAGTCTAGTCATCTTTGTTTTACATCTAGTATCCTCCTATGAGTGAGTACATAGCATGTTTGTCCTTCTAAGTCTGGGTTACCTCACTCAGGATGATTTTTTCTAGATCCATCCATTTGCCTGCAAACCTCATGATGTCATTATTTTTTTCTGTGGAGTAGTATTCCATTGTGTATATGTACCAACCATATTTTCTTTATCCATTCTTCAGTTGAAGGGCATGTAGATTGTTTCCAGGTTCTGGCTATTACAAACAGTACTGATATGAACATAGCTGACCAAATGCCCTTGTGGTATGATTGAGCATTCCTTGGGTATATATCCAAGAGTGCTACAGCTGGGTCTTGGGGGAGACTGATTCCCAATTTTCTAAGGAAGCACCATATTGATTTCCAAAGTGGCTGTACAAGCTTGCATTCTCACCAACAGTGGAGGAGAGTTCCCCTTGCTCCATATCATCTCCAGCATAAGCTGTCTTCTGTGTTTTTTATCTTAGTCATTCTGACAGGTGTAAGGTGGTATCTCAGAGTCATTTTGATTTGCATTTCCTGGATAATTAGGGATGTTGTACAATTGCTTAAATGTCTTTCAGCCATTTGAACTTTCTCTGTGGAGAATTCTCTGTTTAGTTCTATAGCCCATTTCTTAATTGGACTGTTGGGCATTTTGATGTCTAATTTCTTGAGTTCTTTATATATTCTGGATATCAGCCCTCTGTCAGATGTGGGGTTGGTGAAGACCTTTTCCCAATCTGTAGGCTCTTGCCTTGTCTTTTTGAACATGTCCTTGAAATGGATGAGATAGACATGAACAACCTGGACAACAGTGGGAGTAATGAAGGGTAAGGTTTGAGGGAAAGAAAGCTTAGGGGAGCAGGAGATCCCAGCTGGATCAAGAACAGAAAGGGAGAACAAGGAGTAACAAACCATGATAAATGAAGCCCACATGAGAACAGGAATAGGCAGAGTGCTGGAGAGGTCCCCAGAAATTCACAATGATACATCCTCTGTAGACTTCTGGCAATGGTCGAGAGAAAGCCTGATCTGACCTAGTCTGGTGATCAGATGGCCAAACACCCTACCAGTGCAGCTGGAACTCTCATCTAATAACTGATGGAAGTTGAGGCAGAGATCCTCAGCCAGGCCCCAGGTGGAGCTCCAGGTGTCCAACTGTCAAGAAAGAGGATGGAC
The DNA here is from genome assembly GCF_903995425.1 of Onychomys torridus. Lineage (NCBI taxonomy): Eukaryota > Metazoa > Chordata > Mammalia > Rodentia > Cricetidae > Onychomys > Onychomys torridus. Next base: position 24,515,881 of record NC_050446.1, on the reverse strand, counting down.
TGTAAGAGCGTGAATTGTTGAATCCAAGATTGGAAAAAGCACAGGGACAAATAGCCAAATGAATGGAAGCACATGAATGATGAACCAAAGGCTATGGAGCCCCCAGCTGGAGCAGGCGCTTTAGATAAATGAGACAATTGAATAGCTTGAACTGTTTGGGAGGCATCCAGGCTGTGGGACCGGGACCTGTCCTTAGTGCATGAGCTGGCTGGTTGGAACCTTGGGCTTACACAGGGACACTTTGCTCAGCCTGGAAGGAGGGGACTGGACCTGCCTGTACTGAATCCACCAGGTTTAAATGAAACCCCAGGGGAGTCTTGGCCCTGAAGGAGATGGGAATGAAGGGGAGGGGAAGGGGCAAAGGTGGGGTTGGGGGCGGGAAGGGGGAGGACAAGGGAACCCATGGCTGATGTGCAAAATTAAAACATAAATATAATAATAATAATAATAATAAAAGAAAAAAAAAGAAACCTTTAATTGATGGAGATGGAGAATTAAAAAGTCATATTAATGTTCATATCACAACTCAGAGAAATTGGCACTGAAAACAGAGTCCCATCCTTTGTTTCTGAATGAAGGGGCCCTCTCTGCTGTCATCAAGGAGCTTGTTTTTAGAACGAAATGTATTTTATTTGCTAGGGTATTTTCACACCAGAATAAATGTGTTTTATATTATAAAAAGAAAAAAAAGAAACCTTCAACTTTTAAAAACTAATAAATGAGACAGATCTTTTTGAAAAGATTCTATATTTAACCTGGACAACCATGTTTGTCAACTTGAAAACTTTTGCATAAGGTTATGTGAAAAATTATACTTATCATTTTTCTTTATTTTAGGGTCAGAACCTTGTTCTTAAGTTCTGTAATTTTATTAAAATTTATGATAACTTCAATTTAAATGACATATTATATGTTTTACAAAACTTTTAGTTGAGCTTTTGAACAATAAGAACATGGGAGAGGGGGTTTTTTACTCTATATTGTAGAGAAATCATAAAGTGCAATAATATTTAAACTATAACTTTTAACAAATTTGATCACAGCTGACCTCTTTCTGAACCCAGAGAAAGTGATAAACAGAGATTTTGAAGTAAATCAATAAAGGGAATCCTGGGAAGTGAGATGGGAGAAAGACAAACAGCTGAGAAAGAGGAGGGAGAAAGGGAGGGAGGAAAAGTACAAAGAGAAAAATAGGAGAGAGAGAGAGAGGGAGGGAGGGAGAGAGAGAGAGGGAGGGAGAAAGAGAGGGAGATGAGACAATCTAGGATCTGAAGGGTAGGAAAATGATTCTTTTATTCAGAAACAAGACTCATTGGCTAACTGTTTTCACTCACACATTTATTAAGGGAGGGAAGAAGTTTTTTTTAATTTTTAAAGGAATAAATTAAAGAAACACTCTTAACTTGCATTTTCTCGTGAGTGGTTAGCAGATGTTTCCACAAGTTAGTGAGTTTACTTACATGTCAGAGACTGGACATTTGTATATAAAGTTTCTCTTTAGTCAAAGAAAAGCAAATTAGAGGAATCTCTTACCAGTGTAAATATTTCAGACTGTAATAAACTGCATAATATAATGGCATCAAGTGCTGCCCAGAACACACACATTAACTTGTTCCTTCCAGTTTCAACAACAGTAGTATTTCCCCTTTTGATTTTAAAATAACAAGTCACACATAGCCAAAAAAAAAAAAAGTTGGGGTGGGGGGTGCTCTAAATGTAGAAATCTTTGATTCTAGCATGTGAATCTAATTCCTAAGTAGTAAAGTGGTAGGCTATTAAGTTTGTTTTCCACTTTCTTTAAGTCATGGCTTGACTTTCAAAACACCATGGTCAACTAGACACTAAGACTCCTTGTAGACACAGCATTGAGGAATAAAGTGAACTGCCCTCCCTTTGCTGTTCCCTTCAGGGCAGGGCATGTGAAAGTGACCCTGGCTTTTGACAAACCTTGCCAGAGCAAAATGTAACAAGCCCTGTCTTTTTTGAGCAGAGTTTTCTATTCTGACAGATACAGCTCAGGAGTATTTGATGTCGGCTTGCTGGCCATAGATAATGGTGCATCTTGGGACCATTGTCATTCTTGTCAATAAAAAGGCCTGGGGGGACGAGCAGAAGAGCTACCTTTTGATTCACCATTTTTCTCTCCTTCCCGGGACGTTTGTAAGCCTGTGGTCAGCAAGGTCATTTTTATTTTATCCTGATGTGCCTTGATAATAGCATCATGTCTACAAAATTTTTGACAGGCCATCGGTGTCTGTTTCTCTGGCTCATGTGTTGTACAGTCCTGCTCAATGTCAAACACTCTTTGAAAGCTATTGACTATGTTGGTGGGCACTGCATTTGGCATTTCTTTCTTCTTTGATGAAATTAAGCCCATGGGAGTTGATCTTTGAATTTAGGATAATTTTTTTTTTCTGTGTGAAATGAAAGATATTCTGTCACTCTATTTCTGACACTCATGGAATGTTTGAAAAACTGAATTCTATTTAAGTCACTTAAACAACATTTTGTATTGTGAGCTTTGAAGTGGTAGTGAAAATGAAAACAAATTCGTCTTTGTAGTCTATTAAAATAGAACATATTTTCACATTAAATTTCTGATAAAATTAAGCATAATAAAATATACAGGTTTTGTTATTTACACAAGTTTATATATAGATCAAAGTGTGACCAGACACTGGCTATCATTTCTCTTTTTAAAACATCTTTGAAATTATGTTAAGAAATTTTGCACATTTTCACGCATGGACAACACATAAGAACCTATTCATATATGCATCTAAGCAAAAACACTAACAAACTTCATGCCTTGGCAAATAAGGGATAGGGAGATGGCTCAGCTGACAAGTGTCTGCCCCACAATCGTGAAGGCCTGAATTTCAATTCTTAGCTATCACAAAAATGAGGTGTTGGGGGAGGGAAGGCCATGCTTCTTTGTAGCTGAACCCAGGAGATGATAGAGACTGCCAGATCTCCACAGCTAACTGGACAATGATTCTAGTGAATTGGTGAGCTCTGGCATAGTGAGAGATCCTATGTAAAACATAAAGTTGAGAACAGTATGGAAAGTCAATTGATGTTGACCTCTGTTATCCATTTGCATGAGTACACACCTGGATTCACCTGTGTATGAACACATGCACACACCTGTGTACAAAGACATTCTTATATAAACACATACACATACAGAAAGAAAAAAAACTCAATGTGCAAGAAGAAATGTAAAGCACATGGTGGTGTTTATTTTAAAATACATTACTTCATAGGATTTGGGAATATTTACATCCCATTTCTCATCTGTTTCTCTGAGGTATCAAAAACTCAGAAATCATGTATGAGTTTCCTAATTGACACATAGAAATTGGCAGAGTTTGACATTAAAGTCAAATATTCTCTTTCTGAGTTCAACATTCTATCATGACACAATAATATGTTCAAGGTTTTTGGCTCAAGAAATGTGAGCTACCATAATCAGAATTAGATTACTATAGTCAACCAAATTATTTCACACCTCTTTCTGGAAAAGAAGGCACTTTCTACATGTTAAAATATCCTGAGAAACCATATTCATTCATATTTATGAAACTAGTTTGTACAAAATTCATGGTGATGTATTCTAATACCTAACATTTAAATATGAAGTCATTATTAAATTGAAATATATATATTGGCTTGCTAAGTGATAGAGCAACCATGATTACTGATAATGATTTCTTACTTGGTTCTTGTGCTCTGAATGGCACTATGACCTATAGAGAAAATACATGAAATTATATCTAAATTTTAATACATAACTAAAAATAGCATAAAAGGCACTCCTATATAGAACCTTTATACATAATATCTTTTTGTCCTGTTTCTTATGCTACTTTGTGTAAGAGGGTTATGCATAAAAAATAGCCAGAAAAAAAATCAGGTAGATGCTACCTGGAAAACAAGTTATAATCTTTCCTGACGGAATGTAAAAATCTCATAATAAATTAAACAAATACAAAGTTCAGAATGTCACCTTAAATATTTAACAAGATTATTCATGGATACCTCACCTTTCAACATGAATCCTTAAAAGGATTTGAGACTTTAAGTGAGTGACAAAAATGCACACTATTTTAAAAAGCACACTAACATTAGTAAGCAGCAATGTAATTTTTAATGTCCTGGTTAACTCTAATATCTTAAGCATGCTTAATACTAAAAAGTCAATCATTGCAGCCGGAGATATGGCTTAGCAGTTAAAAGTATTTGCTGCTCCTGAAGAGGTAAGGACTTTGATTCCCAACATCTACATGAAGATCCACAAAGATCTCTAGCTTCAGTCCCAGGGAATCTGATGATGACATTTGGCCTCTACAGTACCAGACACACAGCGTGCACACACACACATATGTACAAAACACTCTTATACATACATTTAGGCAAAAACACTTTTATACGTAAAGTGTAGCTGGGGTTATCTCCTGGTCTTGACTGGCCCACGGTCAGAACAAATCTCTCTCACCCACCAATCCCACAGCTGCACAGACCCAAATAAACACAGATGCTTATATTATTTATAAATTGTATGACTGTGTGGCTCAGGCTTCTTGCTATCTAGTTCTTATATATTAAATTAACCCATTTCTATAAATCTATACCTTGCTACATGGCTTGTGACTTACATCCTGCTGCTCAGGCTGGCAGTATCTCCTGACTCAGCCTTCCACTTCCCTCTCTCTCCTCTCTCTTTGTCCCACCTATACTTGCCTGGCTACTGGCCAATCAGTACTTTATTTATTAACCAATCAGAGCAACACATTCAGAGCATAGAGAACATCCCACAACAATAAAGTTTTAAATATATATATATATATATATATATATATATATATATATATATATGAAAATAAATCATTTTTGCTGAAAACTTAATATTAAGAAAATAACAAATGATGATATCAATAGGTTCATAAAAAGGGATTTACAAACTTGCATAACTCATAGCAACCATTTCCTGGAATATAAGAAACAATTTGACCAGTCTGAAAAAATAAAAGTGCAGAAGCCTGCAGAAACAAAAAGTACACAATTACTTTTATTAATACAATCTAACATTTCATCAGAAATCCTAGTGTAGGCAATAAGGGAAGAAACACACAGAACAGAAGAGCTGTGCACTGATCATGTAATGATCCTCATTGGCTACAGAAATCTGCAAACAGTGAGATACTGCATATCTGGAAGTTTGTGAGGTAAAAATTCAACTCAAAACTTGAATATATTTCTCTACAATAATAAAAAATTTTAAATTGGTATTTAAAAATACATTAATTTATTCTTTGAAAACATAGTTAAGTACTGTATTTACATCACTCCCAATTCTTTCTCTCCCCACCCAACTCCTACAGATGATGTAATTCATTGTCTCTTCTTTAATATTATTGTTACATGTACTTGCATATGTATATGTATGTGCATATGAATCTGTATATATAATAGATATGTATGTATATATTCATTTTCCATTTTATTTTATCTCTGTGTTGCTCTATATGCTCATATATGTGTAAATACACACACAAACATACATATATATACATATATATATATACATATAGATAGATAGATAGATAGATAGATAGATAGATAGATAGATAGATACACACACATGCATATGTTTGCATGTGTTCTATTCATATGTACAATGTCTTCTATGACCAGAGCTGACCACTTGGGATTAGACAGCATTTGTGGAAACTTGTCCTTGGAGGAAACTTCTTTGTTTCTCTTTAGGCATTGGCCATCTGTACCTCTTTGTTTAGAAATGTAACTCTGATGGATTTCTCCTATTCCTGATGGCATGTCCACCCATTTTATCATTGTGTTCATCCTGTTCTGGCAAGATTGTTGAAAGTTTGTGATGGTAGCTTTCATTTCACGTGTAGAATACACTATGTTGTAATAGTAAACACTTTGGTCTCCCGGATTTTACAATTTTCCTGTCCCATCTTCATTATATTCCCTATGTCTTATATGTATGGATCAATTGCAGATGTATCACTTGGAACTGGGCACCCTGCAGTTACTTATTCTGTATCAATTGCAAAAAAAGTTTTTAGGATGATGGGTAAGAGCTCTATGCCTATCTGTGAGTACAAGAGTAAGTATTTGTAATACACTTAGAAAATATACTTGTTTAGGAAAATTGCACTGGAATGTAGTAGGAATCTTAAAAAGTACTTGTTAATGAAATCAAACCTGAGGCCCGTTATTGGGGTGAATTCTGGAAGATCAGAGACACAGAACAAGCCACAGCTATCTCACCTTGCTAGTTCCTCAGGTGATCCTGTTTCCTCAGGCTGGAAGCTTCTGAGTCCTCATCCCAATGGCTCTCAGCTGAACTGTGTTGCTCCAAAGCCTGAACACTTAACCAACCAAATGCTTAACTAACTACATGCTTTTTTCTCCTTTAATTCCTGGTTCTCACGCCTTATATACTTTTCTCTTTCTGCCCCCACTCCTTGGGATTAAAGGTTGGGTTTCTGGGATTAAAGGCGTGGGTCACCATGCTTAGCTGTTTCTAAAGTGGCCTTGAACTCAGAGATCCACCTGGCTCTGCCTCACAAGTGCTGGGATTAAAGGTGTGTACCACCACCGCCCAACTTCTGTTAGGGCTTACTCTTCCTATTTTCTAGCCACCATTTTTGGCTTTGTTCTAGTGGCTGTCTGTTCTCTGACCTCAGATATGTTTATTTCAGGGAACACACAATATTTCAGGGAACACAATACCCACCACATTTCCCCTGTTTTTGTCTAAAATTTAAAAAAGCTTATAACTAATACAAGAAAAATCATATCCAATAAGTATATACAATATACACAGTCAAGATTACATTAATGATGTCTAGTCCATTAACATTTGACAGATTCAGGTGAAAAACTCCATTATATATAACAATGTCCAGTCCAGTAACATTTGATAAACTCAGGCAAAAATTTTCATTACTTATCCTGTTTAAAACAAGTAGTTCCTTTTTAAAAGTATTTTTCTTTTCATAACAGATTCAGTAATCTACCTTTTTTCATTTTTATATCTTCTTTTTCTTTTTAGAGTAGATTCAGTGATCTACCCATTTATCCTATTATTTCTTCATCTTTTTTCTCAGAGTAGATTCAGTGATACCTCATATCTATATTCTCCTTTTTCCTTTTCTTTTTTAAACAAAACCTCTGAATCTAATCTTCATGTTCAGCTTTTTTTCCTGACCATTAACAATTAACAACTTGTAACCAATCATCATAAACCATGACGATATCCAAAACTCATTAAATGACCAAAAACTTCCCATCCCACCTTTAGGGGATGTGGGCGTCGTTTTCTTAAAATTCCTTCCATCTTTAGGGGATCCTGAAAAGAAAATTTTTGGGTTAATTGTCAAGTCCTGTAGCATTTGTCCTGCCACTGCATAGTGAGAAAGTGCAGGGCTTGTTTCAAGTCCTTGTTCAGGTAGTCTATCAGGCAGGATTATATCAGCTAGTCATCTCAAAATTGTCCTAAAGAGTTTGTAGTCCAAAGTTGATCTTTCCATGGCACTAATGGCTTTACCATAGTCCATGTGGCATCATCATTGTGGAGTCCCATCATCCTTTTGAAGATTTCAAAGTCACTGTTAGGCATGATCATGGTTCCCTTTAGATTTTTATTTTATTTATTTATTTATTTATTTTTGGTGCTTCCTCTGTGGTTTGGAGCAATCACAATCTCATGTTTGTCTGTCTTTCGGAACCATGAACGTTCTTCCCTAGAAGAGAAAATCTTCACAGCAATTTCTCCCTAGCATTTCTCTTGCCAACCTTTTCCAAACTGACCTTTGCCGATGCTTTCTTGTAACATGCTGGTCCTGGCAATTCTTCTCTGAACAAGCAGCAGTAAATTCTTTGTTCCAGGTAGCAGCATCACCAAAGTCACCAACACGATGAGAAGCAGCCGGCAACTCGAAGCAGCAGCCACTGCCTCCATGGTCCCACCGACACTGTTTTTGTCTCTGCCCATGCCGAAGCTTCTCCTAGGCCGGCCTCAACTCTGGATCCTCCTGCCTCTGCCTTCTTCAGTAAATGCTACCAGCATGTGCCACCACAGCCAGCTAAGTGGAGCTAGGGCTCACAAGGCCACAGGCAAGAGGCTTTTTCATGAATTCATACCACGAACGTTGGGCACCAGATGTAGTAGGAATCTTAAAAGGTACTTGTTAATGAAATCAAACCTGAGGCCAGTTATTGGGGTGAATTCTGGAAGATCAGAGACACAGAACAAGCCACAGCTATCTCACCTTGCTAGTTCCTCAGGTGATCCTGTTTCCTCAGGCTGGAAGCTTCTGAGTCCTCATCCCAATTGCGCCCACAATATTTCAGGGAACACAATACCCACCACACTGGAAGGTTCTTCTCTCAGTTTTATGACCTTCCAAAGTCACAGTCATTGGTAATTGACTAAGATTACATGCAGTGCCAGATAGGAATGTTCAACTGCTGAATGAACTGTAAGTCTAACAGGTAGCTGTTTAACTCCAAGATAAAATTACCACTATTATGTCATTGGAGGTCTTTCCAGGTCAGTTCCTGTTGTGGTTCATATTCCTTACAACTCTCCTTTGGCAGCTTGATAGCACTTTCAAATACTGTGAAAGCTAGTTTCTTAATTCCCTAGTCAAAAGACATTTGTCTTTCTGTTGTCTACAAAAAATTCACATTATCCTCAAAGACATGACCCCCTTAAATACAAGAAATAAAAAGTTATACTCAAAGGGCTGTTTGTTACTACAGAGATGTTCATCAGTTTAGATGCTCAACCATGTTCATTGCCATTTTATCTATAATAGCTAGGAAGTAGAATCAGCCCAGATATCCAACAATGGATAAATGAGTAATGGAAATACACATTATACATATACACAATTGTATTTTATTCACTTGTTTAAAATGAAATTAGGAAATGTTCAGGCAAACAGAACTGGAAAAATTGATACTGATTTAGGTAGCCAAGGCAGAGAGAGAAAAGCTGCACATTTCCCTGCATATGTAGATGCTAGCTTTTAATGGTGTGTGTGTGTGTGTGTGTGTGTGTGTGTGTGTGTGTGTGTGTGTATGTGTGTGTGTGTGTGTGTGTGTGTGTGTGTGTGTGTGTGTGTGTGTAACTTAGAATTCTTTTAGAAGCCAGAAACTCAGAAAAGGGCTGTCCAGGTGATTTGATAGATATTTGTTGAAAGAACAGAGGAATAAAATATATCCAAATTTCATTCAAATTACAAAAAAAAAGTCTTTTTAAATAAAGTTTTCAAAGGAAAAGATCATTTTGAATCTCAATCATAAACATTATATACATATAATTTAGAAACATAATTATTAAATAATAATCATAAGATTCAAATATTTTGATTTGTTATCTTTCAGAACATTTTTTTTTTTATTGAAAATAGATTCTTATTTCATAAAATACATCCTGGCCACAATTTCCTCTCTATCACTCCTCCCAGCTCCACCACCACCATCCGGACCCATGCCCCTCCATTTCCTCTTCAGAGAAGAGCAGGCCTCCAAGAGACAGCCAAACAAAACAAAAGAAGATACAATAAGACAAGGCAAAAGCCCTCAGAAGCCTGGATAAGACAACCACTAGGAGGGAAACATGTCCCAAGAGCAGGCAAATGAGTGAGAGATACACCTCCTTCCCTGTTTGGAGTCCCCAAAAATCACCAAGCTAACAGCTGTAGCACATATGCAGAGAACCTGGTGCGGACCCCTACACGCCCCATTCTTACTTCTTCCGTCTCTGAGCTCATGTAAATCCTACTTAGTTTATCTGGCTGGCCATGTTCTCCTGGTGACAACCTCCACAGGATACCCTCAGCCAACAACTCAAATGAATGCAACCCAGTTCCACCACTGGAAGCCTTGCCTGACTCCAAAAGATTGCCAATTCAGTCCTCTTATTCTTCCTCACTAGGAGTGCTAACTGGAGTCACGCTCATAGACTCCAGGAAGTTTCCACTGCATTCGATTTCTACACAACCCCCAAAGATCCCTAGTTCCATCTATCTCTCCCTGCACTGTCTCCCTCTCACCTTTCTTCTCCCATCCTTCCTACTCCTGTCCCCACCTTCCCCCAGTCTGCCTGCAAAATTTATTCTCTTTTCTCCTTCCCAGGGAGGTCCATGCATCCCCCCTAGAGCCCCTTTTCCTAGCTTCTCTGAGTATAGCTTGATTAGCATTTACTTAATAGCTAATATCCACTTATAAGTGAATACATACCATTTTTGTCTTTCTAGGTTTGTGTTACTTCACTCAGTATGATTGATTATTTTCAAGTTGCAAACATCTGCCTGCAAATTTCATGCATTTTTTTTTTTTTTTTTTTAACATCTGAGTAATACTTTGGCGGGTAAATGTACATTTTCTTTATCCATTCTTTGGCTGAAGAACACATAGGTTGTTTCCAATTTTTGGCTATTATGAATAAAGCCACAATTAACATAGTTGAACAGGTGGTCTTGTGAATAGGATGTAGTGTCCTTTTGGATTATGCCTGAGTGGCATAGCTGGGTCTTGAGGTACATCAATTCCCAACGTTCTGATGAATTGCCATATTTATTTCCTTACTGATGTACAAGTTTGCATCCCACCAGCAATGGAGGAATATTCTCCTTGCTCCATATTCTCACCAGCATGAGCTGTCACTAGTGTTACTTAGCTGTTCTGACAGGTGTAAGGTAAAAATCTTAAAAGTAGTTTTGATTTGCATTTCCCTAATAGCAAAGGATGTTGAACATTTAAGTGTTCCTCAGCCATTTGAGAATCCTCTGTTGAGAATTTTGTTTAGATTTATAACCCATTTTATAAGTGGATTATTTGGTTTTTGATATATAATTTCTTGAGCCCTCTTTATGTATGTTTTAGATATTAGATCTCTGTCAGACACGAAGTTGGTAAAAATCTTTTTCCATTCTGCTACTTTGTCCAATTGATGGGGCACTTTGCCATACAGAAGCTTTTCAGTTTCATGAGGTCCAGTTTATTAATCATAGATCTTAGTACCTGTGCTGTCTGTGTTCTGTTCAGAAAGTGTCTCCTGTGCCAATGCATTCCAAGCTGTTCCAAACTTTCTCTTCTATCAGGTTCAGTGTATTGTGTTTTATGTTGAGGTTTTTGATCCACATGGACTTGAGTTTTGTGCAAGGTAATAAATATGAATTTGTTTGCATTCTTCTACATGCAAATATCCAATTTGACCAGAACTATTTATTGAAGATGCTTTCTTTCTCCAGTGTGTTATTTCTGGATTTTTTTTTTAAAAATCAGGTGGCCATAGGGGTATGAATTTTTGTCTGAGACTTCAATTCATTTCCATTGATCAACTTGTCTTCTTTCATGGCAATACCATGCAGTTTTTATTACTATAGCTCTATAGCACAGTTTAAAATTAGGAATTTTATACTTCTGGATATTCTTTTATTGTACAGGATTATTTTACCTATCTTGGATTTTTTGTTTTTCTGTATGAAGTTGAACATTGTCCTTTCAAAGTCTGTATTAGACTTTTGATGTGGATTGCATTGAATCTGTTGATTACTTTTGGTAAGATGACTATTTTTATTTTGTTAATCCATGGGCATGGATCTTTCCATCTTCTGTTATCTTTTTCAACTTCTTCCTTTAAAGACTTAAATCTTTTGTCCTACAAGTCTTTCACTTGCTTAGTTAGAGTTACCCTAAAATATTTTATATTATTTGTGGCTATTGTGAATGGTATTGTTTCTCTGATTTCTTTTCCAGCACAAATGTCATTTGTATATAGGAGGGCTACTGATTTTTTTAGAGTTAATCTTGTATCCAAACACTTCAATGAAGGTGTTTGTTAGCTATAGGAGTTCCTGGCAGAACGTTTTGCGTAACTTATGTATACTATCATCTCATCTGCAAATAAAGATACTTTGACTTCTTCCTTTTCAATTTGTACCCCCTTGATCTATTCTAGATGTCTTATTGTTCTAGCTAAAATTTCATGTGCTATACTGAATAGATATGGAGAAAGTAGACAACATTGTCTTGTTCTGGATTTTAGTGGAATTGCTTTAAGTTTCTCTCCAATTAATTTGATGTTGGCTATAGGCTTGATGTAAATTGCCTTTATTTTGTTTAGGTTTGCCCCTTGTATTCCTAACCTCTACAAGACTTTTATCCTGAAGGGATAAGGGATAATGGATTTTTGTCAAAGGCTTTTTTTTGGCATCTATTGAGATGAACATGTGGGTTTTTTTTTTTTTACCCTTTCAGTTTATATATATGGAAGATTACAGTGTCTAATGTTTGTTGAACCATCCATTCATCTAGGGATGAAGTAGGGATGATGCCTACTTGGTCATGGTGGATGATTTTTTTGATGTGCTCTTGGATTCAGTTTGCAAGTCTTTCATTGAGTATTTTTGCATCTATGTTCACAATGGAAATTGGTAAGTAATTCTCTTTCTTTATTGAGTCTTTATGTTAGAGTAAACTGTGTAAAATGAATTGGCCAATGTTCTTTCTGTTTCTATCTTCTGGAATAATTTGAGGAGTACTGGAATTAACTCCTCTGGATGTCTGGTAGAATTTTGCTCTAATACCATCTGGCCTGGACTTTTTTTGGGGGGGGGTGGTGTTGAAAGACTTTTATTGACAGTGTCTACTTCATTAGGGGTTAAGAATTTCTTTAACATGTTGTCTGGTCTTAGTTTAACTTTGGAAAGTGGTACCAATTGAGGAAATTATCCATTTCTTTTAGATTTTCCAATTTGGTAGAGTACATATTTTTAAAATATGTCCTTTGATTCTCTAAATTTTCTCAGTGTCTATTGCTATGCCCCCCTTTTTTTCTTATTTTGTTAATTCAGAATTTCTCTCTTTGCCTTTTAGTTGATTAGGATAACGGTTTGTCTGTCTTGTTGATTTTCTCAAAGTACCAACTCTTGGTTTCATTGATTCTTTGTATTGGTCTCTTTGTTTCTATTTTATTGATTTCAGTCCTCAGTTTGATTATTTCTTTCCCCCTCTTACTCTTGGAGGAATGTAGCTGGATGTTTTCCTGTGCCCTGCCCAGTCCACAGCCACTCAGACCCAAGTAAACACACAGAGGCTTATATTAATTAAAACTTCTCAGCCATTAGCTCAGGCATACTATTGACTAGCTCTTACATTTAAACTCAGCCCATTTCTGTTAATCTATATGTTGCCACATTTTCTGTGGCTTTACCTGTGTACCATTACATGCTGCTTCCTGGATGGTGGGCTGATAACTCCTGATTCAGCCTTCCTCTCCCCAAAATTCCCCTTGTCGGCTTATCCCGCCTATACTTCCTGCCTGGTTACCAGTCAATCAGTGTTTTATTAAACCAGTGTATTCTACAGTGGAGAACTTCTTTTGTTCTAGAGCTTTCAGGCATGCTATGAAATTACTATTATGAGATTCTCCTTTTTTAAATGTAAGCACTTAGTGTTATAGACTTTTCTACTAGCATTGCTTTCATTGTGTTCTGTTAATTTAGGTATGTTATGTATTCATTTTCATTGAATTCTATAAAGTCATTAATTTCTCTCTTTGTTTCTGTCTTGATCTAGTAGAGAGTTGTTCAGTTTCCATGAGTTTGTCAGCTTCCCCTTGTTTCTGTTATTGATATCCAAATTTAATCTATAGTGGTCTGATAGGAAGCAGGGAGTTATTTCAATTGTTTTTTTTTAATCTATTACAATTTGCTTTGTGACTAATTATGTGATTGATTTTAGAGAAAATTCCATGAGGTTTTGAAAAGGAGTTTTATTCTTTTGTGTTTGGATGGAAGGTTTTGTAGATATATGTTAGGTTCATTTGGTTTATAACATCTGTTAGCTCCAGCATTTCTGTTTAGGTTTTGTCTGGATGACCTGTCCACTGATGAGAGTTATGTATTGAAGTCTCCCACTATCAATGTGTGAGGGTCAATTTGTGATGCTTTAGTAGTTTTCTTTTACCAAAGTTTGTGTCCTTATGTCTGAGCCATAAATGTTAAGGATTGAAATGTCATGTTGATTAATTATATTTTATGAATATGTAGTGTCTTTCACTATATATTTTAACTTTGGTTTGAAGTCTGTTTTGTTAGATATCAAAATGGTTATATCAATTTTCTTCCTATATCCATTTGCTTTAAATATATTTTTCCAACCCTTAACATTGAAGTTTAGCCTTGATTTTAAGCTGTGTTTCTTGAATGCAGCAAAAGAATGGATCCTCTTTTCACATTCATTATGTTAATCTGTGTCTTTTAATTGGGGGATTGAGGTCATTGATATTGAGAGATATCAATGTCCAATGACTATTAAATCCTGTTTTTTTTTTTTTTTTTTTTTTTTATATTTGTTGTTGGTGGTGTGTGTGTGTGTGTTTCTCTTCTTTTGGTTTTGCTTGTGTGAAATTATTTATTTCCTCTGTTTTCATGAGTGTAGCTAAAATCCTTGGCTTGAATTTTTCCTTTATTACCTTCTGTAGGGCTGGATTTATAGACAGATATTGTTTAAATTTGCCCTTATCATGGAATATCTTACTTTCTCTCTATATAGTGATTGAAAGATTTGCTAGCTAGGTACAATAATCTGGGCTGTCATCTGTGGTCTTCTAGATGTTATACTTCTGTCTAGGCTTCTGGCTTTTATAGTCTCCATTGAGAAGTCAGATGTAATTCTTATAGGTTTGCTTTTATATGTTACTTTGTTTATGTTTTCTTTATTCCTTCTATATCCATTTTCAGGACTTCAGCAGTTTTATTTGTTTCTCTCATGAATTGTTTATTGGTTCTTTAATGTCTCTAAGGAATTTATTCTTTTCCTCCAATTTTTTGTTTGTGTTTCTGGTTTTCTTTGAAAGGTTTATTCATTTCCTCTAATTTTTTGGTTTTTTTTCCCCAGATTTTTCTTAAGGGATTTATTAATTTCCTCTTTAAGGACCTCCATCATCTTCACATAGTTGGGTTTAAGGTATTTTCCTTGTACTTCAGCTAGGTTTGAATATCCATAGTCAGCTGTAGTATAATAGCTGAGCTCTGAGGAGACATATTGTCTTGGCTGTTGTTGTGTTCTTAAACTGGCATTTAGGCATCTGGTTTGGGGTCATCATAGGTCCAGTTACTATTTCTGGGTTTGTATTTCTTTAGTGTGGATTTTGTTGATTGGTTTCTGTTTCTTCTCTGGATTTTCAGTGAATGTGGTAACTGTATGTTACTTATTTTGTTGGCCTGCTAGGCTGGTGTATTCTAGTGGAATGCTTGCTGGTGTTGGAGGCTTGGGAAAGAGGAGGCAAGGGAGAGAGGGCTATTGAGACACTAGGGGTAAAGCTGAAAATTTGTTCTGAGATAACAGAGAGAGAAGAAAAGGTGTGTTGGTGGCCTATCTGGTCATTTGGCAGGCATGGCCTGTGGTTAAGCAGAGTGTGTCGCTGGCTAGGACACAGCAATGTATTCAACACAGAGGGTGATGAAGGTTAGGACACAGCAATGAAGTGGGGAGGGAAGGCAGTGGGATGGGAGATGGTCTGTGGGACACACAGAAAGCATGGATTGTGGAAGGGAAAGCTACAGCTAGTTCAGAACATATTTTTATCTATTTCTTTGATGGCTTAGACAGTTTGTAAATGTCTACACCATTCTTCATTTGGTGTTATTTGTATTCACAAGGAAAGGGAATGTAATCTTGCAACTAACTAGTTACTAATAAATTTCTCAGCAAAAATATTATTGAATGTATATCATTTGTTTAAAAACTAGATACTAAAATCATTTCAACAGCAAAACTAAAAAAATAATGCTATACTCTTGAGAAACTCATTAAAGAGCAAAAAAGGATAAAACATGGTAAATATAACAGAAAGAGGCTTCATTTCATATATAAGAAAGAAATATAGGGGGCTGGGGATTTAGCTCAGTGGTAGAGCACTTGCCTAGCAACCACAAGGCCCTGGGTTTGGTCCTCAGCACTGACCAAAAAAAAGAAAAGAAAGAAAGCAATATAGGCTATAAAATAAAGGAAAGAAAAAGTTTCTCCTAAAACATACAGGCATGGTTGTTCATGACAAATTTCTTGGACAGGATAAGGTACAATCAAAGTCTCGACAACTCAAGTGAGTTAAATAAGTGGATATCTAGAGATCTAAGCATATTTGAGAAAAAAAAAAACTAAGCAAAGGTCAGAGTTTAAATATAAAAGCATAGAGTATGGTAATCCCAAAAACCAGTGAAGCTGGATGATTGGAATCCTGGACACGGATAAGAGAGAAATAGTTCAATGCAGCCTCAGTTTAATTCAGTGGTTCTCAGTCTTCTTATGCTGTAACTCTTTAAAAACAGTTCCTCAGGTTGTAGTGGCCCCCAACCATAAAATTATTCAGTTGCTATTTTATAGCTATAATTTTTCTACTGTTATTAACCATAATATAAATATTGGATATGCAGGATATCTTATGTGACCCCAAAGAGGTTGTGGCCTACTGATTGAGAACCATTGGTAAGTTTGTACTCTTGGATGAAGCACAAACTTCCTAACAAAGACTGCTTACCATGTACAAATAAATGTAAGTTCATGATAGGGCTTTCACATATACACTCTGGTGATGAAATTACATCATGACAAAAGCATCACAATTAATCTGCAACTGAACTGAAAAATGTTTATAGGGTACTTATCTGATATTTCATCTATTTAAAACTGGATGGTGATGTTTTAAGTATGAGGAAACCTTTGTAAGGGGGTTTGTTTATGAGCAATCATGTCTGTATTATCTTTCCTGTATATTGTGTATACACTTGGTGATATAGGTGTGTTGCATGTGTGCTTGACCTTGTGTGGTGTGTGTTTGTGTGTGTGTGTGTAGGACAGAGGTAGACATTGAATTTCTTTCCTAGATATTAGCCCCAAATTTATATTTTAAGACAGGGTCCCTCAGAGAACCTAAGCTCATTGTGTTAGTTTCAATGTCATTGTCCTCCATAATCTCATAGGAAGTAGCACTTAGGAGGTGTGGCTTTATTGAAGTGATTATAACCTTGTTGGAAGAAGTGTGTCACTGTGGGGGTGGGTTTTGAGGTTTCCTTTTCTTGGGATACTTCCCAGTGTCTCAGTGACTTCTTGTAGCTTGCAAGATGTAGGACGTTCAGTTATTTCTCCAGCACCACATCTACTTTCATGCCACCATGCTCCCCGCTGTGATGATGATAGACTAAACCTCTGAAACTGTAAGTGAGTCACCTCAATTAAATGTTTTTCTTTATAAGAGTTGCCATGTCATGGTATTTTTTCACAGCGGTAAAACCCTAAGCCACTCATCAGTTTAGCAGACTGGACAATAAGTTACAGGGATTCACCTATCTCCAACTTTACCTAGGTCCCTGGTACATGACCTGGCTTTTTTGAGCCCACTACCAATGATGGACACCTCCCACAGCCTTGAGGCCTGGGAATGGGCTTGGACCTGCCCCTACTGAAGGCACCAGGATCTACTAACTCCCCATGGGAAGCCTTACTTTCTTGTAGGAGGGAATGGGGAGTGAGTAAGGGAGGGAATGGGGGAAGAGGGGAATCTGTAATAAGCATGTAAAATGAATAAAAAAATTCTCAATAAAAAAAGATGATAGAAGCAAAGAACAATATATCCATCAACAGAAAACTTATTATTTCCATAATTAATATATAGTAAACTTGAGATCTCTATTTTATAATATTACATCTTTAAGAATGTGAGTATTAAGAACAACTAGAGTTTCTAAAAAATACTTCATTTTGTGTATATTACATATGCATACCAAATACCTATTATAAATATTATAATGTATTCAAAAATTTAAACTGCATTCTTCTATAGTATATAATAGTCAGTATCTTCTCTCAAATATCTGAACATATTTTAAGAAACTTCTTGCATTTTTCATTCTTTTTTCTAATTAATAGAAATATTGTGAGTTTTAATGCCCAGTTCAAATGCCAATTTTCATTTTTTTTATTCTAGCAGAAGGAATAAAATACTACCTATATTTATTTCTGCATTAAATCACAGGTAATAATTGAGTATAACATTTATTATATTCTGCCTTGCTGTTTATCTGCATTTAATGTTAGAAAGTCAGTGTTTCTGGGCTATGCCTAGTTAGTATACTAGCAGAATAAGACCTAGACTCTGTTTTTCTATCTTGGTATGATGTGGTGATATTTTGTTTGTACACTAACAAATCAAGTTTGCCTGGAGATTAGAGTGCAGAGCTAGAGGCCAGGGAGTAGTGGCATGCACCTTTAATCCCAACATTTAGGAGGAGAAAGCAGGAAGATCAGGAGTTCAAGACCACCCTGGGCTACATGAGATTGATCCAGTCCAGAAGAGAAATAGAGCCAGAGGGTAGAGGCTCATACCTTTGATCCTAGCACTTGAGATCTCATGCCTTTAATCTCAGTGCTTGGGAGGTACACACCTTTAATCCCAGCACTAGGGAGGTAGAGACAGGAAGTGATATGGTGGAGAGAGGAATATGTGGCAGGAGGAGACAGAAATTCAGCCCCCATTTGGTCTGAAAATTTGGTAGTGGTAACAAGTCTCTCTAGTGGCTGGCTCCTTTATATCTCTGATCTTTCTACATTTACCCCAATATCTGACTCCAGGTTTTTATTATTACTATCAATTAGAATTCATTCTATAGTACAGTGCTCTCTTCAGTGCATTAAAAAACTACCAAGTGAGTGTCTATCCACTATAACAAACTTTGTGTTTATATTATTTATTATTTTTTATGTCCATTTGTTTTCTTTTCTATGATCCCATCAAACTGCCTACTGTCAAAGGATGTTGGTCTTATTAATGTGTTTTGTGAAAACATTGACAACCTTCAATTCATTGATTAAAAAAGAAAGAATATATGATGATAAAGAAGAAGGAGAATAGGGAACGAAAAAAGACACTGGAGCAAGGAGCCAGAAGTGTAAGTAAAGTATTAAATAGGGCAAATGCAAAATCCCTCTATTTGGTAAGGGAAACAAATTTCCAAAATGTGCTATGTATGTTGATGGAGTAGAGAATTCATCAACTATCTTGCCCAGCTGTGGCTCCTGCATGCTGTTGTACTAAACTACTAACCAAAAGACAGCCTAGTGTACAGTAGTAGGATGACTGTTACAAGGGTATCCAACCAATATGTGATTGAATTCCATAGGAGAGAATTCATGCCTGGCACTCTAACTCTAGTCAAAAGAAATCATCATCTTCTTCTTCTTCTTCTTCTTCTTCTTCTTCTTCTTCTTCTTCTTCTTCTTCTTCTTCTTCTTCTTCTTCTTCCTCTTCCTCTTCTTTCTCTTCCTCTTCCTCTCCTCCTCCTCCTCTTCCTCCTCCTCCTCCTTCTTCTTTTCTTCCTCCTCCTCCTTCTAGTGGATGTGTTTCCTGATACCACACAACTTCATAAATGCTTATGCCTATACCTCCTCTCAGGTAGGACCAGAAACTTTTCATAGTGTGAGGCAGTAAATGCAGAAACTCTCTATAGTGAAAGTGCTGAAAGTAGCTGAATACTTGAGTAATCAGATCCAAATTTGACATGACTATAACCACTATCAAAACCCAGGAACATTCTGGAAGAGGGAGCAGAAAATATAAAGAATCAGCTGAAGGGAGAGTTCTGTGAAAGGTTGTCTTCTGAATAGGACATAACCATTGCATGATGAGTACAAGGCAGATGGGCCCATTAACATTCCACTATGGGTGGAGGAGGAGCTAATGAGGCCCAATCTTTCCTTGACTACAACTGGAAGTCACTCTTTGTCAATAAGTTCCTTTGGCCACTGTTCACATACCACATCCTATACAACACACATACAGACACACACACACACACACACACACACACACACACACACACACACACACACACACACACAAACACATACACTTGATTATAAGTAGTGAAAATAAATCTATAACAAAAATAATTAGTCAGGAAAGGGATTAAAAGAAAAATAATGAAATAAAATACATACCAAAGTATTTATCACTCTTTTATAGTATGTATTATATGGCAATTAAGATTTATTATTTATAAGAATAATGTATACTGGACTATAGATGGTTGTGTTCAGCAACTTAAAATACAAATTATTAAACAAAATTAGAACATACATTACATAAAAGGATATGATACAGAAGCATTCATACATGCACCTTGTTTATTAAGCATGTATACAGGTGATGCCAATAGACACTACACACAAGAGCTGATTGCCCATAATCAAAGGAAAGGTTCAGGGTAGAGGAGTTATTCTCCCGTGCTAGGCACTAACATGAGTGCTGGCTCTATCATCATTTTAAATCTGTATTATGATGGATGAAATCAAGTCTTGCTAGTTTACTTCTCCACTGTGGTTTAGCTGGAAAGCAATGTCACTCAGATGGAATAATACATAACTCATCTTTTTTAAAATACATTTTTTCATAATGGTATTCAGAGTATAAAAATCAGTTTCACTAAGATTGTATTCCTGGAAACCCTGTTCCCAGAAGAGACTTTAAAGCAATTTCAGCAAGTTTAGGCTATTCATTTTCAAGTTTATTCAAAATGAATCAAGAGATGGCATGGTATCATCCCATCACTAGGAATTTTAATAATTATATTGCAAGGTATGATTTAGTTTTTATTATTGTTTAATGACCTAAGTAGATTTTGATTCCATATATTTTCTTTGAGCAGATTTTATTTTGGAATGCAAATATTCAGAATATTTTACCTTCCAAAATAAACTTTCAAGTACACATTTAGTGTATCATCCTTTTTTAGTAACTATTGTTGAATTTTGACATATAAACAATTTTATACTTCATTAAGTTTGTGGAATCTAATTTTTCACATTTGGTTTTACTCTTTGAACATTTTTACCTATTAAAATATTTCTTAACATTTCTATATCAACTATTGAATGATTAAAATAATCAAACAAATAAAAATGTGGCTTTTGTCTATAACAGTTTCAAATTGAAATCCTCTTAATGCTATAGTATTTTTCTCTACTGAATATTTACTTTTAATAAATATAGAAAGCAGTATTAATGTTGATAATAACTTTATTTCATTACTTCATACGAACAATGACAAATCTAATCTTTACATCCATGTGTAACTTACAATTTTAATATACTACTGTGTACACTGTTTTGTTCAAATAAAAATTGTTCATTTTTTTTTTCAGTGAAGGAATCACCATATCACTTTACATCCTGGAAGATTTTCTGATACTGTAGTATTGTTTTAAAAGTTGATTATCTTCTTAGGTATTATTTTCTTACAAATAAAAATGCCATGTTATTTCAGTATGTTATCATCAATAATTGTAGTAATATGAGATCACACTTCTAAATAAACTGGCCTAAACTCATTTGTTCTCTATTTCTTCAAAATTACTTGTGTTGTCATTTGATTTAGTTCTGATGCTGCCTTCACAAAGTCAAAGCATTTTACACTGTGTGAGAGTGTTCATTAAAAGTAAAAAACTGCAGACCTGTAAAGATGACTTGACTGTGATGTTAATTGATTAAAGTAGACCTGGTGAAACTTTAATGATTATAAAAATTAGAGCACTTGCTTAACAGGTACATTGTTTTTAACAATCTTGATTTTCAGTAGTATGTGAAACTAGTAGTGAATACAACTCATCACACAACTTTGACAGAGACTGATAACAATTCTCCATCTGTCATTCATATCTGTGTTCATCTCAATATTCACTCTAAGATGTAAACTTACATCTATATGGACTGGGAGTAAACTGTCACCTGGCATCAATCACTGGTTTCAATAGCTTTCTTGAGAAAGGGGGTTTCACATATAAGCATAAATACTTCTACCTAGAATTCTGCTGATCCACGTCTCCTTCTGCTCTTGTTTCTGGGTAAGGGAGACCCCAGCCTTTCATTGGGTGCTCAGCTAAATGTCAAATGTTCTAGACAAGTGGTTCTCAACCCATAGGTTGTTCTCCCTTTGGGGGAATCACATAATCAGATATCCAGCATATCAGATATTTACATTATGACTCATAACAGTAGTAAAGTTACAGCTATAAAGTAGCAATGAAATAATTGCATGGTGGGGTCACCACAACACGAGGAACTGTACTAAAGGGTCACAGCATAGGAAAGTTGAGAACTACTGTAGTCTAGCATAAGTGCTTCATTCTTCCCACTCCACTTATTTAGCAGATGTGTCACGGCCAACCAGCCATTCTGTTTCCATCTCATAAGGGTAGGGTAACAAACATGGGATGAGCTTCTCCTTACTTAGTGATGCTCCAAGACACTTGGAGTTACAGCCAGAGTCCTAAGGTAGACTAGTCTTGATACTGGTCCCAAGATAAAGCCTGTTCACTCTTGACATTCTTTCCCTGCTCTCTTTTGGTCTGAACTTTTTCTTCTCTGTGGTGTTCAGATTTCATTTTTATAAGTAATTTTATTGCTTTATCTACTCCCTAATCTCATTTTTCTCTTATCCCTTCATTCCTTCCCGTTTTGCATATTCTGTGATTGATTCATAGTTTTCTCCCATATTTTCAATCCTTTCTGTAAACACTTTGTATTGCTTTGCATTTCTATAATTATAGATTATATATGTAACAATTTCAAATGCCATTTATTTTGATGCTTCAACTTTGAATGATGTGAGGGCACATGTATAGAAATAGACATATGAACATGTAGGTATGTGCATGCATATGAGTGTATATACACATATGTAAATGTATTCTTCTATTGAGTTCATATATTTTTGTTGTTAAAGTACATTTTTATAACTTTTTTCTCTCAACTAACCCCATCTTTTTATTAGATATAACATATAGATAAGCCCTTTGCATTTTGTGTAATGAGAGTTAGAACACATATACATGTGAAGTTGTTATGAAGCACACAATTAAAGTGCTAATTTAATTATGATTTATACAATTATTTAAACAATAGAACTCAACTAATAGACTATTTCAGGAACTTCTTAGATATCTCATTAACATTTTTCTTGATTATAGACAGAATACACTCATTTGTAAAGAACTTCTTGCCTTTTATGATAATAGTTTCCTCATTTATTTTCCTTTATTGTATTATTATGCTTATTAATGCAGACTAATTTTAGCTACTTAGATCATTAGATATGCATATAGAAACATTATATAACTATTACTTTATTGGCTTGTTAAATGCATGCTCAGGTTCATATTAAAATTTCCTAATCTAGTTCATTTATTTTATTGCTATGTAGCAGTGCTGGTCCATGTTGTTGGATCTCAGATGATCAATCCACAATGAATGTGAATGAACATACAAAAAATTTAAATGAAAGGATTATATGTTCATTGAGGAACTCTTACCAAAGTAGACAATGAAATAAATAAAACCTCATATGCTAAGTGAAGGTGATTTTTTTATTCTGGTAAAAGGTCCTCATCTTTTCATAGTGATTATCAAGTGTTTCTTGTACAGCACCAGTTACTCAGCAACACTTTATGTAGGATTACTGTCACTTACCTTACTGATGATATGACATAAATTGGTATGTCATTGTATTGCTCTTAATTGGAAGATACATCATTTTCAGTTTGTATACCCAAAGATGGATTTGCATTATTCTCAGATATATTTGATATGGCATAAAAGTTTTAAAGTGTTTGGAAAAAGAAACCTATGTCAGGTAGTAGAGTATGGATAACCAAGTCACTTAATATTATAATGATTAAGTATTAATGTCACATTGGAAAATGCTAGTCTGGTGGGTATTGAATAGAATTTCATGAAAGTTCTAATTTGCCTTTATCGATTGGTATCACAGTAACTCTTGAGGAATTCTAATAATTTATTCTAGTAAGGATGATACCACTGCTCTTTTCTTACTTTTTATCTTAAGTTAAATAAAACTTTACAATAAAAGTAAAAAGATATTTTTCCATACAGCTTAGGCCACACTGACTCCTGGCAAGAGGGCTTAGTAAGTCGAGTGTCCAGTTCAACTTTACTATTAAGACTGGCGGTGATACCTTTGACTTAAATGACTGCTGTATATCAAAAGGTATGCTTCTCACTTCTCTTCATTTTTATTGCCCAAATAATAACTCACTTCCAGTACATGGGTAAGTCCTTAGGAGTTTTCCAGGATAGTCTCTGTAAACCTACAGATAACCTAAAGTATCATTTCTATAAATGATGTTTTTTGACAGACAGATTTGATCTTTTTGACACACACACACACACACACACACACACACACACACACACATATATATATTATATATTGAAATTCCACAGTAGGTGATCTCTGAAAATGCAATTTCTGTAGCCCAAGTTACATTGTAGAAAGCTTGAAATAATTACTATGACGATCCTATGTCTTTCCTGTAAATAAATTCTATGGGACAACTGTCTATTTCATCTGTGGCCCATATGTTATGGTGGTGACATCTGGTGGCAATTACCATCTTGAAATTCATTTAAAAAATGTTTAATATTTGAAAATATCCTATGTTTATTAAAAGATAGATCAATTTTTCATTTCCATGTCAAATTACCTCAAATATCCTCACACATCTTCTCCCCCATCTTCATGTCCTGTTTTTAAATTTAATGAGTGTTGTCTACATATGCATGATATGTGGCTGTCAACTGAAGCATAGAGAATCTTTCAATAGTCACATCTCCAATAAATGATTCTCCATTAAACTGGAGCTTTTCTTAAATTATCACATCTACCTTTCGCCTTTGGGCTTTATCATTTTCTATTTTACATATCTTTATTTATGTTTTTCTCCATGGCTGGCTCTGTAGCTTGATGGCTGTCCCCTGATGATCTCTTCTCCTTCCCCTTTTATTCTTGCTTTGCTCCTCCTTCTTCTCTTTTTCTCCTTCTATTTATCCTTTCCACAAGGCAGCCCATCCTGTTCCTCTCCTGCCTAGCTATTGGACACTCAGCTCATTATCAGACCAATCAGGTGTTTTAGACAGGCCTGTATAACTGATCTCTCTCTCTCTCTCTCTCTCTCTCTCTCTCTCTCTCTCTCTCTTGTCTGCTTTTCTTTTATAAGTTCATGGATATTTATTTATTAATTTAGAGACCGGGAAAGCCACATTCTACTGGCAAGGATAGGTTGCCAGATCTACTCATACATGAGAGAATAGATAAATAAATTTTGCCTATTGATGAAGGAACAGCACCACCACACATACAGATTAATTCTATGAGTTCTGCTTTTCTAGAAAACCCCGAATAATACAATGATTCATAAATATCCTTGTGTTTTGCTACTCTGTATGCAGATAGATTTTAGTTATATAATTGGAAATTGTTTACAATAAATTTTATTTACAAATGGAAGATGAGATGGAATAAAAATTATAATAGAAAGAGTGGGGCAGTAGAATACACACTAAAAAAAATCTTACAGTTGTCTCACAAAAAGGTGGAGTTTATTGGGATAAATTTCCTTTGTGAAGTTACTGTCAAGGACATGAAGATCTAAGATGCTATTGTTGATTTTTCAATTTATTACTAATTTCCTTAAATTTTATTTAGGCTAGAGTAACAGTGAAATTTAGCTTTCACCTGCCTCTATGATACTACAGTGGCTGAGAACATACATGTTAAAACACAGTCATGTTCTCAATAGACAATGAGCATTGGAAGGTAAATATCTATTCTGTAGGATTTCACTTCTTAATATGCCAATGTGAAATTATGCTTCATAAAAATGATGATTTAGTTTCTTGGCAAAATAAGCCATGCTCAGAAGTTGATGATGCAAGTTAAATTGTATCTTTGGCTTTAAAAAGTACTTTCATTTGTGTGTGTGTGTGTGTGTGTGTGTGTGTGTGTGTGTGTGTGTGTGAAAATGTTTAGTATTCAAAGCTAAGCAACTTAACTCACTTTGTTCTTCAAAAAGTGAATAAATGTTAAGATTACATTCTGAATTTCTTAGTGATAGTACTATGAATAATAAATTCATATCCTTCTTTTCATATTCTACAGTAAAACACACATAAAGTTATTTTTCAGACATAAGAAGAATCCTAAAACCATTTAATGCAACAAAATTAAATTCCTGTATTTAACTGCCATCAGCCCTCAAACTTAACTCCAATACTATTAAATTGAAAACTTGACCAGTTTATCTGATGTGAACATTCTGTGAGTAGACTGGCTTTTAGATATTGGTTGTAATATCACATTGTCTAGTTTACATTACTCTGAATTATATTTCCCAGTCTTTGCTAACACATCTCATAAAATCAAATAGAATAACATGACAGTTAAATTTGAAAAACCTCTTATTATATTTGAAATTCAGCAAATGTTCTAATTAATGACAATAGATGATTAGAGAAAAAAGACACCCTCATATTGAGATATTTTTACTCCAATGTATTTTTAATGTCCTTATATCTTGTATTATTTTGACAGGTTTTCAGAAACAGCTCCAGAAGTCCTTGTTTGGAGACTTATTTTTATGAAGTAAGACAGAAACATGTGAAAATGATTAGCTCACAGTGATAGCATAAAATATGGAAAAATGGTGAAAAATTATATCATAGGTATTTGAACATTTATATTATTAGACAAACTTTCTGGTTAAGACACTCACAAATGTATCCAGAAGAAAAGTAACTTATATTTAGTCTCCTTTTAATGATGTTTTCACTAGTATACAGACTGAGTAACAGCAAAGGTATTTTGCAACATTGTTACAGATAACGGTAATGATGAGTTGGGACTAATGATCTGATACTGACTGAGATATCATGAGATGGAGGTCACAAACATAAAATCTGAGATGTGAGTCACAAACATATTGAAATAGAATGGTGGCTTTAAAACTTTTTAAAATTGCAAAACTTAAGAGCAAGACAAAAGTCAAGACTCATAAACCTAAATTAAAGTGTGTGTGCATGTGTGCGTTTGTGTGTGTATTTGTGTGTGTTTGAAAATATAGTATTCCTTAATTATCAACCATAATTTATACTGTCAGATATAAGGTGAATCCTTGCTTTGATATCCTAGCTAAGTAAACCATAGTTGTATGAAGAAATAAATACAATACGTTTTACCTCAAGATATTTCTGTGTGTTAGATGTCATAGGAATAATGTGTTTATGTGTATTATGTCATTTAGTCTTGCAAATATGTGAGGCAGTTAGTCGTCACTCAGTGAAAAATATGAAAAAATCTGAGAGATATAAACTTACCTATCATTCTTGAAAGAACTGGTAAACCTGCATAGAGTTATTTACAAACAGTAAGGGTGAGCTCCAAAACATGTATGGGCAGCAAGATGCTCACTTCTTGTTTTCATCTGAATTCGTGATAAACCAAAGTTCTACAAATTTACGTATTCGTCATTGCATAATACTTGTACTTAAGTTTCACTTGTAGATTTCTTCACATTCACATCTGGCAAAATCTTACTTTTGGTAAAGATCAGAAGTCATGAACTTCTTGCTGCTGGTGACATTGAAAAGAAGCAGTCCAGAAGGACAAAGGGCCTATTAAAACCAACACAGTACAGATATGTCACATGCTATTTATGTTACAGCACCTAAGGAACTTGCAGCACATTTTCTTCAGGTCTCACACACCTGTACAGAACCACAACTGGTGGGAAATAGATTACTGGGGATGAAGTAGGAAAAGGTGACAGTGGGTGGGGATGGGGGGGGGAGAAAATTGCTAGTAACAATCATCTAAGAAAAGAGAAACAATTTATCTTAACTTCACTAAAATGTTAAAAAGTGCCAGTGTCACCTATGGCTACATTTGAGATTCTAACTGCTCTTTCCCACACCTTAGGCATGTTTAACATTTTAAATGTATTTAATTATGTAAGTCATCACTTGAAGTTTTCTCAGAAAATCATCTACCATAGCTAGCAAAGCTCCAAGGATGGATGACCCTGAGTGGAGGAGATGGAGGAGGTGGGGAAATGAAGAAAGGCCGAACATAAAGATGGATAGAAAAGCTGGGGCTAGGTAATGTGGGCTTTCTGATGCGGAGACCTCATCACCACAGAAGCTTGAATGAAGTGGTGAGGTTGTTATATACGTATGGAGAAGGAGGCAGAGTTATTATGCACAGATAAACAAGGAGGAAAGGCTTATGTATAGAGCTGGATCAAGGACACGGGGTTCGCTAATCTTGTAGGAGCAGTCTCTGCTGTGGATATCGCTCTGTGTAAATAAAGTTCTGATTGGCCAGTGGCCAGGCAGGAAGTATAGGCAGGACAAGAGAGAAGAGAATTCTGGGAAGCAGAAGACTGGAGAGAGACACCACCAGCCGCTGCCACCAAGAGAAGCAACGTGTAAAGACACTGGTAAGCCACAAGCCACGTGGCAAAGAATAGATTAACAAAAATGGGTTAATTTAAGATAGAAGAAGCAGATAACAAAAAGCCTGCCACGGCCATACAGTTTCTAAACAATGTAAGTTTCTGTGTGCTTTCTTGGTTGGGTCTGAGAGACTGTGGGACTGGCGGGTAAGAGAGATTTGTCCTGACTGGGCCAGGCAGGAAAACTCTAACTACAAATGGCGCCCAACGTGTTCGCAAGAATTTCCACTTAAAACCTGAAAAAAAGATTCTAAAACAGAGCTAAAAACAGCTTGCTAGTTGTCTCTCTCAAGTTAGCGGCAGCCTGCCGGTTTCAGCTACTATGGCGGGTTCCTGGCATGTGCGTCTGACCTGCAGTGTGGCGGGAATGAGGAATCTATAAGCGACACTTTACTCTGCTTCGTGGTGGATTTAGCCTTTGCTAGTTAAAAAAAAAAAAAAAGATTTCTGGGCTATGCACTGCTTTGATAGAACTGCTTCTGATAGTTGATGGTACACATGGCTCTAGACCCAGAGCTGTCGGTAAACTTTACCATGGCCATGTTGGGAAGCTGAGGTGGGTGGAGCCAGCAGCCACAGCAGCGTTTCAGTCTTACAAAGATGGATATTACACAGAGAATCTGGTTTATGTTGTCTTTGGGATTTTTACCTGCAGAAAAAGATTTGATCATAAAAGCTGTTGAGTTAAACAAATATGTAAATTTTAAAGGTACCTTGACTTCAAAATTTGAATATAAGGATATGTTGCTTTGGAAAAGAGTCTCTGCTTTTGTTTCCACAGAAAGCCAGAGGATGTGGATTTGTTCCAGATTAAGATACATCAGGTTTGATCAGCGAAGACCACCTGAAAGGTCTCCGATGACACCATGGCCCAGATGATCCAACATCCAAAATGGTTTCAAGGCAACTGGCTCAGAGGTTTACCCTGATGGACTACTCCATAATCCTAAAATTTTCTTTGTATCCCCATAAGATACAGCACCCCCCTCCAGCAGGAAGTAGTAAGAGAAACTACGCCCAATTTCCCAAAATTATCAAGCTGGCTTTGGAGATGAAATTGGCTCACTCCTTCTCTAAACCCAGACATATTGCTAAAAGAAAAGGTTAAGAGATTCTTGTGTCCCAAATCAGAAGAGCCCTCTGGTGTGGGACAGAGAAAAACCAATATTTTTCTTTAAAGCAGGTTGATTATAAATGAGATCTCTTTCTAAAGAAGAAAGGGGAATATGATATAGATATAATAGGATGAATGGGTAGATTAGGGAACTTACTTCTAAAGAGCAACAACTTGTTTAAAATGTTTTACATTGGTATAGATTTTAGTCTATTGATACAAACTTAAAGTTAATTTTGTTATACTGTGTGTATATTTCTACTCTTGTTTAAGATATTATGTTTATTCAGCTCATTTAAAATTGTAATGGATAATTAAAAATAGATTAATAATTAATCATCTAGGATAATCATACTCATAGCCATGTTAGTTAAGTCTTCTAGGTATACATAGAGATATTTCAGATAGATAGGTAATCTTCAAATACTTCAAAGACCTTCAGAATATGGCATTTAAAATATTTTTAAAATTTAGACTTTCTGGACAGTGAGACATGTCTGCTCCTGGTAGTACCGATTTACTTCAGAGACGAGGATGGGCAATGAAGACAACTTCATATCTTATCTTCACCTTGTCAAAAATAGCCATTTGGGCAAGAAACTGTTCTTGCCTGGACTGCTTGATTGACTGGACATACAGGATCCATAGAAAGGTGACCACTAAACTTTGCTTGACAAAATGGTCCTTCAGGTTCCTGCTTCACAGAGGAAACTGCCAGACATTCTACAGGACACTGAGAGAAGTGACCGAGAGACTCTAGCCCTGTGGGCTGAAGACAAATGCCCCAACTTTACAAAGGAACATTAGGTGACTGTCCAGGCTGCCAGCTGTCTCTGTCTACTCTTGCAAGACTCCCGAAAAATGCTTGCATCCTTCTCCTGGTTCTCAGGTAATATTATATCCTTCTGAGGTCTTTGTTATGGTTGAAGACTAGATAGTTCTTGGTTGGGTCTGAGAGACTGTGGGACTGGCGGGTAAGAGAGATTTGTCCTGACTGGGCCAGGCAGGAAAACTCCAGCTACAAGTCTCTGCAGGGAAGAAGTCTTCAAGGTAAATATCTAATGGAGAGAAAGCTATGGTGGACATTTTCGGCCCAAATGATCAACATCAACACAGAAAACAGAAGAGAAGGCTTTTCATTTCCCTCAGAGCATCACCGTGTGTCTAATATTAAGGCCTTCCCTATTGCATTGGCCATGTCAACAGCCTAGAGTCACTCAGAATTTCAAACTTTCATAATTGCTCTGCTTTTCCAAATTATTACTTTAATAATATTTATAGTTGTATGAAAATAAATTGCTTCTTAAGATTGTTTTAAACTTGAGTGCTCCAATAGTTTAATTTTTTTAACATCTGTAATGCATAGACAATGTTTATTTATACATTTTGTTCATTACTCCCCTTAATTTATTGTTATATCTGTGCATATATAAATACATATATAAATAATCAAATGAAGAGTAATGTGGGAAAAAGACATCACCTGCATTTTGATGAAAAGGAAAAGAAAATGACATAAAGGAAGACAGAGCTTTCAGGAATGCTGAGAGAAACTCAGTCATAATTTAAACTTTCAGTAAATTCCTAGTTTCGGATGCCAAACTAGAGCAGTGGTTCTCACCCTTCCGGTCGCTGTGACCCTTTCATGTAGTTCCTCATGTTGTGGTGACCCCAACCATGAAATTATTTTCATTGCTACTTCATAACTAATTTTGCTACGGTTGTAAATTGTCATGTAAATATTGTGCTTTCCAATGTTCTTAGGCAATGGCTGCACAGGTTCAGACACTGAACCAGAGTCTTGTGTAAGGATGTGGTGTTAAAGTACTCTTTAAAATCTCAGCTATGCCCTTACATCGGAGGTTCTCTCATGAGGTCTTCCAGACTTCACTTATGATAGTTAATCATTTTTAACTAAAGTGAAGTGACTGGAAATGTTTGTCAACTCGAATAAACACCTCTATCACTATAAAGAGAAGGTTTTAAGTGAACAACTGAACAATGCAGCCTGGGAATGAGACAAATAAAATTAACCATCAAAACATCTAAAATACAAATAAATATTTGAAATGTCTCAGGGAAATGCATTCAATATCAAGATCTACAGAGTTTAATAGCTCACCTATACTTTCAGAGGATATGTTATGGGTATTTTAGTGAAACATTTAATACATTTTATTATGTATTTAATATGGTTTTCTATATAGGTACATATAGGTATGTACTAACTGATTCATAGGAATGGATAGTTAATCTGAGTTTGTAAAAGGAGAAAATGCAAAATAACTACATATTCTGCTTATTCTAAGCAATTTTAAATCAAAGAAGTTACAATCTGTAGATAAATTGATTTAATTGATAGCACTATTGTAGTCACCAATGTAATACGAACTATTCTTATGTCAAATGCTACATTAATAATACATTTATATTAGTATATTGTTTTTATTATTTTAATCATATTTTATGTATAAGTGTTTTAATGGCTTATTTTTGCCTTCTTGGAGTTAAAGAAAAGACCACAAACTAAACTCAAACTCACTCACATATGATAATCCTTTTCCTAAAACTGCCTTCTGGCACCATTATCAAGCAAAGATTCTGGAAATGGGAATATGCTTAAAGAGGCATATGCCCATATTTTTATGTAATTTTATACACTAAACTTACTTTTTTAACTTTTTAAAAATTATATTTGTGTTTTAATTTTACACATCAGCCATGGGTTCCCCTGTTCTCCCCCCTCCCGCTCCCATCCCCACCTTCCCCCCATCCCCTTCCCTCCATTCCCATCTCCTCCAGGGCAAGGACTCCCTGGGGATTCATTTAAACCTGATGGATTCAGTACAGGCAGGTCCAGTCCCCTCTTTCCAGGCTGAGCAAAGTGTCCCTGTGTAAGCCCAAGGTTCCAAACAGCCAGCTCACACACTAAGGACAGGTCTTGATCCCACAGCCTGGGTGCCTCTCAAACAGATCAAACTATTCAATTGTCTCACTTATCCAGAGGGCCTGATCCAGTTGGGGGCTCCTCAGCTATTGGTTCATAATTCATGTGCTTCCATTCATTTGGCTATTTGTCCCTGTGCCTCTCCAATCTTGGTCTCAACAATTCAGGATCTTACAGTCCCTCCTCTTTCTCAACAATTGGACACCTGGAGCTCCACCTGGAGCCTGGCTGAGGATCTCTGCATCCACTTCCATCAGTTATTGGATGAGAGTTCCAGCATGACCATTAAGGTGTTTGGCCATCTGATCACCAGACTAGGTCAGTTCGGGCTTTCTCTCGACCATTGCCAGCAGTCTACAGAGGATGTATCATTGTCAATTTCTGGGGACGTGTCCAGCACTCTGCCCATTCCTGTTCTCATGTGATCATCATTTATCATGGTCTGTTATTGCTTGTTATCCCTTTCTGTTCTTGATCCAACTGGGATCTCCTGCTTTCCTAAGCTTCCTTTCCCTTAAAACTTGGCCTTCATTACTCCTACTGTCATCCAGGTTGTTCATGTAGATCTCATCCATTTCTCTGTCTTTGGCAATCCCTGTGTCTTTCCTAGGGTCCCATTATCTAGGTAGCCTCCATGGAGTTGCATTGCAGTCTAGTCATCTTTGTTTTACATCTAGTATCCTCTTATGAGTGAGTACATACCATGTTTGTCCTTCTGAGTCTGGGTTACCTCACTCAGGATGACTTTTTCCTAGATCCATCCATTTGCCTGTAAACCTCATGATGTCATTATTTTTCTCTGTGGAATAGTACTCCATTGTGTATATGTACCATATTTTCTTTATCCATTCTTCAGTTGAAGGGCATCTAGGTTGTTTCCAGGTTCTGGCTATTACAAACAATGCTGATATGAACATAGCTGAGCAAATGCCCTTGTGGTATGATTGAGCATTCCTTGGGTATATGCCCAAGAGTGCTATAGCTGGGTCTTGGGGGAGATTGATTCCCAATTTTCTAAGGAAGCACCATATTGATTTACAAAGTGGCTGTACAAGCTTGCATTTCCACCACCAGTGGAGGAGAGTTCCCCTTGTTCCATATCCTCTCCAGCATAAGCTGTCTTCTGTGTTTTTTATCTTAGCCATTCTGACAGGTGTAAGGTGGTATATCAGAGTCATTTTGATTTGCAAATTAATGGAGAGAATTTGCAAAAAGTTTGCAAAAAATAATGGAGAGAAACTCAAAGCAATACCACTAAAATCAGGAATAAGGCAAGGCTGTTCCCTCTCCCCATACTTATTCAATATAGTACTTGAAGTTCTAGCCAGAGCTATAGGACAACATAAGGAGATTAAGGGGATACAAATTGGAAAGGAAGAAGTCAAGCTTTCCCTATTTGCAGATGACATGATAGTACATATGAGTGACCCCAAAAATTCAACCAAGGAACTGATACAGCTTATAAACACCTTCAGCAACATAGCAGGATACAAGGTCAACACAAAAAAATCAGTAGCCCTCTTATATACAATAGACAAACAGGCTGAGAAGGAAATCAGAGATACATCACCCTTTACAATAGCCACAAATGATATAAAATACCTTGGGGTTACTCTAACTAAGCATGTGAAGGACCTATATGACAAGAACTTTAAGTCCCTGAAAAAAGAAATTGAAGAAGATGTTAGAAAATGGAAAGACCTCCCATGCTCATGGATAGGCAGGATTAACATTGTAAAAATGGCAATCTTACCAAAAGTAATCTACAGATTCAATGCAATCCCCATCAAATTACCAACACAATTCTTCACAGATCTGGAAAGAATCGTACGCAACTTCATATGGAAAAACAAAAAGCCCAGGATAGCCAAAAGAATCCTGTACAATAAAACAACCTCTGTAGGCATAATGATCCCCAACCTCAAGCTCTACTATAGAGTTACCATAATAAAAACAGCTTGGTACTGGCATAAAAACCAACATGTGGACCAATGGAATTGAATTGAAGACCCTGACATTAACCTGCACACCTATGAACATATAATTTTTGAGAAGGAAGCCAAAAGTGTACAATGGAAAAAAGAAAGCATTTTAACAAATGGTGCTGGCATAACAGGATGTTATCAAAGACCTCAACATAAATCCAGTTACTCTGAACCTGATAGAAGAGAAAGTAGGAAGTAGTCTTGAATGCATTGGCATAGGAGATCACTTTCTAAATATAATACCAGTAGCACAGACACTGAGAGAAACAATCAATCAGTGGGACCTGTTGAAACTGAAAAGCTTTTGTAGAGCAAAAGACATGGTCAACAAGACAAAGCAACAGCCTACAGAATGGGAAAAGGTCTTCACCAATCCCACATCTGACAGAGGGCTGATATCCAGAATATATAAAGAACTCAAGAAATTAAACATCAAAATACCCAAAAGTCCAATTAAGAAATGGGCTATAGAACTAAACAGAGAATTCTTAACAGAGGAATTTCAAATAGCTGAAAGGCATTTAAGGAATTGCCCAACATCCCTAATTATCCGGGAAATGCAAATCTAAACTTTTGCTTTTTTAAGAGGTATAATTTGTTAAAATTTTTACTTTTTCTGATTACATTTTTGTCAGTGATTTTAGAAACAAATTTCTTTATCTATCCTGAAATAAAATTGTTGGATCAGCTCAATGCCTTATTGTGTAATATTTTTTATTTATAGTATGTATTTATTAATATAGTAGAATACATACTGTAGTAACCTGAAGAGGACCAGCTGATTTTTTTTTTTTAATGAGAGAAAAATAGTAGAAGCTGCCAAAATCAGAAAGGCATTTTCTATCATAAATGATCATTATTATAATTACAAAAATATGGACCTTAAAATATTATGCAAACTGTATTAAGTTACAGTCACACAGGTCATGAGAAATTGTACCACAGATGCTCATTAACAGGTCTACATTAAAGTAAATCTGTTTGAAGATTTATTTTCTCATTGTTTTAAATAAAGGAAACTTTATACAGGTATTAATGGCCTAATTGTGACTAACCAATCCCATTTTTGTTTGAAGGATAGTTCCCTTGATCCATTCAGTAAATATTGCTTGTGTGAAAAGGAATTTGGATGGATGAGCAAGAATTCTAATCACCACTTAGAGATTTATGGGTTGAGAGAATAATGTGATTATGCAGAGAAATGAAATGATGCTTATGGGCCCTTGATGAACAACAAAGGGTGTTTGTATTAAGGATGTCAAAATAAGAAGGAAGAAGGTTTTATCACAAGTTCATTGTCTTATAAACCCATCCCTGTCAGAGTACTAGAATTGTACATCACTGTAGCTTACAAAGGAAGATTTTTCTGTTCTCAATTTACCAAGTAAGTGTTTTGGTGAAGCATCACAATTTTTGTCAGTTATTCTCCAAGTTCATATTCCTGTCCAGTTTTATTTGCTAGCTCTATGATATTATATAGGCTTGTGTTGCTCTATAAATCATTGTACAAACATTCAAATGCAAAAGTTTACTGCTATCTGGTAATTTCTTTACTGATAATCATTGACATAATTTTGGTTCAATATGTTGACAACATATATAACATCAAAATTTCTCCAAAAATTAATAGCAAGGCTCAGGTTCAAATTTTGGCAGTAAGGGAGATTAAATCACCATATAAAAGAAGATATAATTTAAGCATAAGGCAACATGAATGAATACACTAGAATGCACATTGAGAGTGAATTGATTTCTGCAACCCTACATTTGTACCATTTTGTTCTTTCAGCAGAATTTTCTTTCTTCATCAAAAAGATCTCAATAAAGGAACTGCCTAAGCAAGTGAATCTGAGAACAAAATATAGACTCTGAGACCCACATTAACTTCAACTTCAGCAACTTTAAAAACACTAGAATGCACACTGCACAGTCTCATAGGAAGCAATAAATTGTCTCTGTGAAGTACTTTGGATTTAATCAAGAGCTGCTAGCACCCAGATTTCCTGAGTAAGTTGTGAAGTTGAAGTATTTATGAACAATTTACACCAAAATGCAGGAGCAAGTGATGCTCTCCAGACTTACACCTATTTCAGCCTGCCTGCAGAAGCTTGGCCTCCTACTCTACCACCTTTCGGTGCAAATCCAGTTTAGCTTTGTCCATCTTCCCTCTCAGCCTTCCCTTCTAGTCCATTTCCACTGTTCTGTGTCAGCCACTGATCTATAGAAAACACTTTCTACCATGGATCAAAAATGGCCAAAATGGACTGAAAACCTGATAAGTGATTTTCACTAGCCTTCCTGTCTTCCATTTCAATATGTCCAGACTTACTTTTAGTCTTATAGTAGCCTGCCCTGGCCTCTCTCAGACATCCTTCCTAGTTCATCTCTGTTCTTTTCTTTTGCTCGGGACCTCACAGTGAACACATTTGCCTAGGACTCATAGTGGGCCACAGCATCAAAAAACACATATCCACCCAACAAAGACAAGACCAGATAGCTACATCAAGAAACATCTCCAACATAATAACTCTAGATGCCTAGATCCCAGTAAAACACAAACATGAGTAGCCAAGATAATATTCTTCCCTCAGAACCAGGAACCTTATGTAAGTGGGCCCTGAGGAAGGTAATTGAGCTAAAGCACAAGACAAGGACTTCAAAACAGAGATTAAAAATGTTTCAAGGGAACAATCATCATAGCGTGAAGGGCTTGGACTTGCCCCTACTGGATATGCCTCCCCATGGGAGGCCTTGTCTTCTTATGGGGGGAGTGGGGGGAGAGTTGTAAGGGGGAAGTTGGGAGGGAGGAGGAGGGAAGAGGGGGATCTTTGGTGTGCAAAATGAATGAAAAAATTTTCTCAATAAAAAATGTTTTAAGGAGCTTAAAATGGATATTAGTAAGTACTTTAATGCAGGGATAGATAGCTAGAATTGAGGGGCATTTGAGGGGCAGTAGGAAAAACTAGCACAGTGGAAACTTTCTAAAATATCAGAAGGAAATCCTAATGATGTCTTCAAATAATAGGAAGACAGATCCTTAATTGCATCTCTTGTCACAAACAAAGCTTCTAGTGTGAGGGGACCCAAAATAGCTTGACCATATAGCTGCCATGACAGGCTTAGTGCCCCAGACCCAGCTTCTATGACAGGCTTTCTGGCAGGCAATGCCCTGATCTACGAAAAGCCATAAGCTGACCCCACCCCGGGAGGATCTGCATCTAAGGGGAATACCTGACATTCCAAACATTCTCTAAACTCAAACAAATGTCAGCCAATCAGGGTCCTGAACCCTGGAAATACCCTTCCCCCAACTGCTGCTATGATAAAAATCCCACTGTGCCTAGAGATTTCAGGCTCTCTGCTCTCACCCTCTCACCGCTGTGTCAG
The DNA here is from genome assembly GCF_903995425.1 of Onychomys torridus. NCBI lineage: Eukaryota > Metazoa > Chordata > Mammalia > Rodentia > Cricetidae > Onychomys > Onychomys torridus. The sequence continues at coordinate 24,478,038 of NC_050446.1, read as the reverse complement.
AAAGACAAAGAGAACAAGCTCTGAGCTTGAAATAAAGGCTCTTTGCTTTTACATATGGGATTCGGTCTCCATGGTGATCTTTTGTGGGTCCACACTATCTGGGCATAACACTAGTACCAGGACTGCCTAATAGCTAACTGAATTCTCAACCAAAGGAGTCTCATGGTATAGTGGGTAGCTGTTCCAGCTTTGACCTGGAATTACTACCCCCATTGAGGCTTCTAGTAACTGTCATGCCAACAAGGTGGGGCTGAGAGAGGAGCCCCTAAGACCCAAGATTTGGATGTACCAGCTCTCTTGGTTCCTGGATGTTGGAGGTAGATTGAGCAGAGTTCTCCATAGAACACTGCTAGACTGCACTATACCTTTCCTGGACCCTGTAACCTATCTATTTACTTGTAAGTTACCCCACAAAATAAGCCTTCCTTTTAACTATGTGGAATTGCTTTAATACTTCCATCAATATCATGGAAATCACCAAACAACTCAGACTGTCAGCAAGATAAAAGGTTGCTCTCCACAAACTGACAGCAAGGTCCCATTGCGGAAGACAACACCTATACAACTCATTGAATGTGGAGAGATAGAATGGGTGCCTACATAGAACCTTCACCTTCATATTCTAGTGTCTATGATATGGGAGAGTGCTCTGAAGATTATCAAAAGAGAAATGTAAACACCAATTCAACCATCAAACCTTTGATCTACAACCTGTCTTGCATGCAAAATATGTTACAGCAATGGTGTCACAAAGCTTGTAGGTGTAACCAACCAATGCCAAATTTGACTTATAGCCCACTCCAAGAGTTGGAATCCATACTCAACACTGCTTGGGTGACCATGAACCAAAGACTAGAGAACCTAAGCCCTAGGATAAAACCAAATACTACTGCTATGAAAATTAAAAAGTAACAATAAAATGACCTCTAATGATATTCTTCCATACTCATAGATAGGTGCCTCATTTGGGACCATCATAAAAAAGGCTTTCTCCTGCAGTAGATAGGAACAGTTACCCACAGCCAGACATTATGCAAGAGAGAGACAGAGAGAGAGAGACAGAGAGACATCTTGGAACATACAACTCTAAATTAGAAGTCTCCATCAAATCCCTCCCCTCATGGCTCAAGGTACCCTATGAAAAAGAGGGCAAATGGATTATGGTAGCCAGAGGGCATGGGAGACACCAGGAAAAGAAGGACCACTAAATCAACTGAGCAAGGCTCACATGAACTAGACTGAAGCAGCAATTGTTGGTCCCACAGGTGTCAGCACTAGGTTCTCAGTATATGTTATAGCTTTAGTGCTTTTTAATGGAACTCTTAAATATGTGAATGACTGGGTCTCTGATTCTTGTGCCTTCTATTTTGACTGTTTTCCTTCTATTAGCTTGCCTTGTCTAACTTCAATGTGAAGTTTTTTTTCATTTTACTTTATTATATTTTATTTTGTTGTTTAAAAAAATACAGAAAAAATCATGTTTTACCTTTTGGCCATCACAAAGATTTTTGCTTGTATCTCTCCTAAAGTAAAAATATTTCATATTATGTAAAATACTCTTTATATCCTCACACACACACAAAAAGAAGGGGGTACAGAACTAAACAAAGACTTCTCAAACATAAAACATAAATAGCTTAGAACTACTTAAAGAGATGTTCACTATTCTTACTCATCAGGGAAAGGCAAATAAAACTCTTTTGATATTGCATCTTACCCTGCCCTGTCAGAATGGTCATGATCAATAAAACAAAGAAGAGCACATGCTGGTAAGGATTTGGGGAAAGGAGAATATTTATGTAAATATTATGTAAACTTGTACAAACTAAATAGGAATTAGTGTGATTCTTTCTCAAGAACCTTGGATATCCACAAAAAAGACTCCACCATAGACTACTGGCAATGGTTGAGAGGGTGCCTGAGCTGACCTACTCTGGTGATCAGATGGCTGAATACCCTAACTTTCATCATTGAACCCACATCCAGTGACTGATGGAAGCAGATGCAGAGATCCATGGCTGTGTCCCAGGCAGAGCTCCAGGAGTCCAATTGATGAGAGAGAGGAGGGATTCTAGAAGCAAGAGTTATTGAGACTGTGATTGAAAAAAAAATACAGAGATAACTAGCTAAACTAATGGGAACACATGAGGTGTGAACCAATAGCTGAGGAGCCCCCACTGTACCGGACTAGGCCCTCTGGATAAGCGAGACAGTTATTTAGCCTGAACTGTTTATGGGGCCCCCAAGCAGTGGGATCAGGACCTGTCCCTAGTATATGAGCCAGCTTTTTAGAGCATAGGGCCTATGGTGAGACACTTTGCTCAGCCTTTGTGTAGGGAGGAGGGGCTTGGACCTGCCTCAACTGAATGTACCAGGTTCTGCTGACTCCCTTGGAGGAGGTGGGAATTGGCAGTGGGTTGTGGGGAAGGCTGAGAAGTGGGAGGTGGAAGGACAGGGGAATCTGTGGTTGGCATGTAAAATGAATAGAAAATCTCTTAATTAAAAAAAAAAAAAAAAAGAACCTTGGATAGATCCACCTTAACACCCAGCTGTAGTGTTCTGGAGCATATACCCAAAGGATTCTACATCTTAGATACAATCTCATCCATGTTCATTTCTACTCTGTCCACAGTTTGCAGAATTCAGAAATAACCTATATGCACCTCAACATGAATGGATAATGAAAAGGTGGTGCATTTACACAACAGAGTATTATTCAGCTTTCAGCTATTCAAAAACAAAACAAAACAATAAAAAAAAAAACCCTAAATCATGAAATTCACAGATAAAGCTCTAAGGCAACACAGTCCCCAAAATACAAATACTATGTTTTCTGTTAGATGTGGATGTTAGTTTTGAAGCTTTTGATAATTTTTTTTGGGATTATAATTGATTCACACTCTTTCCCCCACCCTTCATCCCTCCCAACCATTCAATATATCCCTTCACTGGCGTGCATGAATGTATATATATATATATATATATATATATATATATACACACACACATAGAGAGACATATAAATTACTAAATATAACCTTCTTAGTACACATAATGCCCACATGTATGTGTGTTTTCAGGATTCCAGTCACAGCACTTGATAGCCAATTACTGTGCTCTTTCTGGGGAAGGCCAATTTTTCCTATCTTAGTTTTCTTCAGTTGCTTGTAGTGGTTTTTTGTTTGTTTGTTTGTTTGTTTGTTTGCTTTTACATTGGACATTGGATACCTAGTAAGGGACCAGCAGGGAAGAGAAGAGCTTGCAAGGAAGGAGAAGAAAAATTTGTTGGAGAGAGACAAATGGGAAACTAAAAAGGATTAAATAAGGATCAAGATGAAAGAGAAAGATAAAAAAAATGGGGAAAAATAGAGAGGGATAATCAACACTAGAGGCCTTGTGAATAATGCTATGCTATAGAAGCTCCCTAAAATAAAAGATATACATGAAAGGAAAGGGATGTAAACTAGGTCACAAAATATTAGGGAACATAATGCCTCAAATAGACATATCACCAGTTAGCACCTTCAGTGCTAGAAATGGGTTGCATCATGTTGAGTTATTGACCATTTGGAATCAATAAAAGCCTCAAACATCACAGAACACTGCCAAAGATTTTAGCTGTTCTCTACAAACAGATGGTAAAGCCTTAATGCTAAAGACAAATCTTTTATCATTGAACACCAAGAGTTCAAGCTGATGCCTACTTCAAAACCTGATTCCTACTGTCCAGCATTCATGATACTGGAAAATACTCTGAATGCTACCAGAGAAGAAAGGTAGTCATCAGTGTCACCCAGCTACAAACCATGTGATCTATAACAGTGATTTTCCTGCAAGATATACTAGTACAGTAGTGGTAAAAATGCTACAGTACTTTTTGACTAGACTTAAGGCCCATTCCATAAAATGAAACCCTTATCTGACACTGCTTAAAGTGGCCAATAACCCAAGCCTGGCTCCTAAAGTAAAGCTTACTAGGAATATTTGGCTAAAACAACATGACTCCTGGTGACCTACTGCCATATTCATCGATGATCAGTGCCTTGATCAAACCACATCAGAGAAGTTCATTCTTGCCATAGATGAGCATTAACACAGAGACACCCCTCACTGGAAAATCTGCAAAACACTGGGAATTTTGGAGCAGTCAGTCCTAAATGAATTGTTTTCTTCAAACTCTGCTACTCAAGGCTCAGGGATCTACATAGGAGAAGAAGAAAGATTTAAAGATCCAGAGGTGATGAATGACTCCACAAAAACAGCCTTTTTCATACAGGATTGATTTCTATGTGAACTCCTAGATATGGGCACCATGCAGAAGGCCTGCAAAGACCAGAGCAGACAGAGTTCTAGTACTAAGGGAAGGAAGGGAACCAAGAAGCCCAAGCACCCAAATCCACTTTATATTTGACAAAGATGCTGAAAAAACACATCAGAGAAAAAGACAACATTTTTAACAAATTGTGTCCAGAAGAATGAAACCCAATCCTCTTTCACGCTGCATACCAATCGATTACAAATGGATTAATGATTTCAATGTCATAACTGAACTTGTGAAAGTTTTAGAATGAAGAATAGAGAGTACACATTAGGATATAGGCTCAGGTAAGCATTTTCTGGATAGGACGTTGGTCAATCAGGAAATAAGACCAGTCAAGTGGGACTTCATGAAATAAAAAACCAATGCACTACAATTGAAACTTTAATTGACTGAGAAGGCAGACTCCAGAATATGAAAAAAAAAAAAACCTTCACTAATCATACATTTAATAGAAGATTGCTATCTAGAATATAGAAAGAACTTAAAAAACTAAATACTGGGAAAAAATAAAAAATTATTGCAAAAATTATCAGAGTTTTCTGAAGAATGACATTGAGGAGAGGGTTCTAAAACATGCTTAACACAGCCCTGAATGGGATGTCTCCATTAAATCCCTCCCCTCAGAGCTCAGGGAACCCTATAGAAGATGAGGTTGAACCAGTTTAAGAGCTGGAGGGGATGAAGGACACCAATGAAACTAGGCACTCTAAATGCTCTATGGGCTCATAGCGTCTGAGAAAGCATTCACAGGGCCTGCAAGGGTCTAGACCAGATGGCGTCCTAGAGCTGAAAGGACAAGTAGACACATGACAAATCTTTTAACGCAGAAGCAATCTCCAATTGAAAGCCACATGCAAAAGAAAATTTACTATTCTCTAAGGAGACTCATTGACAAAACAAACTACTCTTTAAGGGTAGGCTGCATGGCCAGCAGTAGAAGAACAACAGAAAATGAATTCCTCCTTGTCTCATAATATCATGTCAGGGCTTTTCCTTTATTTTTTTTAAATTTTATCATAGTATTTTTATTTTATTGTATACATATATTCATTATTTTTACCCTATAGGCCCTTTGCATACATATTATGCAAAAACACAAGGTTAGTATATTTTATGAGATTCCTGAGGGTGCAAATGAGTGACTCTATTTCTTGTGCCATCTCTTGAGCTCTTTTATTTCTGCTGACAGTTTTGCATAATTCTTATGGGTTAGTTTTTGTTTTGTATCTTTTATATATTTTATATTATATATTAAATTATATTAATATTGCATTATATTATTATTCCTTATAAGCCTGTTTGATTTCTAATGAAAGACAGAAAGGCCATGGATCTAGAAGGGAGGGAGGGAGGGAGGAAATATGAGTAGTAGAGGAGGGGAAACTGTAATCAGGATATATTATATGAGAAAAAAAACACTATTTTCAATAAAAGGGGAAAAGTATTCAACATTCTTAGACATTAAGGAAACACAAACTAAAACTAATTTAAGGTTTCATCTTACCCCAATAGGGATGGTTAAGATTAAGAAAAAATAATACAACATGTGCTGGTGAGGATGTAGGGAACAAGAAACCCTCTTGCACTCTTGCTGGGGGTGCACATTGGGGAATCTGTTAAGGAAATCAGAGTGGCCATTTCTCCAAAAACTAGTGGTTGATCTACCACTTGACTTTGTTATTCTGTTTCTGGACATATACATAAAGGACATGATATCCTATTACAGAGGCATATACATACACATGTGTATCTATTCACAATAACTAGGGCATAGAAATAGTCTGGAAGTCCATCAGCCGATTAATGGATAAAATGTAAATGTAGTTGCTATATAAATATCTGATTTGTTTTGTTTTTAATGTGGGTGCTGGGGATCAAACATGGGTCTTAAGGATTATAGAGAAAGCCCTTTATGCACTGAGTCATCTTGCTGGCCATGTGTTTACTTTTGGTGTTTCTGTCTAGAAACATATAAGGCCAATAGAAATAGTCATTTAAATCAGGCTTGCTAACATTTTGCTTTTATTTCAATGAACTTATATAGATTTGGTTTTATTTTATATATTATAATTTTAATTAACTACTGTGAGAAGTATGCATTGTTCTTCAACAACTACATCAACTATTTCTTTTTTCGAAAAAGATCTTTTAAAGGGTTAGGATATAGGTCAGCAGTACAGCAGTAGAGCCTTTGCCTCATATATTGAGATCCTAAGATGAAACCCAAGATTCTCAAAAAAAAAAAAAAAAAAAAGTCTTTATGAATGATAGGCAAAAAGCTTCTTGAATCTCTCAGAGTAATGACTCTTCTTAATGTTTTCACTGGATAGTTTCTGATCTCTAGCTAATCAGCTAATCATGTTATTTCCATGAAGTCACAGTGACATAAATGTGTTTTTCTTCAAATTTGATATAATACAAAATTGTTTCATGTTTTCATTTTTTATTCATCAGAGTTTATTTTTTAACTTTGGGGTAGTTTTTACCTTTACAAAATTTATTTTAATTAATTTAAACATACACTTTAATGCAGCCAGAAGTTTCTCCTGTCCTGTCTGGCCTCACAGTCTCATGTTTCTCTGTTCTCACCTGGCCCTGTAGTCCTGTAACCATTTATAAAATAATCACTCAGAGACTTAATATTAAATAAAAATTCTATGGCCTATTGGATCAGGCTTCTTGCTAGCTAGCTCTTACAACTTAATTAAAATCATCACTATTAATCTATGTATCACAACATGTTCCATGGCTTTACCTGCATCCCATTATATGCTGCTCCTTGGATGGCAGTTTGGCATCTGTCTTTACCCTCTTTTCTCCTCTTACTATCTCTCCAGGATTTTCCTGCCAGGATCCATCCTGCCCTACCATAGGCCAATGCCACTTTATTTATTAGCCAATGGAAGCAATGCACATTCACAGTATACAGAAAGACATCCCACAGCACTTTAACATATAAATACATCTTTTCCTTCCTTCCCTTTCCTACCTCCATCCCAATCCATGTCCTTTTCCTCCAAATGTCTTTATTTTCTGTCAAAATCATGGCTGTAGTGGGTAGCCATCCTAGCCTTGGCCTGGAAGTTCCAACCCCCATTGAGGCTTCCATAATGGTCATGCCCACAAGGCGGGGCTGAGGGAGGAGGCTGAAGACCCAGGATTGAGAGGAGATGCTTCTCTTGGTTCCAGGACCCTGGACACTGGAGGTAACCCGAGCAGAGTTCTCCAGAGAACACCGCCGGACTGTGCCATACCTTTCCCAGACCCTGTAACCTATCCCTTCATTTGTAAGTTAACCCACAAAATAAGCCTCCCTTTTAACTATGTGGAGTGGCCTTAATAATTTAACCAATACATGGTCTTCTTTTTCTTTGATCATTATTGTTCATTTAAAGGCATATTTTATAGAGAGAGGGGGAGAGTGAATATATGTACATACACACACGCACACACACACACACACACACACACACACATATAATCTCAGTCAGTGTTCTAGTGTTCTGTTTCTGTGGAGAGACGGTGTGTCCACAGCAGCTCTTACAAAGGAAAGTGTTAAATTGAGGGTTGTTGACATGTTCAGGGGTTTAGTCCCTTGTCATCATGGTGGGAAGCACGTTGGCATTCAGGCAGACATGATGCTGGAAGGAGAGCTGAGAGTTCTACATCTGGATTCAGAGGCATCAAAAAAAGAGAGAGAGCCAAAAACCCCAGCTTAGGCTTCTGGAATTTTAAAACCCACACCTGATTACATATTTCTTTCTACAAGACCACACCTACCCCAACAAGACCACACCCCCATATCCTAACTACTGCTACTCCCTGATGATTAAGTATTTAAACATATGAGCTTATGAAGGTCATTCTTATTCAAACTGCCACATTCCTTTTCTTGTCCCCAATAGGCTTGTAGTTACATCATAAGACAAAAATATATGCAATCCAACTTCAAAAATCCCTCTAGTCTATAACAGTCTCAACACTGTTTAAAAGTCCAGAGTTCAAAGTCTCTTCTGAGACACAGCAATCTCTTAAATGGAATCCCCTGTAAATAAAGATGAAAATGCAGATCACATACTTCCATCACAAAATGGCACAGAATATACACTACCATTCCAAAAGTGAAAAAAGGAAGCATAGTGAGAAAACACTGGATCAAACCAAGAATGAAAACCAGTAGGACAAACTCTAAACTCTACATCTCCGTGTCTGATGTCAAAGCATCTTCAGGTCTTGAATTCCTTTCAGCTTTGTTGACCTCAACAGACTTCCCCTTCTTGGGCTGGTTCCAATCCCCTTATGCAGCTCTACTTGGCAGGTATTCAATAACTCTGGCATCTCCAACATCTTAGGGTATCCGAGGCAATCCAGGATTCACTTTCACAGTTGCATAGAAAGGCCTTTTTGAACCTCCATTCAGGGACATCCCTGACATATGCTTGGCCTCAGCATCTTTCCTTATTTGAAGAGAAAGAGAGAATCCATTGTAGTGGGTAGCCTTTCCAGCTTTGATCTGGAAGTTCTATCTTCAATAATGGTCACACCTACAAGGCTGGGCTGAGAGAGGACATAGCAGACCCATGATCCAGATGTGAGGGCTATCTTGGTTCCTGGACCCTGGATGCTGGAGATGCTGGAGGTAGACTGAGCAGAGTTCTTCAGAGAACACCACCGGACTGTGCCACACCTTTCCCAGACCCTGTAAACTATCCCTTCACTTGTAAGTTCCCCCAAAAATAAACCTCCTTTTTAACTATGTGAGGTGGTCTTAATAATTTCACCAATATCTGGCATTCACATGGGGCAAATTCCAAAGGCCTGGGTGGCTCCTGTCCTCAGCTTCCTCCCCGACTGGTGGGCACTTGAATCTGCAGGGTGCCTCCTACAGAGCTCCATAAACCAGGAAAAACGTACACAGTTTCATTCCTATTCCTAAAAAAAAAAAAAAAAAAAAAAAAAGCTAATCCATTCTCAGTTCCATGGCAAGTTTAGCCCCCAGACCAGAGAAACCACTGTGAGTGAGGATCCCTGGGTGCTGGCTCCCTGCCCTAGCCCAAAGCTTCCATGTATCACCAATACTCCATGACGTTTTTCTTGTACCTGTCTTGACTCAAAAGCCAGAACCACATGACAGAAGCTGCCAAGTTCTTTTGGTTGCTTGTGCTAAAATCTGCCCCCTCATTCAAATAAAATCTCAATAGTTTTCTATTTTCAATGGTTTCCTTCACTGCCTAAGCTTGGAGGTCCTGGAACTCACTCTGTAGATGAGGATGGGCTCAAACTCAAAGGTCCACCTGCTTCTGCCTCCAAGATGCTGGGATTAAAGATGTGTGTCACCATGCCCAGCCCTAACTTCTCTTGAATTCCTTTTAACAAGATGCAAAGTTGGGTGCAAGGTAAGTAAGGTGACCCTGAAGTCACCACTTCAGTTGTTCCATTTAGCATCAGGCTTTTCTTTAATCTGTTTACCTCCTTGAGCACAGGACATACCTCTATTAAACTTCCTGGTGTTTCTCAAACTGTACATCTTGTATTTTTCCTTTCTCAACTTGCTTCTTTTCATTATAGATCTGCATAAGACTGGCCATTAATAACCAGGTAGCACAGTTAATACTAGACTGTTTTGAAATCTCATCTACCAGTGCCATTATTCCAAAACTCTTCAATTTAGCCTCAAGCATGTTTTCCAGAAAAGGACAAAAGGAGCCACATTCTTTGCTAAAATATCACAAGAATGGTCTCTAGGATGTATATTTATATTCTTCCCCTCTGAAACTTCTTTTTTTGTTTTTGTTTGTTTGTTTGTTTGTTTTTTTCAAGACAGGCTTTCTCTGTGTGCTTTGCACCTTTCCTGGAACTCACTTGGTAGCCCAAGTTGGCCTCGAACTCACAGAGATCCTCATGCCTCTTCCTTCTGAGTGCTGGGATTACAGGCATGCTCCAGCACCACCCGGCCAGCCTCTGAAACTTCTTAAACTGCGCCTCCACAGTTCAAATTACCTATAGCACCAGTCTTCCATGCTCCTACTAGAATGACCCATTAATCCTGTTTATAGTGATCAATCTCAATCTAAAGTCTGAGTGTTCCTTATTCCTCCAAAGAAAAGCATGGTCAGATTTATCATAGCAGTACCTGGTACCAACTTCTGTCTTGGTCAGTTTTAATTGATGTGAAGAGAACATGATCACAGTAACTCTTATAAAGGAAAGCATTTAATTAAGGCTAGCATACAATTTAAGAGGTTTAGTCTACTGTCATCATGGCAGGAAGTATGATGGGAGTGAGACAGAAATACTTCTGGAAAAGAATCTTAGCCTTCAATATCTGGATCTGCAGGCAACAGGGAGCATCAAGAGAGGCTTTGGGTCAGGTTTGAGCTTCTGAAACATCAAAGCCCACCCCTGATAAAACATTTTCTCCAACAAGGCCACACTTACCCTAACAAGGACACACCTCCTAATCCTAAGTATAGCAACTCCCTGATGGCTAAGAATTCAAATATATGAGCTTCTGGGGGCCATTCTTATTCAAATCACACACACACACACACACACACACACACACACACACACACACACAGATGAATTTCTAAACAGTCTTATTAAATAAGAAACACAGAGCCAAAGTGAGAGTACATTTGTTAAACATCTCGCCTTTGAAAATGCAAACCCAGCCTGCCAGGAGGTTCTCCGCCCCCACAGATATAGGGCTCCCCTTTCTGAATACATCCACGTTTGTGCAGGAGTTGGCTCTGCCAATGCCATAGGTTTGGCTATTTCGGCGCAGCCCTAAAGTCGGTGGGCACTCAAGATTTGAGATCCCAACAAAGTCACTTTTGCTTCTCTTGTAAACTGGGACATTTTGTGTGGGAATGCACCAAGCAGATCCCTGCCCCCTGTGGGGTGGGGCACGGCCACGATGCCTCAGCCTGGGGTCACCACTCGGCCACTACCAACCACCCCATGTCCTAGATGTGGCCATGGCCTTCATTGGGTAAGGGAATGTAAATCTAAAACCGATGTTCATGGTCACCAGCTCCCTCCCTGCCCATTGGGAAACTTTCTTTGGGGCCAGCCCCTGGCCCCTCTTCTCCAGGAAATGCCCCATGAGGCCTCACAGGCTGCTCCCCAACTGTCTGCTCCCTCTAACAGGCAACCCCAGGCAGTGCAGGATTGGACCTCTGTGCTGCCACCGACACAATACTAGATCCATCCCAGGACCCCCAAGTCATCCCTACCAGGATTTTCAGCCCCCTGCCCCCAGACACCCATGCCCTTATCCCTGGCTATGCCTCATCCACCTTAAAAGCTGTCCATGTCTACTCTGTAATTATTGATAGTGACTATACAGGAGATTAAGATTCCAGGGTCTTGTTGCTGTCTCCCAGGCACCCCCCACCTTGCCCAGCTGGTTACCTTCCCCGTGCTTTCCTCTGATAACCCTGTTCAGTCCTCCCAGCCCTGAGGAGCTTCTCAGATTGGCTCATCAGAGGCTTATTGGGTTCAGCCTATTTCTCACTCTTGACCCACTCTTACCCTTAAACTAGATGACAAAAAAATTCCAGGGGATTTTGGATACTGGCACTGATGCCACTATAATCTCCCAAGACCATTGGCCTGCCTCCTGGCCCCTTACCCCCTCCCTCACTGACCTCAAGGGCATAGATCAATCCAATAACACCCTCTAATCCTCTAAAGTTCTGACCTGGACAGATAAGGAGGGTAACCAGGGTACTGTCACCCCCTTTGCGATCCCTGGGCTCCCTGTCAAACTTTGGGGTCGAGATATTCTCTCCCAAATGAAGGTCATCCTCTGTAGCCCAAATGGTGGTTACCCAACAAATGTTACACATGGGCTTCATCCCAGGAAAGGGTCTTAGTATACTTCACCAGGGCCGAACTCAACCCATTGCCCCCACTAATAAAACAGATAGGCTTGGTCTTGTCTTTGAAGGTTTTTAACTGAGGCCACTGCTCCCCCTCTACACCATGCAGATAAAATGACTTGGCTTACCCAAAACCTGTGTGGGTAGACTGGTGGCCTCTGCCACAAGAAAAACTATAGGCATTGAAGATGTTGGTACAGGAACAGCTCCCTGCCCGTCATATTGAACCATCCAATTCCCCCTGGAATACACCCATCTTTGTCATAAAGAAAAAATCTGGGAAATGGAGACTCCTCCAAAACCTGAGAGCCATTAATAAGGTTATGCAGTCCATGGGTGCCCTCTAACCAGGCATGACCTCACCCATCGCCATCTCCAAGGCCTGTCATAAAACGGTTATTGATTTAAAAGAGTGCTTCTTTACCATTCCCCTACATCCTGATGATCGAGCTTATTTTGCCTTTAGCCTCCCTTGGGTTAATTTTCAGGGTCCCATGCTCCATTTTCATTGGCGCCTCTTACCCCAGGGAATGGCAAATAGCCCGACTCTCTGCCAAAAGTTTGTGTCCCAGGCGATTGATCCCATACACCAAAAATGGCCCTTTACTTACATCTTACATTACATGGATGACGGTCTTTTGGCTGCCCCTAGCTCCTACATCCTAGAAGCAACTTTCCAAGATCTGTCACAGGCCCTTTGTGCCCTTTAGTTATCTGGGACTTGAATTACATACCAATTGAGTCTACACCCGGAACAAACTCAATTTGTGTTTCAGACACTGGATTGTTGGGGTGTTGCCTTTTTGGGGTTCCTGGGCCTTATTTACAATCACCTCCCGGATGATCCAGTCATTCATTTTGCATCCACTCATCCCTTTATTTTCCCCAAAGTCATTTCCCCCAGCCCCTTGCCTGAGGCCCTGACCATTTTTACCTATGGGTCAGACAATGGCCTTTCAAGGTCACTAGTTTCCCTTCCCTTCACCCTTTTGTTCCGCTCAGCTGGTTGAACTTTTTGCTGTTTTACAGGTTTTTCAGGATTTCCATGATTCCCCCATTAACATTTACATTGATAGTGCATATATTGCTAATTCAATTCCCCTTCTTGATACAGCCCCCTTCATTAAGCCCACCTCCAATGCCACTCCCCTTTTCACTCAAATTCAACAAAAACTTGGAAAACACTCCCATCCTGCTTTCATTGGACACTTTCCTGCTCACCGGGAAATTCCTGGCCCCCTCACAGAGGGAAATGCTGTGGCCTATACAGCCATTCGTCAGGTTTTTTCAGTCCTACAGGAGCCCATCCTGCCGGCTTCTCACCGCCCACTGCCTCCACCATCTTAATGCCAAAACCCTTCTATTAAAGTTCAAAATCACAAAACAACAAGCTAGAGAGATAGTTAAACAATGCCCTTCTTGTGTAGTTTCCCATCCCATCCCCCATGTTGGAATTAACCCCCGTGGGCTCTTGCCTAATATGATTTGGCAAATGGATGTTACACATGTTCCCAAATTCGGCAGACAAAAATATCTCCATGTTTCTGTTGATAAATTCAGCGGTTTTATTTTTGCCTCCCCTCATACTGGTGAGGCCATCAAGGATGTTATCGCTCACCTCCTGGTCTGCTTCTCTACCATGGGTATCCCGAAACACATAAAAACAGACAATGGCCCGGCCTACACAAGTGGAAGACTTAAATGGTTCCTCCAACAATTTGAGATCTCTCACACTACTGGTATCCCTTACAACCCTCAAGGTCAGGGCATCACACTAGTGGTATCCCTTACAACCCTCAAGGTCAGGGCATTGTAGAAAGGGCCCACCAGACCTTAAAAACATAGCTCTCTCTATTAAAGATGTCCAAGCTTTCCTTTGTCTCCCTCTGAGACTGCCTGAGCCATGCTCCCTTTGTTCTTAACTTCCTCACCCTAGATGGTGAACGTCGATCAGCAGCTGACCACCATCAGCACCCCTCAGCAGATGCCAGATGCCCTTTGGCCATGTGGCAAGACCCCCTTATAGGCATTTGGAATGGTCCAGATCCTGTACTTATCTGGGGCCATGGCTCTGCTTGCATCCTTGACCAGGCACATGACCCTCCACGCTGGCTCCCTGAGCACCTGGTCCGATCTGTAAATTTACCTAACATTCCCAGGGGGACTGGCTGGCCCCCTTTAGGACCCTCCTTCTTCTCTTCCAGATGCTGAAGCTACCATCAAAGACCAAGACCCCAAAAAGATGGAGATCACCCATCATGAGTCAGCTGGCTCTCTGGGGTCTTATTCTCCTCCCTCCAAGCCACAGCTTCTCTAGCCTACCCCAAAACAATCGCCACCAGCCCCTAAACCATACCTGGCAGGTACTGACAGGGTGACAAGATGTCATCTGGCAAACCTCCATCGTCAAGCATGCCCCCTGGTGGCCTGACCTTTTATCCCGACCTTTGTAAAATGGCTGTCTTAACATTCCCCAATTGGCATGTTGATGATCAACCCCCTACCGGAAGGGCTCCCAAGCTTTCTGATTCTTATCATGACCCCAGGCCTTGACCCCCCTGTAGTTAGTGTTTTCCTGCCTGGCCCAGTCAGGACAAATCTCTCTCACCCACCAGTCCCACAGTCTCTCAGACCCAACCAAGAAAGCACACAGAAACTTACATTGTTTAAAAACTGTATGGCCGTGGCAGGCTTCTTGCTATCTGCTTCTTCTATCTTAAATTAACCCATTTCTGTTAGTCTATACTTTGCCACATGGCTTGTGGCTTACCGGTGTCTTTACATGTTGCTTTTCATGGCAGCAGCTGGCGGTGTCTCCCTCCAGTCTTCTACTTCCCAGAATTCTCTCCTCTCTTGTCCCGCCTATACTTCATGCCTGGCCACTGGCCAATCAGAACTTTATTTACACAGAGCGATATCCACAGCACCCCCCAGGTGTGCAAATCAGGCCCAGAGAAAGAAACTCACCCCCCTCCGTTTTTATGTCTGTCCTGGTCATCATTGTCCTGGCAAGCTTCTCTACAAATGTGGGGGAACTGGAGATCTTTTTTGCAAGTCCTGGGGATGTGAAACTATGGGCAATACCTATTGACAACCCTCTTCTTCTTGGGATTTTATTACTGTTACCAGTAATTATTCCATTGGACATAGTAACACTTATCATGGCACCCTTGATTGTTCCTCCTGGTGCCACCCCCTAAAAGTTACATTCACTGAGGCCAGGAAGGTTCATTCGGCCTGGGAGGTTGGCCTCACTTGGGGCCTTCGCCTATATCAGGAAGGAAGAGATACAGGCATCACCTTTATTATCAAACTTTTAAAACAGCCTGTTAATTCCTCTAACCCTGTTGCCATTGGTCCCAACCCTCTTCTCAGCAACAATGATTTTCCTACAACCAATATATCTCAGATATCCACAGGTTTTTCTCCCACATTCCCACCTCCCCCACCAACTACCAAGGATTTGATTACCATTCT